>NC_086066.1:3058000-3387000 GCF_947568885.1 Cydia strobilella | reverse complement strand
ATTCATATCTCTACACAACACCCATTTTATTTAACCCTTCCAACGCTTACGTTATAAACAAAAACGTCACTCACACGCCAACGTACCGGGCGCAAGCGAGCTAATGTGAACCTTACTTGAAAGTGTAAAAGTCTATATTATTTTGAATCTAACATTAATTATTGTTATTATATTCATTATTTAAATTGATTGGATTGTGATTTCATTGTTGAAAGTTTTGTTTTTATTTTTAATGTATTTACTAACACATAGCTATAACAATGGTACTAACAATATTGTATGGAATTTTGAACGTTCCCAAATAAAGATTTTTTTTTATAATAGGATAGAGCGGTACCAAGGTACTGTCATAGTAAATTTTGCAGCCACAATAAATTCACTGCCATCTCTCAACACACGATTAAAACTAAAAATAAAGATGAATAAAAATACCATTTTTTTTGCATTCATTATTTTTATATTATTTTGACCCATGTTCTTTCACTGATATGCGTTAAAATTGTTAAATAACAAACGAAACCGTCAACGCCGTAGTGGCGCCATCTGCTTGAGAATCATATTTTCTTGATTTTCGAAGCACGTTTTTTCCTTAGACTATATCCATCTATTACGGAGTTATATCTATCTTTGTTTTATACGTATTGTTTAGATCGAAACAACGCACCTTTTTGCTGACCACCTCAATGGTGGTGTCGGCGGTGATGTTGATAACATGCGCCTTCTGTTCTTTTTTCTCTTTCTTGCTCTGCTTCGTCTGTTTCGCGGTAGGTGCCGGTAGTGGTGCTGGAAAGAGACAGATACATGGTTATCTTAACATTAGTAACAGGAGAAATATCATGCAATAGCGGTTATTACTGATGTTCTGCCGCGAGAGTGCACCACTAGCACATATTGTACACCATAGAGTACCTTATACATAGTTTTTAGGGTTCCGTACTCAAAGGGTAAAAACGGGACCTAAGACTCCGCTGTCCGTCTGTCACCAGGCTGTATCTCATTAACCGTGATAGCTAGAGAGTTGAAATTTTCACAGATGATGTATTTCTGTTGCCGCTATAACAACAAATACTAAAAAGTAAGGAACCCTCGGTGCGCGAGTCCGACTCGCACTTGGCCGGTTTTTATTTGATAAGTTTTCACTATGACATTGATGCATCAAGGCGGTTTGTTTAAAGTGGCCTACCGCGAAACGCAAAAATTGAAATTTCGTTATCTGTTTCTCTATCGCTCGAATATACAAGAGTGATAGAGATTTTTGTGTTTCGCGGTAGACCCTCGGTACGTGCTAGCGGCGCTCTCTACCAGGGGGGTGTCACTGCGCAGTTTAGGTATATTTGGCCGGCGCACCGCCCGGGCAGGTGTATGGCAGTGGGCTGCCGCTCGGCTCGCACGATAGTCGTGTCACGTGGCGCTCGCGCAAAATTGAAAATACGCAATGGCTTCGAAACCTAAATCGCGATCTAATCTGTATAAAAGCTAATGATCTGTTGTTTGTTTAATGCTGTCTGAATAAACGGAAGAACAAGGAAGCAAAAAAAAAAACTTTTAAATTCCAGACTATACATATTGACCGACATATTTTCAAAGGAATAAGTACTTCTGTGGCATACCTACTTCCGTGAGAATCAGATATCCGGCTAAAAATTTTATATTTACATAATCAACGTTTGTAATTCCTACATATTTATCTTAAAAATAATAAATCAGTAGGTATAGGTACAAAAACTTGTGGCGTGACAACCCCGTGCCGACACTCGCAGCTCGGTCATTAAACTGCGGCGCGCAAAGAAGATTCACGGTTTGTGCGCGGTTATAAGTTTCAATTTTGCTTGCAGGCGGCGAGTGTAGGTATAATTTTATACCTAAATCTGGCTTTTGTGAAGGAGTAAATTTTCTGTACGGTAGTACTATTAGTTATTCTGTGTCTCTACGTAGTTTTGCGTAATATTGCTTATCGTGTTACACAAAAAGTTATCAATAGTAAGAAAGGTATAAATAAAGTAAAAAAACCGGACAAGTGCGAGTCGGACTCGGCCACCCCTCGTTCCGTAATTTTTAGTATTTGTTGTTGTAGCGGCAACATAAATACATCATCTGTGAAAATTTCATCTGTCTAGCTATCACAATTCATGAGATACAGCCTGGTGACAGACAGAGAGCGGAGTCTTAGTAATAGGGTCCCGTTTTTACCCTTTGGGTACGGAACCCTAAAAACAATAATTCTTCAGTATTAGGAATGAAAGGTAAACTCACGAGCCTTCTCCTGTTTATTTTCCTTCCCTTTCTCCTTTTTCTTATCTATTTTATCCTCTTTCTTCACTGGCTCTTGTTTCTTGGTGTCTTTCTTGTTTGCTTTCTTGGGTTCAGCTTTGGGAGGCTCAGGTTTCTTATCTTTGTCCTTTTTACTCTTCGCTTCTTGCTTCTGGAGCTGCTGCTGTCTCTTTCGCTCTTCTTCTTCAGCCTAGAAATGAAAAAAAAAATGCGATTTTAATTTTTATTGAATCTTATCCGCCTATAGACAGTTTTTGTGGTGAAGAGTTAGAAGGTTATAATTATAAACTCAAATAGAAGATACGACCGGTCTGGCATAGTGGGTAGTGACCCTGCCTGTGAAGCCGATGGTCCTGGGTTCGAATCCCGGTAAGAGCATATATTTGTGTGATGAGCACAGATATTTGTTCCTGAGTCATGGGTGTTTTCTATGTATTTAAGTATTTATATATTATATATATCGTTGTCTGAGTACCCATAACACAAGCCTCCTAAGGCTTACTTACTTAGTCAATCTATGTAAAAATGCCGTATAATATTTATTTATTTATATACTAAAGGAAAATTGACTAAGGCTGGATTCGAACCGGTCTCTTCAGCTTACGCGGCTAACGCCCTGAACCTCTAGGCTACCCGGTCAAGGTGATTCCCGTCACAATTTTTCGAGTATATGCAATCTTTGAAAGACGGCGTATTTGGCTAAGGGTGAGCGGTACTTGCTTGCACCTCATTTACCAATACCTTACGGGATGTTATAGCGAGAGAGCTGGTGCTGCCATCTGTAGAACCATAGAGAATTAAGAAGACATAGAGTGCATACATCGGTTTTCTTACCAAAAATACTATTATTTTCGTAGTCTACATCTAGCGTCAAGTAGCGGAACTATCAGTACTGCTACTCGACACTAGATGTCACATGTGTCGCGACTGACGAAAAGTGTATTGCTTAACAATTTATAACTAATATTATAAGCAGAAGGAGTTGAAAATAGGGTTCCGGTTAATCCGGTTATAATATTAGCCGAAAATCGTTGAGCATTAGACTTTCCGTTTGTCGCGACATCTATTGTAGAGTAGCAGTAATGATAGTTCCGCTACTTGACGCTAGATGTAGACTACGAAAATAATAGTCGTTTTGGTAACAAAACTTATGTATGGAGTGAACACTATGTCTTCTTAATTCTCTTTGGTAGAACTTAGGGAACAAAGTTTTTAAGTTGTAATTAGTTTAAAATTTACATGCATACATATTAACATGCATATTATGACTGTTTGTGTTCTTAATAAAATAAAATAAAACAATTACAGTACATATGGTGGTACTTTATCGCACTAGTGCGGAAATTAGCACTTTACGTGCTTATGTCGAAAATTTAAAGGGCCATGTGTACTGTAAAACATTGTACTATACACGTGCGAATAAGTAATTCGGAACTCCCCTCGGTCGTGTTTAAATTTATCGCCACTTTTTGCGAATTTTCTACTTTTACCACTTGTATCCTAATGTACTATTAAAACATTCTTATTTAAGGGTGGTAATTCCACCACCCAAAATATTTACATTAAATAATTTCACGGTTTAGACTCACTTGTTTTAGTCACTCGCGCGACATGTTTCGGAGAGCCTAGATCTCCTTTCTCAAGCACTAATAGTGCGAGCAGCGTTCACGACGACCGTGTATTGCGTACTATTAGTGCTTGAGAAAGGAGACCTAGGCTCACCGAAACATGTCGCGCGAGTGACTAAAACAAGTGAGTCTAAACCGTGAAATTATTTAATGTTAGTATGTCTCACAACAATTGAAATGATCCAATTTGTATTTGCTCACATTTCGCTTAATGAGAGAGTGAGACGCGATGCACATTTGATCAAATGTTGGACAGTTGGTATACCACCCTAAGACACCAAGATGGTTAGTGACCTGTTGCTTGGCGAGCAGTTTCCTCTGTTTCTTAGAGAGCGGCTGGTTGTCTGGGAGCGACTGAGACCGCTGCGGCTCCTTCTGTTTCACCTCCACTGGCTTCGGCTTTTCAACTTCTTTTTGTTTCTTCTGAAATAAATAAGTAGTGACTTATAGCACAGAACAAATAATAGTACTAAGGTACAGAAGATTCACTCCCTAAAAAAACGTGTTTATTACGACGGAAATGACCGCAAAGTTGTCTGGTGTTATGTTGGTCTGTCAAATGTGGTCGGTGCAACTGGGCCTGAGTCTGTCCTAGTGGGTCGGTCGGAGCAAAGATAGATATAACTCCGTAATAGATGTATACAGTCTAAGGAAAAAACGTGCCTCGAAAATCAAGAAAATTTTATTCTCGTTCAGAGGGCGCTACTAGCTTTGGCTTACTGTCGTATAGATGGCGTTGACGGTTTCGTTTGTTATTTAACAATTTTAACGCATATCAGTAAAAGAACATGGGTCAAAATCATAAAAATAATTAATGCAAATAAAAAAAATCATTTATCCATATTTAAATACATTTTATCGTATTTTTATAAATATTTATTTTTAGTTTTAAAGTGTGTCGACAGATGGCAGTGAATTTACTGGGGTTACAAAATTTACTATGACAGTACCGCTCTAGTATAAGTTACTCTATGGTCGGAGTGAGGCGAGTACCTTCTCCTTGGTGGAGCCCTTGGCGAGCTGGTTGATGTGCGCGAGCGCCTGCTCCCAGGTGTGCTTGCGCGGCGGCGAGGCCGGCGGCGACGGCGGCGGCGGCTGCGCGTGCATCACTGGAAATATAACGTTCTATTTTTAAACATTTCACGGTGAGTTTCGCATTTTCATGAGGGGGTTTGGAACATAATCCCACCACGCTGGTCCAGTGCGGGTTGGTGCTGATGATGATGGTGATGCACCCAGAACGCTGGGCTAAATTAGCCACGGACTGGATCCCACAGGATGGAAGTCGAGGCAGAGGCAGACCCAAACGGAGATGGCGGGACGACCTCGATACATTCTGTGTGGTGGCGGGAATGTGCATTGGATAGAGCCAAGTGGCGGGAAAGAGGGGAGGCCTTTGCCCAGTAGTGGGACACACTAACAGGCTAATAATTTTTTTAAAAAAAAAACATGCGCAAAAATATTATCCATTGATACGACAATTAACTAAAAAACATCAGCTCGGATTACTTTTTAGGGTTCCGTACCCAAAGGGTAAAAACGGGACCCTATTACTAGGACTCCGCTGTCCGTCTGTCTGTCTGTCACCAGGCTGTATCTCATGAATCGTGATAGCTAGACAGTTGAAATTTTCACAGATAATGTATTTCTGTTGCCGCTATAACAACAAATAATAAAAACAAAATAAAATAAACATTTAAGTGGGGCTCCAATACAACAAACGTGATTTTTTTGCCGTTTTTTGCATAATGGTACGGAAACCTTAGTGCGCGAGTCCCACTCGCACTTAGCCTTTTTAAACATCGGTTACCAAAGTCTGTGGACGCCTGCAACTCCAGGTGGCTCACACGTAGTCCTTTTAAAAAAACCTCATACTAGTCCTTCCAAAAAACTGCGGCAGGCAGGTTTTTATCAATATAGTCGTAACTAAAAATATCGTCTCATGACAAACATTAGACGGACGGATACAGAAAAAAGTCCAGGGAACGATTATATCAGGAGAAACGAAATGTATGATAGGCGACAGAGGTATAGTTAAAAAAAAATGATGCGCCGACCAGGAGTAGAAACATAATGACGACAAACGACATAAGAGAGATAAGACGAAAAACGCGCAGAAACTGTCAAATCAGTATTCCAACTTACATTTTATCCCTTCATTATCGAGGCCGCAAGAAATTGTACAAAAATATTTTAATACTCCCTACATGCATATGATTCATACGTTCAACTTGGAAGCAAATAACATCTATATTTTTTAGGGGGCCAATTACAAAGAAAACAATGTAAAACAAAGCAAAGAGAAACAAGTTTTTTCTAATGCTAAACACAAAGTACTAAGGGTGGATCTGCTATTATTAAACACAAATTACTAGGCTTCTACAATTACCGGTGATTGATCTATCTTCCTGAGACCCAGAAGCAGTAGTTTTTGAGTTTGGAATCCTACGCAACTCATTAAAATCCAAAGAAGATTTTGCAATATGTAAACATTTCTACGCGGGGCTTTAGGAGTTTACTAATAGTATAAATACAATTTTGTACTAAACAGAAATGTCAGCCAGCGATATTACAAATCCATACTAATATTATAAATGCGAAAGTCTGTCTGTCTGTCTGTGTGTTACCTCTTCACAATTAAACCGCTGAACCGATTTAGTTGAAATTTGGCATAGATATAATTTAAGTCCCGGAGAAGGACATAGGATAGTTTTTATCCCGAAAATTATCACTGAAGAGGGTCGAAAGTGGGATGGAATTGAAATAATTAATCAAGTGCCTGATAATATGTGTACATAAGCAATTAAGCATATGCTCAAATTGCATTGCTATTATACTTTATCCAGGCGCTATTCTTACACTAGCTGCGGTTACTAAGTCCACGCATACGAAGTCGCGGGCAAAAGCTAGTGTTTTTATAAAAGGAAATAATTGTACACACAAAGTATTAAGGGATCTACGATTGATATATGTACTAATGGCACCTGGGGTTCTACAATTATGGGTTATTAAACTTATATCCTCCCGAAACCCAGAAGCGGATTCGTTTTTGATATCCTAACTCTAAAAGAGTCCACCATATGTGACGTTTTCAACCAAAAGGTACCACATTGTCGCTAGTCGATAAGGTTGATTTCAAGTTGAAGCTATATGGAAATAGCGCCTTATTGACAACCGACAATAAGTACCCTTTTGGTTGAGAAAGGCACATATTTAGAAACTTGTACTAAGATTTGTACCCGGGATCTCAGGAGTAAACTTTTTATGTGACAGCCAGCTAAAGAGCAGACGACCCGCCTGATGGGAAGCGGTCGCCGTCACTCGTGGACATAAGCAACATCAAAAAGGTGATGGTGAACACAAACTACTAGGGTGGTTCGGTTACCGGGTACGTGCCGGACGGGGTTATGAAGCTGCAGACTCGCGTCCGGCATCGGTCGACGCACGCCGGCCGCGTCTGTGCAATCCAAACGCTTTTATTCTACCTAATTGACTTACAAAATTATAACTAAATGATCACTACATAAAACTACTACTCTTCTTCTTACTATATAAAATCCTAAATGGGCTGGTCGACTCCCCCGCGCTACTCGCCCGCGCCTCTCTGCGCTGCGCGTACCCCCGCACGCGCTCCTCTAAATTATTCGCTGTCCCTTTCCATCGAACCACTTACGCAAAGAACAGATTTATCGTAAGAGCGTGTAAAAATTACAATGACAAATATTCTCATGTTGACTTGTTTTTCATTCCGTCAGTACAAAAATTTGTTTCTGCAATTAAGAGCAAATGAACAAATAATATAATATAACTCTGCTACTATTAGGGCAAATAATATAATTGATTTTGATAGTTTACTATTGTAAAATTAAGTTAAATTAATGCATGTCACGTTTGTGGTTTCAAATTCGCATTGTTTAGTTCTTTAGCACTAGATCTAGAGATAGTTTAATTGAATTGTACAAACAAGTCTTG
This sequence comes from Cydia strobilella, assembly GCF_947568885.1. Lineage (NCBI taxonomy): Eukaryota > Metazoa > Arthropoda > Insecta > Lepidoptera > Tortricidae > Cydia > Cydia strobilella. Next base: position 3,379,129 of record NC_086066.1, on the reverse strand, counting down.
TCTGAGCAACCATAATTATCTAATTTCAGTAGTGGAAACTGTTTTGGCTTATGTATGTATTTAAGTGTAATTATCTATATGTGTCATCTTTCGCTGTTTGTTTCCCATTATCAATAAATAAATAAATCAGTAATTAAATAATTTCCGCTAGGGACAACAAAAACTGTTAACTTAGTGCGATACGTACGCAACAAAGTAGTAACTTTACTCCTAAAAATAAATAGCATCCTAGATAAATCCTAATGATTTGTAATCCACACACACACATGGCCGTATAGCATTGTTTCAATGTTGATTAACCTTGACATTCTTTGTTGACAATGAAACGGCAACAGTTCAGCAGATTGAAGGGAGACCATTTTGTAACCTCATTAAGGCCTTACAAGACTAAGATCGGGCTGCACCAAACCGTCTGTCACCGTTTTAGCGTTCGCTAAATTTTATTGTATAGGAAGTTTCATAGTTCTCTGCTGCTTGACGTTGATCAGTCTTGTGGTTGGTGCAACTGGCCCTAGATGTTTCACGGTTACCGAGCTAGCTGATAGTTCTAAACTGTGTCGTTCATACCGAAATCTATGACTGAGCACTAAGGGCCATTCCACACTAGCGTCATTTAAGCGTCGACGTCTAGTCAGCGCTATGGAAAATGGCGTCGCCGCACATCTATTATTACCTGACACACAAGTCGCGCAGTATGCCGTTCCGCACACCTCCTCTCCTCCTGGCTCCACAGAAAACCAGCGCCGTTGACAACGCTTAGTCGTGCCAACTGCATTGCTGAGTGGAGACCATTTCAGCCTCACATCCTTATCTGTTAGTTTTGTATTTTTCACCTTTGTTTTTGTCTTAATTGTTGTTGTTAATGTATCTTTGTAATGTAATAATGATGTGTTGCCTGAATACATATTATTCTATTCTATTCTATTTGCGCCAACGTTGCGTCGAGCAGCAGCCATAGTTGACTAGATGCTCGGGAGACGCCAGTGTGGGATGGACCTTAAATCTCTTGGACGCACGCACGGTATGACGCGCTGTTCGTCGCTCGCTGATTGACACTTACTGATAAACGCCTTCTGTTTCTGGCGGTCCATCTTGTCGCTGACCAGCAGGTGCGCGGCGGCGAATTGTTGCTGCATTTGCTGCTGATGCTGCTGCTGGAGCTGCTGGTGTTGCTGCTGCAGTTGCTGCTTGTGCAGCATCGCCGCTTCCAACTGTAACGGTATTCAGATATACATGAGAGAATTTCAATGCACAAGTTAGATATGCATTAAAGTTTTTGTTAAAGGAATTTGTTTTCGGACCTATACAATACATAGGGTTTACATTTCTTATAGTATTTTTCAAACAGGAAGGGTACGCTGACAGATGTCATCTCAGTACAATTTTACGAGATATGGCGTTTTACAATTTTTTTGTACTCGTCGACTTTAATGGTTGAATTAAATCTTCAATACCAAACTGTAATCGCATACTTTTCACTATAGGCTCCAGACTCAACTATAATGACTTCTTACGAAACTGTTATTAGTCAACTGTAATAAATTCGACTAATTACGTGTTGCCACAGGATAGAAAAAAGACATCGACGCGCTACTATTTTACTTGCGGCGAGTCGCCCTGTAAGGTGCGGGCTAATGTACTCACGTGTCTGTGCACCTGCGGGGCGGACGCGGGGGTGGGCACGGGTGGGGGCGGGCGCGGCGAGTCGCCCTGTAAGGTGCGGGCTAATGTACTCACGTGTCTGTGCACCTGCGGGGCGGACGCGGGGGTGGGCACGGGTGGGGGCGGGCGCGGCAAGTCGCCCTGTAAGGTGCGGGCTAATGTACTCACGTGTCTGTGCACCTGCGGGGCGGACGCGGGGGTGGGCACGGGTGGGGGCGGGCGCGGCGAGTCGCCCTGTAAGGTGCGGGCTAATGTACTCACGTGTCTGTGCACCTGCGGGGCGGACGCGGGGGTGGGCACGGGTGGGGGCGGGCGCGGCGAGTCGCTCTGTAAGGTGCGGGCTAATGTACTCACGTGTCTGTGCACCTGCGGGGCGGACGCGGGGGTGGGCACGGGTGGGGGCGGGCGCGGCGAGTCGCCCTGTAAGGTGCGGGCTAATGTACTCACGTGTCTGTGCACCTGCGGGGCGGACGCGGGGGTGGGCACGGGTGGGGGCGGGCGCGACGAGTCGCCCTGTAAGGTGCGGGCTAATGTACTCACGTGTCTGTGCACCTGCGGGGCGGACGCGGGGGTGGGCACGGGTGGGGGCGGGCGCGGCGAGTCGCCCTGTAAGGTGCGGGCTAATGTACTCACGTGTCTGTGCACCTGCGGGGCGGACGCGGGGGTGGGCACGGGTGGGGGCGGGCGCGGCGAGTCGCCCTGTAAGGTGCGGGCTAATGTACTCACGTGTCTGTGCACCTGCGGGGCGGACGCGGGGGTGGGCACGGGTGGGGGCGGGCGCGGCGAGTCGCCCTGTAAGGTGCGGGCTAATGTACTCACGTGTCTGTGCACCTGCGGGGCGGACGCGGGGGTGGGCACGGGTGGGGGCGGGCGCGGCGAGTCGCCCTGTAAGGTGCGGGCTAATGTACTCACGTGTCTGTGCACCTGCGGGGCGGACGCGGGGGTGGGCACGGGTGGGGGCGGGCGCGGCGAGTCGCCCTGTAAGGTGCGGGCTAATGTACTCACGTGTCTGTGCACCTGCGGGGCGGACGCGGGGGTGGGCACGGGTGGGGGCGGGCGCGGCGAGTCGCCCTGTAAGGTGCGGGCTAATGTACTCACGTGTCTGTGCACCTGCGGGGCGGACGCGGGGGTGGGCACGGGTGGGGGCGGGCGCGGCGAGTCGCCCTGTAAGGTGCGGGCTAATGTACTCACGTGTCTGTGCACCTGCGGGGCGGACGCGGGGGTGGGCACGGGTGGGGGCGGGCGCGGCGAGTCGCCCTGTAAGGTGCGGGCTAATGTACTCACGTGTCTGTGCACCTGCGGGGCGGACGCGGGGGTGGGCACGGGTGGGGGCGGGCGCGGCGAGTCGCCCTGTAAGGTGCGGGCTAATGTACTCACGTGTCTGTGCACCTTCGGGGCGGACGCGGGGGTGGGCACGGGTGGGGGCGGGCGCGGCGAGTCGCCCTGTAAGGTGCGGGCTAATGTACTCACGTGTCTGTGCACCTGCGGGGCGGACGCGGGGGTGGGCACGGGTGGGGGCGGGCGCGGCGAGTCGCCCTGTAAGGTGCGGGCTAATGTACTCACGTGTCTGTGCACCTGCGGGGCGGACGCGGGGGTGGGCACGGGTGGGGGCGGGCGCGGCGAGTCGCCCTGTAAGGTGCGGGCTAATGTACTCACGTGTCTGTGCACCTGCGGGGCGGACGCGGGGGTGGGCACGGGTGGGGGCGGGCGCGGCGAGTCGCCCTGTAAGGTGCGGGCTAATGTACTCACGTGTCTGTGCACCTGCGGGGCGGACGCGGGGGTGGGCACGGGTGGGGGCGGGCGCGACGAGTCGCCCTGTAAGGTGCGGGCTAATGTACTCACGTGTCTGTGCACCTGCGGGGCGGACGCGGGGGTGGGCACGGGTGGGGGCGGGCGCGGCGAGTCGCCCTGTAAGGTGCGGGCTAATGTACTCACGTGTCTGTGCACCTGCGGGGCGGACGCGGGGGTGGGCACGGGTGGGGGCGGGCGCGGCGAGTCGCCCTGTAAGGTGCGGGCTAATGCTAATTGTCGCTCGCACGCCTCGAAGCGTGCAGCGAACTCGGACACTTGTCGCTCCGCCTCCGCTACTTCCTGTAACCATAATACTAGATTATAAGGCCGAAACAATCATTAGTGGCGTCCTCGAAGAGTGACCTCTATGCTTAGCAATGGGTGATAAAAGGCTGATATGATGATGATTGTCAAAAGCTTGAATAAAAAAAATCCCACTTTATTCCGATTTAAACTGTTTTTAGCAATTTGTAAGTAGAACACTTCAAAATGGTCCAAGGGTTCTCAGATTTAATTTGATTTCATTTTGTCGTGGCATTTAGGGGAGCCAAGCCCTAATTTTTCAGTACATGTACGAGTAAGTACACCGTCAACACAAAAGAAGACAAGACAATGAATATAAAAAAAAATTATACAGTTATTATATTGCTCTAAAGTTAATTTAAATAAATATTTAAAAAATATATCATGGTAAATCATTTACATGTTTCAGGGAACATTTAATGTTCATAAAGTCAATCTATATAGTTTGTTATTTCGTACCTTAGCTGTCGCATTCAGTAGAGTATTAAGCTCCCCTAGTTGTTCAGCTATCAACTGCGTTTTGGCTTGCTGCGCTGGATTCATTTTTTGTTTCTTTCCTGTAAACAAATACAAGGTTAAAAGGAAATAACAATAACCCGACTATAATAGCAAAGAGGGATATAATAAGATAGAGCTGTACTGTCAAAGCGTGCTCCACCGTAGACCACATCATCACTTACCATCAGGTGGGATCGTGGTCAAACTGCCATTCATCATTTAAAAAAAAAAGTTAATTTTGTAACCACAGAAAATTCACTGCCATCTATTGATACACACTAAAACTAAAAGTGAAGATTTATAAAAATACGTTAAAATGTATTTAAATATGGATAAATGATTTTTTTATTTGCATTAATTATTATTATATGATTTTGACCCATGTTCTTTAACGGATATGCGTTAAAATTATAAATAACAAACGAAACCGTCAACGCCCTCTATACGAGAGTAGGCCAAAACTAGTGGCGCCATCTGATCGAGAATCAAATTTTCGTGATTTTTGAGGCACGTTTTTTTCCTTAGACTGTATCCATCTATTACGGAGTTACATCTATCTTTGATAATACGTAGTTTTTTTTTGTGGTATATTGTCAGTTATTACATAGAATCGGTACTATTGCGTATGTTCTATCCCTAATGACGGCGCGGGTGTAGCATCTAGGAATTCTAGGAATTCTTGATTTGAGGAAACTAGTTGACAAGATTTTAGACAATGTTTAATTCAAGCTAATGACAATAGTTTATTAACCAGATCAAAGTTTCTATTATATTATATTATATTATTATATATTGTTTAATACACTAGCAGCTGGAAGCTGATGCGTGTATATCACTGCACTTGTTTTTTTTTTACTATTAGGTCTATTAGTGTTCATTTTGTTAGTTGTTTTAAGTGTTTGTCAAGTCTGTTTTTAAAGGTGTTCACTGAAGGAGCACATATCACTGCTTCTGGTAATTTATTCCACCGCGTACGACGCGGTTTGATAGAAGTGCTTCCTAGGATTGCTTGTGCTGGGAACTCGAATAATCTTTAAGCTGTGGCCTCTTAGACGATTATTCTTGCTCATAACAAACAGGTCCTTTAGTTCAGGTAAGTCATAATGATCGTGTATGATCTTGAATGTTTCAATGAGGTCACCACGCTGTCTTCTTCGCTCCAGGGTTGTCAAGCCAAGATTGGCAAGCCTTTGGTCATATGGCTTATTACGTAATCCATATACCATCTTAGTTGACCTGCGTTGCACCTTTTCAAGTAAAGTTTCTATGGAGAAGGTTCACATGATGGTCAGGATCATTGTTGTGTTTATCCGAAAAAAATCGAGGGAACTGTTGAAATGTAGTCACACCTGTAAATCGGTTCATCTGTTCAGAAATTATTTATTTATTTATTTATTTATACAAGGAATTCCAAAAGCTATAAAATATTAGTTTAACTTCTTAAATAACAATACAGAGCCAATTAAAGGAACTCGCAAATACAAACTGATTATAATAATATGTAACACAGTACACGCTATGATAACATTGCACAGTATGTGATTACAGTATGGGATATATCAAAATTACAATATTAAAATAAGATATAAAAAAACAAATCGTATATGATTCACTGACGACCGGTCTGGCCTAGTGGGTAGTGACCCTGCCTGTGAAGCCGATGGTCCTGGGTTCGAATCCCGGTAAGAGCATTTATTTGTGTGATGAGCACAGATATTTGTTCCTGAGTCATGGGTGTTTTCTATGTATTTAAGTATTTATATGTTATATATATCGTTGTCTGAGTACCCATAACACAAGCCTCCTTGGGCTTACCGTGGGACTTAGTCAATCTGTGTAAGAATGTCCTATAATATTTATTATTATTATTTATATGAGCATCTCTAAATGTACAAATCATCTATAAATGTACAAAAACAAGTGCAAATGTACATCGAAGTGAAACAACTTATATTAATAATTTGATGAACAACATGGACCGGACACAAATTAATTCAAGCAAAGATAGATATAACTCCGTAATAGATGGATACAGTCTAAGGAAAAAACGTGCCTCGAAAATCAAGAAAATTTGATTCTCGTTCAGAGGGCGCTACTAGTTTTGGCCTACAGTCGTATAGATGGCGTTGACGGTTTCGTTTGTTATTTAACAATTTTAACGCATATCAGTGAAAGAACATGGGTCAAAATCATAAAAATAATTAATGCAAATAAAGAAAATCATTTATCTATATTTAAATACATTCTATCGTATTTTTATAAATCTTAAACAGATGGCAGTGAATTTACTGGGGTTACAAAATTTACTATGACAGTACCGCTCTAGTATAAGTTACTCTATGATTCAAGTTACAGATCACACGCCATAACATGTCATTTCACTGCCTGCAACATGTTATTTAGAAGCACCGATTGACTAGACTATGGTTTGGTAAAGTGGAACTGCTGACTGCTGGTGAGTGGAGTGGAAGCGCTGGTGGCCTAGCGGTAAGAGCGTGCGACTTGCAATCCGGAGGTCGCTGGTTCAAACCCCAGCTCGTACCAATGAGTTTTTCGGAACTTAGGTACGAAATATCATTTGATATTTACCAGTCGCTTTTCGGTGAAGGAAAACATCGTGAGGAAACCGGATTAATCCCAACAAGGCCTAGTTTCCCCTCTGGGTTGGAAGGTCAGATGGCAGTCGCTTTCGTAAAAAACTAGTGCCTACGCCAATTCTTGGAATTAGTTGCCAAGCGGACCCCAGGCTCCCATGAGCCGTGGAAAATGCCGGGACAACGCGAGGAAGATGATGAAAGTGGAACTGCTAAGAAAAACCATACAATGATGGCATTTTATAAACAGTTTTTTTAAAGTCGGTTCTTTTGTCCTGTGTATGTGTGCTTTATGGAATAAATGTCTTTCTTCTTCTTCTTCATTTCTTCCTGATTGGCGCGGAGATGGCGGAGTCGCGGGCGCGCCAATCAGGAAGAAATACTGCACCGATACCGCGCCGCCAAGTGGGGAAGCGTCCTAAGTATTAATTTATAACATTTAGTAATTATATGCCTACCTTTCTTCTTCGCCTGCGTCTGTTTCAGCTGCGCCTTGGCCTCCTCGGCCTGGCGCGCGGTCACCATGTGTCGCGCTTGCATCGCTCGCAATTCTAGCCGCATGCGGTTCAGCTGCGTGCCCAGCTGCGTGTGTTCTTCCAGCAGACGGACCTCCATCTAAGCATGTGTAACATATAGTTAGTATACAAAAAACTTGGGACATAAAATTTAACACTCGCGTTTTGAACACATATTAAATCACATTTAAAAACGGGTCTATCGCGAAACCGAAACCGCCGATATGTCGAAACGTCGGTAAATAAAGGTAACAAAATAAATTCGCGATAGATCCGATTTTAAATGTGATTACAAAACTTGGGAAGTTTTAGTATTATTCGGAAATTAAACATGTTTTTAGGGTTCCGTGCCCAAAGGGTAAAAACGGGACCCTATTACTAAGACTCCGCTGTGCGTCTGCCTGTCACCAGGCTGTATCTCATGAACCGTGATAGCTAGACAGTTAAAATTTTCACAGTTGATGTATTTCTGTTGCCGCTAACGATAAATACTAAAATGTACGGAAGCCTCGGTGGGCGAGCTTGACTCGCACTTGGCCTTTTTTTTAATGATATAGGCAAACGAGCAGACGAAACGCCTGATGGTAAGCGACTACCGCCGCCCATGGACACCTGCAACACCGGAGGAGTTGAAAGTGCGTTGCGGCTTTTAAGATGGAAGTACGCCCTTTTCTTAAAGGTGTGAAGGTCGTGTCGGTCCGGAAATACCGCAGGCGACAGTTCATTCCACAGTTTAGCTGTGCGAGGCAGGAAGTTTCTGGATTCGCTCTTCGGAAGAGCGAATCGAATGGGGTTGGCCGGTCGAAATAATTAGCAGATGGCGCCAGCATAGCTTGCCCTGTCAATCCCTAAAATGGTGTCAAATTTTTGTTTTTTTAATGCCCTGGATGCCAGCCCTTTAAGCCAAATCTCATAGAAAAAGGGGCAAGCTATGATGGCGCCATCTCTGCAAACCTTTGACAGTTGCCAACCCCACTGAAGAGCCTCTTCCAGAGGGAGAAGCTGGTACTGGGGTGGGTGTTGATTTTGAAAGAAGACAATGGCTATGTTCACGGTCACGATCGGACCGATTCACGCTCATAGCGCTTACATGAGATATAGTGACGTCATTGATGACGTCAATGGACGGCGCTCACGGTGCTCACACTCCCAGCGCAAACGTCAAGGTGACGTTTGACAAATGAGTATGAATCGGACCGATCGTTAGCGTGCTGTGAGCGCTGTGAGCATAATTCGGAACATAGCCCTACTACGATTAACGAACAAAATTCAAATTAAGTTGACGTTGACATGAACAGGACAGTAAACACGCTCATGACAGGTCCGAAACAAAACACCACTCACTCGGATTTGAGCGCGCTATCTGATTCGGACCGGCAGCCAGCACTGTAAAGGTGGGTTCCCACGCCCCGTTGTTTCACAGACCTGACCGCGCCTCAGATCGTAGGAACGGTCGCATCCAATGAGGCCTGTGGTCGCCTGTCGTCACCCACTCCCGACGGATAGCTGCACAGGCATCCACAGGCGTGCCTGACCTGTAATAACACGGGCCGTGGGAACCCACCTTAAGCGTGATTCGGAACACAGCGTATATAAGAAGAGCATACCCGCTTGCCCTTCTGCCGCTGTTTCTTGGCGCGCTTCTTGCCGCGGTCGACGTGCCGCGCCGGCCCCTCGATGTACTGCAGCAGCGCGTCCAGGTCGCGAGGGTCCTGCTGCACGCCGCGCCAGCACCCGCCACCACCGCTGTGTGACGTCATCCTACAACGGACCGGAACATACCCGCTTGCCCTTCTGCCGCTGTTTCTTGGCGCGCTTCTTGCCGCGGTCGACGTGCCGCGCCGGCCCCTCGATGTACTGCAGCAGCGCGTCCAGGTCGCGAGGGTCCTGCTGCACGCCGCGCCAGCACCCGCCACCACCGCTGTGTGACGTCATCCTACAACGGACCGGAACATACCCGCTTGCCCTTCTGCCGCTGTTTCTTGGCGCGCTTCTTGCCGCGGTCGACGTGCCGCGCCGGCCCCTCGATGTACTGCAGCAGCGCGTCCAGGTCGCGAGGGTCCTGCTGCACGCCGCGCCAGCACCCGCCACCACCGCTGTGTGACGTCATCCTACAACGGACCGGAACATACCCGCTTGCCCTTCTGCCGCTGTTTCTTGGCGCGCTTCTTGCCGCGGTCGACGTGCCGCGCCGGCCCCTCGATGTACTGCAGCAGCGCGTCCAGGTCGCGAGGGTCCTGCTGCACGCCGCGCCAGCACCCGCCACCACCGCTGTGTGACGTCATCCTACAACGGACCGGAACATACCCGCTTGCCCTTCTGCCGCTGTTTCTTGGCGCGCTTCTTGCCGCGGTCGACGTGCCGCGCCGGCCCCTCGATGTACTGCAGCAGCGCGTCCAGGTCGCGAGGGTCCTGCTGCACGCCGCGCCAGCACCCGCCACCACCGCTGTGTGACGTCATCCTACAACGGACCGGAACATACCCGCTTGCCCTTCTGCCGCTGTTTCTTGGCGCGCTTCTTGCCGCGGTCGACGTGCCGCGCCGGCCCCTCGATGTACTGCAGCAGCGCGTCCAGGTCGCGAGGGTCCTGCTGCACGCCGCGCCAGCACCCGCCACCACCGCTGTGTGACGTCATCCTACAACGGACCGGAACATACCCGCTTGCCCTTCTGCCGCTGTTTCTTGGCGCGCTTCTTGCCGCGGTCGACGTGCCGCGCCGGCCCCTCGATGTACTGCAGCAGCGCGTCCAGGTCGCGAGGGTCCTGCTGCACGCCGCGCCAGCACCCGCCACCACCGCTGTGTGACGTCATCCTACAACGGACCGGAACATACCCGCTTGCCCTTCTGCCGCTGTTTCTTGGCGCGCTTCTTGCCGCGGTCGACGTGCCGCGCCGGCCCCTCGATGTACTGCAGCAGCGCGTCCAGGTCGCGAGGGTCCTGCTGCACGCCGCGCCAGCACCCGCCACCACCGCTGTGTGACGTCATCCTACAACGGACCGGAACATACCCGCTTGCCCTTCTGCCGCTGTTTCTTGGCGCGCTTCTTGCCGCGGTCGACGTGCCGCGCCGGCCCCTCGATGTACTGCAGCAGCGCGTCCAGGTCGCGAGGGTCCTGCTGCACGCCGCGCCAGCACCCGCCACCACCGCTGTGTGACGTCATCCTACAACGGACCGGAACATACCCGCTTGCCCTTCTGCCGCTGTTTCTTGGCGCGCTTCTTGCCGCGGTCGACGTGCCGCGCCGGCCCCTCGATGTACTGCAGCAGCGCGTCCAGGTCGCGAGGGTCCTGCTGCACGCCGCGCCAGCACCCGCCACCACCGCTGTGTGACGTCATCCTACAACGGACCGGAACATACCCGCTTGCCCTTCTGCCGCTGTTTCTTGGCGCGCTTCTTGCCGCGGTCGACGTGCCGCGCCGGCCCCTCGATGTACTGCAGCAGCGCGTCCAGGTCGCGAGGGTCCTGCTGCACGCCGCGCCAGCACCCGCCACCACCGCTGTGTGACGTCATCCTACAACGGACCGGAACATACCCGCTTGCCCTTCTGCCGCTGTTTCTTGGCGCGCTTCTTGCCGCGGTCGACGTGCCGCGCCGGCCCCTCGATGTACTGCAGCAGCGCGTCCAGGTCGCGAGGGTCCTGCTGCACGCCGCGCCAGCACCCGCCACCACCGCTGTGTGACGTCATCCTACAACGGAACAGAACGGAACTATTACATTGCTGCATGCTTTTTTAGGGTTCCGTACCCAAAGGGTAAAAACGGGACCCTATTACTAAGACTTCGCTGTCCGTCTGTCTGTCTGTCACCAGGCTGTATCTCGTGAACCGTGATAGCTATGATGTATTTCTGTTGCCGCTATAACAACAAATTCTAAAAACAGAATAAAATAAATATTTAAGTGGGGCTCCCATTCAACAAACGTGATTTTTTGCCGTTTTTTGGGTAATGGTACGGAACCCTTCGTGCGCGAGTCCGACTCGCACTTGGCCGGTTTCTGAATAAATGTCAATATTTACGAAATACTCTACACGGCGACCCTGCCAAGTTTTAACATAGAATCTTCTGCTATAAGTCTCTATAGGGCCCACGCACGTTGGAAGATGTACCATCTTGTGGCCTAAATTGGAAACTTAAACAGTTCACGCCAATAAACAAGAGGCTCCTGTGCTGCCCCCTACAGTTCATGCCCGCTCCCTATATAGTTCAGTACGCTTTTCCCTGTACAATAGGATAATTAACTCACCCTGAGCACCCGCTGGACGTAGAAAATACGCTGGTATCCCTGCTAGAGAGAGACACCTGCTGCGCCGCCGGCCTGCTCTGACGCTGCTGTTGTAGCTAAAAAGAAAGAGAATAGTATCGTAGTGGGACAGACGAATTTTGAACACGGTCAAACTTAAGATGCAAAAAATCAAGATGGCGGGCGAGTCTTAACAACTTTGATGCTTTTTACGATTTTGACATCACAGATCTAGACTGTCAAGAGCGTCATTCTAGATCTGTCATAGAGATAACAAAAGAAACAGAAGACAACAACCACGGACGGTCGGTTGTTGTTGTTGCTGTTGTTGTTGAGATAAGTAAAGAAACAGTGCAGTGGTAACTCCATAAATCAGTTTTCTTACCAAAACGCGCTTTATTTCGTAGCCGACATCTAGCGTCAAGTTGCGGAACTCTCAGTACTGCTACTCGACACTAGATGTCACATGTGTCGCGACTGACGAAAAGTGTATTGCTCAAGAATTTATAACTAATATTATAAGCAGAAGGAATTGAAAATAGAGTTACGGTTATTCTGGTTATAATATTAGCTGATTATCGTTAAGCATTAGACTTTTTGTTTGCCGCGACATCTATTGCCGAATAGCGGTACTTAGAGTTCCGCTACTTGACGCTAGATGTCGACTACGAAATAAAGCGCGAAAACTAATGTATGGAGTTACCACTCTATCTTTACTAATGGCGGCCATTTTTAGTGACTTTTTGAATCATAAAAAGATAATGAGTGCCTTAATATCAAACTCGGGTAAATCCATCCGTCAGACTATGCGATTGTGGTAACGTACGTTGGGGTAAGATTGAAAGGGTTTTTCATGCGGGGTAAGATTAAAAGTCGCCCGTAATGCTTCGGCATACGGACGATATTTTTTTGTCTTACCCCTCATGAAAAACCCGTTCAACGCACCTTATTAAGAAAAGATATAAGGGTTAGGGTAGATAATTGCTGAGAGGGTTGAACGGATTTACCCGAGTTTGAAGTTAAGAGACACAAATTATGGATAACGCTGAATACGTTACAGTACACACAGCAACACTCTTAACTGTCAATTGGTGGACCTTACGCCTTTTGTAATAAGGTTTACGAGCAGTCAGTTACAAATACAAATAGTTTATTATCATAAAATTAATTTAGAATGGGTAGCACATCGTAACTGGTGAATTTCCAATGTGACTTGGAACTCCGGTGGCCGTTTAAGAAGTGTAACAGTCTTACGGTAGATGTCGCTAGGGTCCCCTAGACCCATATAGTGGGAAGATTTGCTGACTATGGATGAGGTCTTGGTGGCTCAGTTGGCAGAGCGCTGGAGTATCTATCCAGAGGCCGTGAGTTCAAGTCTCACCCAAGGCAGTAATTTTTCCACTTTTAAATTTATTCTAAGCTTAATAGCATCGATCGCAGACGTTTCTGCTTGTTAAAAATTAATATTATCATAAAGGTTGTTTACATGTGCATATCTATCAGACTCGCAAACTAGGCTGAGCCTGTATCTCGGAAGTCTGCGAGAGCGATTGACAATTAACACAGTGTGGTGGTGTGGGCGATGGTACCTGTTGCTGCAGCTGCTGCTGCCGCTGGATCTGCTGCTGCTGCTGCGGTGTGAGCGTGGGCTTGTTGTGTATGGGCAGGTCGTAGATGGGCTCCGGTTTAACAGTGTGGGCGGTGGTACCTGTTGCTGCAGCTGCTGCTGCCGCTGGATCTGCTGCTGCTGCTGCGGTGTGAGCGTGGGCTTGTTGTGTATGGGCAGGTCGTAGATGGGCTCCGGTTTAACAGTGTGGGCGGTGGTACCTGTTGCTGCAGCTGCTGCTGCCGCTGGATCTGCTGCTGCTGCTGCGGTGTGAGCGTGGGCTTGTTGTGTATGGGCAGGTCGTAGATGGGCTCCGGTTTAACAGTGTAGGCGGTGGTACCTGTTGCTGCAGCTGCTGCTGCCGCTGGATCTGCTGCTGCTGCTGCTGCTGCGGTGTGAGCGTGGGCTTGTTGTGTATGGGCAGGTCGTAGATGGGCTCCGGTTTAACAGTGTGGGCGGTGGTACCTGTTGCTGCAGCTGCTGCTGCCGCTGGATCTGCTGCTGCTGCTGCTGCTGCGGTGTGAGCGTGGGCTTGTTGTGTATGGGCAGGTCGTAGATGGGCTCCGGTTTAACAGTGTGGGCGGTGGTACCTGTTGCTGCAGCTGCTGCTGCCGCTGGATCTGCTGCTGCTGCTGCGGTGTGAGCGTGGGCTTGTTGTGTATGGGCAGGTCGTAGATGGGCTCCGGTTTCTTTTGGGCGGGCGCGGGTTGAGGGACGGGTCGCTGCTGGAATGCGGCCTGTTGCTGTTGTTGTTGTTTTAGTTGCTGAAATAAATAGAATTTTGTAAAAACGTTCTAGAGTATGTGTAAGCTAACTCTGCAGCGATATCACTACATAGTGTAAAACAAAGTCGCTTTCCGCTGTCTGTCCGTCTGTCCCTATGCAAAGGGGATATAATAGGATAGAGCGGTACTCCCATAGTTAATTTTGTAGCCACAGTAAATTCACTGTCATCCATCAATACACGATTAAAACTAAAAATTAAAATGTATAAAAATACCATAAACTACTTATATATGGATAAATGTCTTTTTTTATTTGCATTAATTATTTTTATATGATTTTGACCCATGTTGTATGCCTATACAAGTACGATGCTTACTTTATATAAATAATTTTTAATTTAAGCGTTATGTTGTATCTTCTTTCTTGTTGTATTTAACTATTTGTTCATTGTATGTTATTTTATGTATCTTTTCTTCTTTTCTGTTACCTTCCGTGATTCTTCTCACCTGATGGTCTCATCGGAAGATCAGCGCTGGAAGTCACCAGCAACATGCTGAGATGAGGCCATTTCGTGGCACTTTAATCTTATTTTATGTTTTCTTTTGTATTATGTAATGTCTTGTTTGTTTGTGCTTACGAATAAAAACTCATTCTATTCTATTCTACAATCCATCGCCCGCGTCCTCACCAGTTAGCAATACGCTCATACTATTTTTCATGGAATTATTTTTATTCAATTTTGGACTCTGTGTCTTAGCGCTTAGATTCGTTTTCATATACAATACCTGTAATCGAATCTGTTCCATAGCGTTGGGGTTGACTTTTCCCTCAGCCTTCAAGGCGGGCGGCACGTTCACTTGAACCGGCACCGTGCGTTGTAATGCCTGAAACAATAGTTAGTTAAAAAAATGGTCAATTTAATTATCCAGTTATTTAATACGACATCAGTACAGATGTAGTGCATAATCCTTTGCCATCGTATTTTACGGATACGTTCGTATTTGTCATGCTACTTCAGTCAACGTCAGTACTTTTTGTACTGAGACTGCATGAAATAGCATAACACGTTCGCGCGTTTGCGTGAAAATACGTTGGTGAAGGTTCATCACATCGCATCAGTTTCGTACTGACAAGTCAAAAAAAAAACCGGCCAAGTGCGAGTCGGACTCGCCTACCGAGGGTTCCGTACTTTTTAGTATTTGTTGTTATAGCGGCAACAGAAATAAATCATCTGTGAAAATTTCAACTGTCTAGCTATCACGGTTCATGAAATACAGCCTGGTGACAGACAGACAGACGGATAGACGGACGGCGGAGTCTTAGTAATAGAGTCCCGTTTTTACCCTTTGGGTACGGAACCCTAAAAATGGTCGATTTAATGGGGTTGGCCGGTCGAAATAATTAGCAGATGGCGCCAGCATAGCTTGCCCCGTCACTCCCTAGAATCAGGGCTCGGAACCGGTATTTTTTTTAAACCCCGAAATAGCCCAATATTTTGAATTTTTTTATGCTCATTACGTAGGACTGAATCATGTATTTAGGAAACAATTTTGCATTATTAAAACGTCCCATTAAAAATTAATTATCAACAAAAGAACGAAAAAGAACGTAATAATACCGGTATTTTTGTATGGAGCAAATACCGGTTTCCGACCCCTGCCTAGAATTGTGTCAATTTTTTTTAAATGCCCTGGATACCAGCCCTTTAAGCCAAATCTCACAGAAAAAGGGGCAAGCTATGATGGCGCCATCTCTGCAAACCTTTGACAGTTGCCAACCCCATTATCCAGTTATTTAATCATATTTAATGCGACATCAGTACAGATGTAGTGAATAATCCTTTGCCATCGTATTTTACGGATACGTTCGTATTTGTCATGCTACTTCAGTCAATGTCAGTACTTTTTGTACTGGGACTACCTGAAATAGCATAACACGTTCGCGCGTTTGCGTGAAAATACGTTGGTGAAGGTTCAGCACATCCGCGCCTATTAACAAGCAATACCGCATCAGTTTCGTACTGACAAGTCAAAAAAAATCGGCCAAGTGCGAGTCGGACTCGCCCACCGAGGGTTCCGTACTTTTTAGTATTTGTTGTTATAGCGGCAACAGAAATAAATCATCATCTTCCTCGCGTTGTCCCGGCATTTTGCCACGGCTCCATGGGAGCCTGGGGTCCGCTTGGCAACTAATCCCAAGAATTGGCGTAGGCACTAGTTTTTACGAAAGCGACTGCCATCTGACCGTCCAACCCAGAGGGGAAACTAGGCCTTGTCGGGATTAGTCCGGTTTCCTCACGATGTTTTCCTTCACCGAAAAGCGACTGGTAAATATCAAATGATATTTCGTACATAAGTTCCGAAAAACTCATTGGTACGAGCCGGGGTTTGAACCCGCGACCTCCGGATTGCAAGTCGCACGCTCTTACCGCTAGGCCACCAGCGCTCTCAACAGAAATAAATCATCTGTGAAAATTTCAACTTTCTAGCTATCACGGTTCAGGAAATACAGCCTGGTGACAGACAGACAGACGGACAGACGGACGGCGGAGTCTTAGTAATAGAGTCCCGTTTTTACCCTTTGGGTACGGAACCCTGAAAAGTGTCCTTCTCAGTAAGAGTGGTTCATATATTTGATGTTGTATGTACTTACTTTCGGTTTGTCGTCGCTGACGCTCATGTCGGCCATCTTGTCGAGCACGGCGGCCATCTTGTCGGGCTGGCGTTCGTCCTGCCGCTTGAGCTGCTGACGCATACTTGTACTCACCTTGGGCTTGTCGTCGCTGACGCTCATGTCGGCCATCTTGTCGAGCACGGCGGCCATCTTGTCGGGCTGGCGTTCGTCCTGCCGCTTGAGCTGCTGACGCATACTTGTACTCACCTTGGGCTTGTCGTCGCTGACGCTCATGTCGGCCATCTTGTCGAGCACGGCGGCCATCTTGTCGGGCTGGCGCTCGCCCTGCCGCTTGAGCTGCTGACGCATACTTGTACTCACCTTGGGTTTGTCGTCGCTGACGCTCATGTCGGCCATCTTGTCGAGCACGGCGGCCATCTTGTCGGGCTGGCGCTCGCCCTGCCGCTTGAGCTGCTGACGCATACTTGTACTCACCTTGGGTTTGTCGTCGCTGACGCTCATGTCGGCCATCTTGTCGAGCACGGCGGCCATCTTGTCGGGCTGGCGCTCGCCCTGCCGCTTGAGCTGCTGACGCATACTTGTACTTACCTTGGGTTTGTCGTCGCTGACGCTCATGTCGGCCATCTTGTCGAGCACGGCGGCCATCTTGTCGGGCTGGCGCTCGCCCTGCCGCTTGAGCTGCTGACGCATACTTGTACTCACCTTGGGTTTGTCGTCGCTGACGCTCATGTCGGCCATCTTGTCGAGCACGGCGGCCATCTTGTCGGGCTGGCGCTCGCCCTGCCGCTTGAGCTGCTGACGCATACTTGTACTCACCTTGGGTTTGTCGTCGCTGACGCTCATGTCGGCCATCTTGTCGAGCACGGCGGCCATCTTGTCGGGCTGGCGCTCGCCCTGCCGCTTGAGCTGCTGACGCATACTTGTACTCACCTTGGGTTTGTCATCGCTGACGCTCATGTCGGCCATCTTGTCGAGCACGGCGGCCATCTTGTCGGGCTGGCGCTCGCCCTGCCGCTTGAGCTGCGCGTGCGTCTGCGCGGCCGTGAGCGGCGGGCCCGCCGGGGGGAGGGTTTTGGGGAGCGCCTGGAACACGAACTGGAAGTTATTTAGTCGGTGGTGCGGAAAAATTTAATAAATATCAACATGGTAAAAAATAAATGCAAAGGTATGATGCCAATCTTTTCAAAAGCTTGGCCATTTTTGTTTTATGTGTCGACTAAACTGTATTGGCTATAGGTTACGGCATAGGAAAAATGTGAACATTCATAAAAAGAAATCATCATACTACTTCATAGCCGTCGAGCATCAAAAAACGAATGTGTCGCAACAATCTCGCACGAGGTCATTTATTAATCATTAGAAATAAAATAGAAAAAGCAAACGCAGGGGTACAAAACTTCAGACAACGCAAGTAACAACCAGAATTTGGGATTTCTTGTAAACAGTAATGTAAGTGTGTTGTTTTTCCTACAGACCATTGCACAGGATAGCGCTTCTAACAACTTTTCGCGGTAGCAAGTCGTTGGAAGCAGACGTGTCGATAATTTTACTTAAAAATACAATTAATAAGTGAAGTTGAAGTTTAAACCGTACACTAAAATAATTAAAGCTCAAAAGTGACAATAATAAGTGTGTAATTACATCTTTTCAACACCAGTGTAACCACGGGCAGCGGTTGAGCGCGGGCCACCGCGGGGCTCCCCGCTACCCCTGGGGGGACAAGGACGGTTGCTATTTTTTAACCCACTCGCACGCCACCCGATACAAAGGCACACAGCGCGATCGCTGTTAACGTCGATGTTACAAAACCACTGCCGCGCTAAACCTGTATACTGATAATTAGGCAGCGCACCGGCCCGCATTGTACGTATTGCAATTCGTTTTCTTAAGTGCATACGTAAATACAAGCAATGAGTGCACATAATTCACCCACAAAAACCGTCTCGGGCGGGCCACAACCGGATTTGTCTAAGCTAAATGATATGGAGGCGGACTTCGCGGACACCGCAAGAGATACAAAAACAATTACATTCCGAAAAAGAAAAAATCCTTTTGAACACGATTGTAAGTGCAGTAATGAAATGAAAGAACTACGAACGGAGGTTAGTCGTATGACCTTGCTGCTAGAAAAATTTACTCAGTCTAACGAAATAATGCTGGCATCAATGAATAAAAATATTGTCGAATTTAAGGAACAGGTAGCTGAGATCAAAGCCTCCACGGACCAATCAACTAACATGCTTCGTGAGAATATCGCTCAAATCAAGACCCAAATGAACGATATAAAGGCAACGTCGCATACCATATCAACTGAGCAAAATAGTATCAAGACACAAGTAAGCTTGCTTGAAAATAAAATATCTGAGAATGAATCCAAAATTAGATTGTTAGAGGGGAGCAAATCAGCTACCAACATTAAGTGTTCATCTGATCAGTCTCAATTGCATCTCCACGAGGAATTGATACGCGAGGCTCAAGATCGCAATGAGAGAGAAAAAAATGTTATCATTGTTGGACTCGCAGAACAGACCTCCGAAAACGCTCAAGAGAGAGCAGCTTGTGATGAAGCTGATGTAATACGAATTACACGATCAATCGTCCCAGACACGCCGCAGCCAGTTAGAACTATAAGAATCGGTAAATACAGCGAAACAAAAATCAGAAAGGTCAAAGTATGCTACGAATCCAAATTTCCAGCCAAACAACTCCTACGAAACAAGGAAAAACTCCCGGAAAATATTAAACTTTACTCTGATCAAACCCCAAAGCAGTATAAATATCTACAAAATCTTAAGGAGGAATTAGCCAAGCGTGTTAATGACGGTGAAAATAACCTCACCATTAAATACATAAATGGAATACCTAGCATTATTAAAGTAACTCCAAAAAACTAAATATTTCATCAGGTCAAAACACGGGAACTTATACTGTTACGAATAGCAACACATACCAGCTCATTAATAATTACGCAGATCTACAATGCAATAAAAGCAGACTTACTTTCTTTTACCTAAATGCTAGAAGCATACGAAAAAAAGGAAAATTCGACGAACTAAAATGCATACTTAAAGCAATGCCTACAACAGTTCACATACTTCTTTTAACTGAAACTTGGATTGCAAATGAAGAACAAGCTCGTGAGTTGCAAATAGAAAACTACACTCACTATTTTAATTACAGGACTGACACGAAAGGTGGAGGAGTCTCAGCTTTTGTACATAATAACCTAAGACATACTATATCCGAATCACAATACCTAGATGGCAATAATTACTTATGGGTACGTCTTCAAAACTATTCACTTGAAATTGGAGTAATATATAACCCAGGTCATACAAATTATCAAAATTTTCTCGATGAGCTAAATAACCAGTTGCAGAGAAGAAATAGAGCAATAGTTTTCGGAGATTTCAATATTGACCTACTCGCTAAAGAAAAGAAAACTCGACAATACAAAGCTCTTCTAAAAGAAACAGACTTCACACTATTAAACAAAGTTAATAAACAATACTGTACGAGGGACTCTAAAACACGACAATCTATACTGGACCATGTTAGCACTAATTTAAAAGACGACTATTTTCATATGGCAATCATTGAATCGGGAATGTCTGATCATAAGCAAATATGTATTGAATTAAAGAAAACCAAGCAACCAAAAAGGATAGAGACCACATATGAAGCAGTTGACTACAACAGGCTATATACAAACTTCGAAGAAGCTGAACTGAACAATACCGATGACGACTACACGGCACTTGAGAGTTCTATAAAGAAATACATAAATGCTAGTAAAATCACTAAAACTAAAATCCTCAATCCTCCGCAAAAAGATTGGATATGTAAGGACATAATCAACGGGATAAACAGGAGAAACAAACTTTGGAGTGAATTAAAGGAAGACCGGGGAAACAAGATCCTAGAAGAAAACTATAAAACAACCAAGAATGACCTTGCCAAATTAATTCAGAATACAAAAGACACATATTACTACAACAAGTTCATACATTACAATAAGAAACCTAAAAAAATGTGGAGTTTAGTGAATACATTAGCATGTAATAAATTACGAGAAAGCTGTGCACCACCGAAAATTATAATACAATCTAAAGAAATAATAGATGCCAAACAAATATGTGAAGAATTTAATGTATATTTTTCGACTATAGGTTCTCTTTTAGCAGATGAAATACCAAAATTATACCATGATGATTCTAAACAAGCCCTACCTAAATCTCATACTAATACTAAGTTGATAAATTTTAAACCATGCAATACCGATGAAATTATTAAAATTATTAACGATATAGATTCTAACTCCAGTGCTGGTGTCGACGGAATAAATACCAAATCTATCAAATGCATAAAAAATCTAATCGCAGATACTCTCACAAACTCAATCAATAAATTACTGTATAAAGGGGAATTCCCTGAGTCCTTAAAGATCGCCAAAGTTACTCCTATTCATAAATCTGGCCCAAAAACTGACCCGGGTAATTACAGGCCGATTTCTGTTTTGCCTACACTATCTAAAATCTTGGAAAAGGTCATATATACCCGTTTGAGCGAATATCTTAACTCTATCAACTTTATCTTTGAACGTCAATATGGCTTCAGGCCTAAAAGTAATACATTAACTGCAACAATCGACCTTGTAACTAAAATTAAATCAAATATAGATAAAAAAAACATAGTCCTCGGCGTCTTTATTGATCTAAAAAAGGCGTTCGATACGGTATGTCATAATTTGCTACTTCAAAAATTAAAACAAATCGGTATAGATGGTAACGCACTAAAGATGATTCAATCCTACCTTGAAAACAGACATCAAGTAGTCAAAATAGACAAAACCCAAAGTGCTAAATTGCCGATAACTTGCGGAATTCCTCAAGGCTCCATTTTAGGGCCTCTACTGTTTTTAATCTACATAAATAATGTACACGAAATAGGCCTAAAAGGTCATGTATCATTATATGCAGACGACACATGTCTGTTCTACTTCGGCTCCTCGATAGAATATTTAATAGAAAACGCTCAAACCGATTTAAATAAATTACACTCCTGGTTTCGATACAATCTCCTCACAATTAACATATCCAAAACTAGTTACGTAATCTTCAAAGCAAAAAATAAAACTATCCCACCCCACAGCCCACTGACGATAAATAATGTAGCTATAACAAATAAAAAACATGAGAAATACCTCGGTCTCCGAATGGATAGCTATCTTACGTGGAATACTCAAATTGAACATATAAGGTCAAAATTATCGTCAATCACTGGTTCTTTACGACGCATATCAGGCTGTATTCCGCATAAGCTACGTTATACCATATATAATTGTCTAATTAAACCGCACCTACTCTACTTGATTGAGCTGTGGGGCAGCGCAGCCAAAACCAAACTAACTCCCCTACAAATACTCCAAAATAAAATAATCAAAATTCTTTTTCACTATCACCGTCTAACACCTACCACGCGTATATATGCAGAAACTGGCCTAATGAACATTAAACAATTGTATATGTATAGTACCAGCATTCTTGTTAGGAAAATATTAAACAGCGCACTCCATACTAACTTAGCCTTTATAACGAAGAAGCAAATATCCAAACGCACTACTCGTCGTGCAAGTTTCATTGTGCTACCGAAGATAAGAACACAATTAGGGAAAAAAATGTTTACATATGAAGGTGCACAGCTTTATAATAAATTACCGTCTGATCTGAGAGGGACAGGCTCATTCAATGCGTTTAAAACTAAATTATCGCAATACATTTTAAACCACTACCCACCTTAAAAAAAAAAAAAATGTGTGAGCGTGTACCTCTCGAGCTCGACTTTAATGCTACCGTAAATAGGATAACTTTTACTTATAACTCTGTTCTCGTGTAAGTGACTTGTATGTCTTTTATGAGAATAAATATCTTTAAACCTAACAGCTACCGTGGATTTTTACATTGATAGATATCAAACAGCACATAATAATTCAGTTTTCCTCAGAAAGCTAGGTTTAGTCAATTAGAAAAACAATAATGGTGTGTGTATACTCACTGGCGGCTTAGGAGTGGGCGGCGCGGGCACCGGCTTGGGCACCTCGGGCGGTGCCACCGGCTTGGCTACCACCGGCTTGACTGCTACCGGCTTGGCTGCCACCGGCTTGGCTGCTACTGGCTTAGCGAGCACTGGCTTCACTGCCACTGGCGACGCCGAACCCTGTTAGATAAATTACGTGTGTATCTGCATGTTTTTTTAGACAATATCTGATATACAAGGGGACAAAGACGGATAATTAGAAAATGCAAGTTTTTAATGAACCACTAGGCCTATTAAATATATTAATGACGGGTCACTCACGTGTTTTAAGTCGAAAACGCTCGACATGTTTCACTCCGTACCGAGGAGCGTCATCAGGAGCTTGCGTCGACGGTGACGGACCGGCGCAGACTGCGGGCCGCAGCCCTCCGCGCCCGATGACTCGGCGCGGGCGCCGGTGGCGGCAGGGGGGGCGAGAAACTACCCTCGTTTACGGCATTATTGTCAAATGTGATGTTGGATTCGGATTCGACTCACTATATACGTTTCGATAAGGTAACTATGCTGGCGAAAGAAAAGTTTGTGATTCAGCGAAAAGTACGGGAGGCTATCGAAATTGGTCGTCATCCGAATTTTAACCGTGATTGTGGTTGGTCAGTGCCTCCGAGCTGGAAAACTGTTTTGGGTACTACGTCGGTGGACAGTGTGGACGAACCATTAGCGAATGACGTAGTGAGTGTTGTGTGCAACCCATCATTTGACAATAATGCCGTAAACGAGGGTAGTTTCTCGCCCCCCCTGCCGCCACCGGCGCCCGCGCCGAGTCATCGGGCGCGGAGGGCTGCGGCCCGCAGTCTGCGCCGGTCCGTCACCGTCGACGCAAGCTCCTGATGACGCTCCTCGGTACGGAGTGAAACATGTCGAGCGTTTTCGACTTAAAACACGTGAGTGACCCGTCATTAATATATTTAATATGTCTATGTCTCACGGAAGTTTTGTTATTAAAATCACTAGGCCTATATTAGAGATTTCCATAAAGGATGGAGTCAGCCTCATTATGAGACATAAACCAAAGGAGCGGATATGCTAAGGTTTTGATATTGATGTCCTCGATCATTCACGCTAATTGGTGCGTGAGAAATGCCTTGCGAGTCGCGTCAAAGTCGTATCAAATACAAGTGTTTGAGTAGTTTCTTCCCCATTTAGATTAAACAGTCTGTATTTTTAACCCTTAACGGGCAGAAAGTTGTCAGAAATTACGCAAAATGGAACCACTTTGTGGATGGATATCACTTTGAAATAGTTCAAAATCATAATGGGTACCAGGGATGTTGCGAATATTCGCATCCGCATCCGCAACCGCGGAACTTCCGCATTATTTTCAACATCCGCATCCGCATAAAATCGTTGCGGAGGTTAATGCGGATGCGGATGTGGAACAGGTAGGTACAGCAACGTCTTAGCGGCGGCGTAAGTGCCAGGTAATTTCGTCATTACTCAATAGGAATAGGAATCTCATTTCGTTTTTATGATTCGTCGATCGAGCACAGGCTACTATGACGGACAGCGACAAGAAGTGAAAAGTTTGTTTTATTTGGACTTTAGTATAGTAATGCGATTGGTGGGGCACCTATATTCTTGTTCAAATACTAAAAGTTTCATTTTTTTTTAATAAAAATTACTAAAGTGTAATATTTGAATAAGAATGAGAATTGTTTATCGCCACATTATCAAGTACAAAAGAAAATGAAATAAAAGTACAAAAGAAAATAAAATAAAGTTACATAAAACAAGAATAAGAAAAAACAATTATTAATTTATAAGTAAGTACAATCAATTGGGCAAAGGGTTTCCAGTCTCAGCGTGTGCCGGGCCGAGATGCCCGGCGCTGGTTTTCAGACCGGTCCCAGACTAGCACGGCCGGAGGGTAGCATAATTATTAACTATATCAATTACAATGATAACATCTGTGCTCGTAATTAAGTACTATTGACGTTTTTATGTGCCTAATCTCGACATCCGCATCCGCATCCGCGGATGTGAGCCTTTAAAAATCCGCATCCGCATCCGCGGATGTCAAAAAATCGGCATCCGCAACATCCCTGATGGGTATTATATTTAACCCAACCTTAATAAAGCTTAAGTGAATATACATACGTTAGCCGTCCTGCATTTCTGCTTTTTCTTATTGAGTATGGAGCGCAAACGCTCCCTCGTCTCGTTGTAGTTGCGCGGCACCGGCGTCGTGAGCGGCGGCTGTCGAAACAACTGCTTATAAGCTAGCCATACACGCACGGATTTGCCCGTCGGATCTGCCTGAAAGATGTGTCTGGCGGACACATCCGTCAATGTGTGGCGAGAAATAGACACAGATTTGTCCGCCGGATGCCCGTCCGCTGCCCATCTGTGTCTATTTCTCGCCACACATTGACAGATGTGTCCGCCAGACACATCTCTCAGGCAGATCCGACGGGCAAATCCGTGCGTATGGCTAGCTATAGTTTTGTCTTTTATAAGTTCGCCTTTGTACATTGTATTTGTTTTGATTGTAATTTTAACTTGGCTTGTTGATAATAAAGTATTTACATACGTGACACTTCTTGGCCATAAGAGTCCGCAGCGAGCTCAGTTCTCCATACAAACGTAGTTACGGCAGGCCTATGGAACTCTCCGCGCGAGCTCGGATTTATACCTACGACTCGCTTCCCGCCGGCGGGACTCAAGCTAACCAGTTGGTTGCCACACGTGCTCACGCACGCACGTCACCGCGCGCTATGCCAAAGAAATGTCTTCGTCACGAACAAATAACACAGATTGTAGTGTGGATGGATGCAGAAACAACAAAACAAATAAAAAATATAGTTTTTTCCTCTTTCGACGGATGAAGAAAAGTAAGTAGACATTCTCAATATACCTATTGTTATTATTTTTACGATAGTTACAAGCTACGTAGTTACTATTAAATTGTTTTAAAGATGTAGGTAATGTTTTTTACGACACATTTATAGCTAGATATCTACCTAAGACATCTAAGTATTTGAAAGAAGCGTCGGCAACCCTAGCGTTGTACCGGTGCGCGCGGTGCGGGGAGCGGCGCGTTGAAGGTCACTCCATTGTATTTTTGTGTAGGTATCAAAACGGTAGGTATTTGCGTTTTCTTTGAGAGATAAGTATCTGTTCGTAAGAACTATTATATAATCTGTGGTTACGGGCTCATTTTAAAACGACTAGCTAGATTGCTCTCAAACTTTGTTGTTACAATAGGATGAGGTATATCTATGCCTGTAATTGTGACGTTTTCAACTAAAAGGTACCACATTGTCGCTTGTCGATAAGGTTGATTTCGAATTGAAGCTATATAGAAATAGCGCCTTATTGACAACCGACAATAAGTACCCTTTTGGTTGAAAATGGCACAATTAATTTATGTAGCTTGAAATACCATAATTAAAAAAATACAGCGAGCTTTTAATACAAAACTTGTTTTTGCTATATTTCGTTTGTTTTATAAGCTATATAAACTAATTAGCGACATAGATATACCTCATGTCATTGTATGTGCAAAGTTTCATTACAATCCAACACGTAATTTTAAAATGAGAATGAAACTCGGTTTGTATGGGAAGGTGAAATTCGGCCGAGCTCACCGGGGACTCTTAGATTCTCTATCATGTTGAGTAGTTGTTTTTTTTATGATTTAGGAGGCAAATAAGCAGACGGGTCACCTGATGTTAAGCGATCACCGCCGCCCATGGACACCCGCAACACCAGAGGGGTTCGAATTCAAACTGTTGTGAGACATACTAATATTAAGAGAAAGGATATTATGAGAAAGGAGACCTAGGCTCTCCGAAACATGTCGCGCGAGTGACTAAAACAAGTGAGTCTAAACCGTAAAATGATTTAATACCAGAGGGGTTGTAAGTGCGTTGCCGGCCTTTAAATGTTTGTGTGATCTTACCGCATGTCCGAACACGGTGCAGTAGCAGCACGTGCAGGGCTGGTCGGCCGCGCCGTCGCCCGCGCACGCGGCAGTGCCGTTCGAGTGACCGACTGGAAACAAATAATACGATGACACATGTTGAATTTTATAACAAAATCTAGTAACATAGATAGCAAATTATAACAATAATGTAGATATTAAAATAATATATGGAAATAATGCAAAAATACAGGACTTGAAAGTTTCAAAATTTGTATTTTTTTAACTTCCAAAAAGGAAAAAAAGTAAGGGTACCATCCGATTTCTTAGATTTTATCCAAAAAAGATGGTACAGCAACTATATACCTATACATAAACGCTATATTTCACCGACAAAAGGGCAATTTTCTTTTTTTGTCCATACATTCAAAATGGGCTCACAGTGACCTTGACGTCACGTTCACTGACCGTGTTGTTAGGAGCGTTTCGCGAGTGAAGTACGACTGTCGGACTTTGACTATCATTTCTGATTTTTGTAATCTAGCTAGCCTATTCATTGCATTTAACATAAAACA
This sequence comes from Cydia strobilella, assembly GCF_947568885.1. Classification (NCBI taxonomy): domain Eukaryota; kingdom Metazoa; phylum Arthropoda; class Insecta; order Lepidoptera; family Tortricidae; genus Cydia; species Cydia strobilella. The sequence goes on along the minus strand of NC_086066.1, from coordinate 3,352,028 downwards.
TTGTGGAAAGGCCAAAAAACTCATTAAAAACACTGTTAACTGACAATTAAAACGAGATCCACTGATGGTTAGTCATTTTAGCCTCAAGAGAAAAATATAAAAACACAAACAAAACGTACCTTTACAAACATGCTGCTGATGCGACGCGTTCTCGCACACCTTCGGCTTAGCCGCCGGTTTCACCGCCGGTTTAACCACTTTTACCTCCTTCTTCTTCTCCTCTAGCCCCGTCTTGCTCTTGCCGTCATCATAACATTGCTTCACAATGTCCCCTAAACACACATTATCGTTGTCTTTGCAGGAGTTACAGATACAATCGTTCGTCCATTTGCAATCAGTTTTCGGAGTATCGCAAGCGTCTGATTCTGATTTCGTCTGTCCGTTTCGCATCATATTTCTAAAGGCTACAGCGTTTAATGTTTGTTTAGCGTTTCTTAAAGCTTGAGCTGAATATTTCGCTAGCAGCTCAGGGTTTTGAGAGCCTATGACAGATAGATTTGTCTTATCCTTATCTTTATCTTCAGCCTCGTCAAGTTTCAAAGTCTCCTGTATATCGTCGTCTAGTAATTTCGCATCTATGCTTGAGCATATTGAAATTACATGCTTTTTATAAGATTCCGGTACCGGTAAACCTTGGGTGATATATGATTTTATAGTATAAAAACTGTCTAATAATGATTTCTCTCCTTTAGACGTTAATATCGCTTCGCATTTCGCTAGCAACACTTCGTTTTTAGATTTCTTATCTTCTTCTGTCTCTTTCGATTCGATTTTCTCTTCTTTTTTAACTTTTTGCTCCGGTTTTTTCACTACTCTAGAGTTAGCCTTACCTATGATTTTGCTTAAGCCTTTAGCGGCTAGTATTTCAGCTTCGCTTGCCTGTATAGCTGGGCTTTTAGGTAAACTTAATTTAGTAAAAGATTCCTTAATCTTAGCTTCTAGTTTTTCTAGTCTATATAGCATTACTAGCCACTCGTCGCCCGAGAGCACATCTTTAGGCAATGTGTCCATGTACGACTTATTCATATCTTTTAAACGCTCTAAGAAGTATTCTTTCTTTTCTTCGTCAGGCATGGTAAGAAAATCTGGCACGTTTTCTGTATTCTTACTTGGTATTCCTGTCATTTCTTCTATAACATTACTAGCTATCTCCGGATTGAGTACAATCCACCCTGTTAGTTGGACAGAATCCGCGCACCGTTTTATAACATCTATATATTTAAATTTCAGACTTTTCACTGAAGTCTTTTTGTCTAAAGACATTTTAGATAGTTTCATTATTAGTAGATCGAAAGTGTTACCAGCAGAGGTGCTTAGAAGTTTTGAAATTTGTTTTAAAGATTCCTTAGAGGCCGGGCAGCCTTCGCTATCGCTTTCGGACTGCGAGTTTTTGTTTAACTCCTCTATCTTTTGTATTATCTTATCACTATCGCTGGCGTTCTGTTTTCCAGCTAAATCTTGTATATAAGTATAAAATTTCTCAAGCATGGCTTCTATCTCGTTTTCTAGTAACTCTACAGGTATACCATTAAATTTCGTTGCTACATAGTGCTTCATAGAATTAAACCTATCCTTCACTAGCTCTCTTAACTGGTCCATGCTCAGAGCGTCTTTTACAAAATTGTCAAATAACGTCGATGCTTTCGAATACATTTCAGAATTAATGCTATTCTTTTGCGTATTAAATATGTCCTTATTAATATCATCCTCAAGACACTTAGCTAGCTCAGGACTTTTGTTTTGTTTCAAATATTCGAACACTTTGTTAATAACTACTTGAGCTGATATAGAGAAGAGTAGATCGGAGATTTTCAAATCTTCCTTATTATTTTTATTTTTCATTATAGCTTGTAAGTCTTTTTCGTCTTTCAGAAGCTCTGTTATGTCCTGGCTGTCAAATTCTAGAGTCATTGTGCCTATGATATCGTCGTGTTCTACATTACTCTTAATTTTCCTTGTTTTACGTTTGGCAGTGTTTTTAGTTACCTTAACGCTATCCTTATTCTTATTTAACTTTAGTTCTCTTATCTGTCTTAAGGTTTCAGGGGTTAGTTGGGCTTCATTATTAACTTCAGGGAGACTGTTCATGATCGAAGCGAATTCGGGGAGTTCAAAAGAGGCGTTAGCGAATTCTGAAAGTTTGGACGCTATCTCGGGCATGTTCGCTAGTATCTGCGGCATGTTTTCTACTAGTTCCACTAGTTTAGTATTAGCTGTGTTTATATCTATAGGTTCATCCGAGTCCATTTTCTCTAGGAACTCAGCTGAATTCTTATCCAAACTCATCATGACTTCGCATATTTGTTCTAAAGAAAGCGGCCCGTCTTGCTCCTCCTTCCCCTCTTCTTTATTAATACTGTTGTAAGAATTGATGATATTTTGGCATTCTTCCATAGCTTTTTTGATTTCTAAACCGAAGGTAACATATTTGTAGACATTGGGATCTTTCTCGTCGACTTTGATGCATTTTTCTTCCTCTTCGACTAAGACGGGCGTCCGCCTTGCGTTTAGGGGTACGTTTAGGACTTCTGGTACGATTTGCGACTGGAAATCGACGGTGTCGTCGCGAGGGAGAAACTTGTTGACCTGGAGTAACCTCTGGCTCGGTTTGGGAGTGTACACGGGCATCGGCTCGGAAGTTGTTGGAGACATTTCCTGAAAAATAAAAGTATATGAGAACAGGCTCACGGAAATATGAGCGAGATCAATGATCGTTTTTGTCTGCGTGACAGCGTGATTAAGATAGTGTCCGTCTCTTTCAATCGCGTGGTGTTAATAATTGACACTTAATAATCTATCACGTGAATAAAGCTATTAATATACTTGTCACTATCGCCTGCTAGAGACCTGACCTAGAAATATAGCTAACAACCACCGCAAGAGAACTCGCTTTCACGTAGACAAAACCCACAAATGCCACAGACAGACAGACATTGGTGTTAAACATTAAACCCCTCTCTTTTGCGTCGGGTGTTAATAATAGGAAAACCGGGCAAAGTACGCCTGAATCATAAAGTCACGCACGTTGTCGCACATGTCACAGACTAAGCGCCACTTGCACCATCCCACTAACCCGGGGTTAACCCGTTAACCCAGTGTCAAATTATACTGGTAACTCGGTTTAGGTTAGGTTAGTTTTCATACAACTTTCAGGGTTCAGATTGTCATAATGCATACGTTGCATACGTACGTGGGATAAGCGTGTCCCTGCCTTTACGCACTAAATGACTAAAACAATGAGTATAATAATATATGTATAGTAAAAGAGAGCCAACTCGCGAGTAAATGTCAAACGTCTACACAAACGCCCCAAGCGGATACTGGATCAACTAACCTTTACGTATGTGTGCGTGGCACACATGCATACTAATAAAAACTATGGCACCTTTTTCCCTGACCGTTTACAGTGAACTATGTACAATGAGGTTTCCATTATTTCACCTTATTGCAAAGCAATCACGTGAAAAATGAATACACCTGATTGTAGTGCACTGTACACGGTCAAGGAAAAAGGCGCCAATATGTAATACCATAGAGTAACTTATACTAGAGCGGTACTGTCATAGTAAATTTTGTAACCCCAGTAAATTCACTGCCATCTGTCAAAACACTTTAAAACTAAAAATGAAGATTTATAAAAATACGATAAATTGTATTTAATATATGGATAAATGTTTTTTTTTTATTTGCATTATTTATTTTTATGATTTTGACCCATGTTCTTTCACTGATATGCGTTAAAATTGTTAAATAACAAACGAAACCGTCAACGCCATCTATACGACAGTAGGCCAAAGCTAGTAGCGCCCTCTGAACGAGAATCAAATTTTCTTGATTTTCGAGGCACGTTTTTTCCTTAGACTGTATCCATCTATTACGGAGTTATATCCATCTTTGGTAATACCTATTTACACTCAGTGACGATTTACTATACCAGTCTTTGATAAATGGTATCACGAAACAATATTTTAGTCGCAACAGTAAAAACGCGATGTGTAAAAATGTCGTTTATTTTTGATTACTTGCATGCATAACAAACCAAAAGATATTTTCTACGGGTAGCACTTATAGTAAATTAATTCGAAATAATATAAATCCACTATTAAAACTGGGACGTAAATAATGTAACTAATTAGCACGAGCCACGAAGCATTGAAGCGTTTCGGAGTAATATTGTTAAGTCGAAGAGGCAAAATCGTTTCTTTCTCCCAGGCGCAACAACAATTTATAGTGATTATACTTAAATTATTAATTAAAATTAAAAAAAAAAAAACTGTGTGACTTATAGTTTGACGGTTACTATGACTTTTTTTAATGTTTCGTTTCACGTAGGGCACTTGGTGAAACTATTTAGTAACTTGGTGTTAATAAAAACGATTATATTATGTTCATATAAATTATATTAAAACTATTAATAACAAAAAAAATTAAACGTGTTATACTTGAAACGGAATTTGTGTTAAAAATGCAAAGTTTTTTATTTATTTTTAACAATTGGATGCGAGTTTCTTAAGCCACCACAGATAAAGGAGTAAACATGTTTTTCCGAGGTGACACCATCTAGTTGATCTATATGGAACCATCAGGTAAGGAAATTTTGTTATACTACATACCTGTAACGGAGGGCTGACCGACTCCTGCTCATGTTCCTGCAAACCCTTGTCGAGGCTGTTCAGCGCGAAGCTGGCGAACTTCACGAGGCACTCTTTCATTTCTTTGCATAACTCCGTCTCTTTCTCGCCGACTATCGTCTCGGTGTCGCTTACATTATCCTCCTTGAAATAAAAAATATATTAAAATCTATTTAACTATTGTCCAGTCAATACCATTTTAGGGTTCCGTACCCAAAGGGTAAAACAGGACCCTATTACTAAGACCCGGCTGACTGTCTGTCTATCACCAGGCTGTATATCATGAACCGTGATAGCTAGACAGTTGAAATTTTCCCAGATGATGTATTTCTGTTGCCGCTATAACAACAAATACTAAAAACAGAATAAAATAAATATTTAAGTGGGGCTCCCATACAAGAAACGTAATTTTTTTGCCGTTTTTTTGCGTAATGGTACGGAACCCTTCGTGCGCGAGTCGGACTCGCACTTGGCCGGTTTTTTTTAAACTATTTATTTATTTTGAGAACGCATTTGTGCATGCATAGTAATGTGTGACATAAAAAATAGGAACACATGAGAGACAAACCATATACCGGCGAAATATGCCATGTCTTTTGTAGAGGGTAGGAACTACATATCAGAATTATAATTTGTGTTCATGATTTGACGATAACTTATTTTTAAACGTCAAGGAAGCTATCTAATTATTATTGATTAACTTATGAGAAAAGTGGATATATCAGTGACAAACCATACACGTGCGAAATATGCTTTTACACTTTCTTCTACGTTCACGGTCACACTTACACTGGAATTATCTTGTAAGCAAAACTCCGAGTTTTCATAAGCACAACCAAAGCCATACACGTGCGAAGTATGTTACCTTAGCTTAAGCAAGGGTGGGAGGGGGGAGCTAGCTTCCATTACACGTCTATATATTGCTAGAATAAACCATATAACTGCGAAATGTGTTTCCTTCTCTAGAGGAAACGCTTCCGGCGGTTCGACCTCCGGCTTATATCTTTGAGCTTGAGTAGTTGCGGGGGAGCTTTGTGTTTAAGCATTTGCAGGATGCGGTGCGAGCGGGAGGGGGGGAGCAAGCTTCCATTACACGTCTATACGTTGCTAGAATAAAACATATAACTGCGAAATGGGTTACCTTCTCTAGAGGGAACGCTTCCGGCGGTTCGACCTCCTGCTTATCATCATCTTTGAGCCTGAGTAGTTGCGTGGGCGCCTTGTGTTTGAGCATTTGAAGGATGCGGTGCGGGCGGGAGGGCGGAGCTAGTTTTCTTTTGGGGGCGGCGCCTAAACGTTGTTTAGGGCTGTTGCTTCGACGTTTGCGGCGGGGTATGTCGTCTACTAGGGTCACATTGCTTTCTGGCATACTGAAATAACAAAAAACGAATCTATATACCTACGAATTCAAGCTAACATCGACCTGCAACATTAAAAACAGAAAAGACCTGAAAAAATATAAGCAATGAAAGACATCTGTATCGGGCCGTAGTTTCGAGAAACTTGCTTTAAATCATTAATCTGTATTCTTTGGTTGTCGAACCTTAACACATTCACTGCCATCACTACCTACGATTATAGCCGATAAAACACTTTGTAGCTAACCCGCTGGCAGTGAATGTTTGAACAATAAACATACTGGTGTGTGTATAAAATACAATGTACCTGTCCCGTTCCCTCTCGCGTTCGTTCCGCAGCTGCTCCTCTAGCCACATTCTAAGCCTGTGGTAGTAGAGTTGCTGGTCCCTCATGTGCATCACTTTGCGTCTAACCTGTAAAGCAAATAACAGTAGGTATGTTCAGTTTAGGGTCATTGTAGTGTTTGTACTACACCTTACCCTCACACACACATAAATAAATAAAATAAATAAAAATACGTTTATTACCAGACACAATTTAAATTGGTACAGCGATGGAAAAAAAACACAGAAACATAATGGTGTAGGTAACTTAAACTATAGATTTTTTTAGTGTTTGATAAAAGTATACCAGTCTCAACATATGCAACACATGCATAGCTACTTTAGTATTAAAGGCCTTGTACCGTGTCATTTAATGCATTATACGTATATACTCGAAGCTAGTCGTTTGTCTTTACGTCCCACATCACATGGCGACCCTGCCAGTGCGGCCTTGCGCTGCACTACTTGTTAGTAAGTCGAGTCAGCCAGTTACCCAAACAGGAAAATGTAATCGCAGAAGTGTGTCCCTCTTCCCCTCTAACCTTCTTTACAAGTCCTTCGGGGTACTCACTGTTAGACAATTATTTATTTTAAGCATTATTTTAAAAAATCACGCAGCAACCCCATACAGCACTGAATATACTAACAAGAGACGCAAATATATTGTTTGCACACAAAACATTCATAAGAGATATGCTTTTTCTATGAGATTCTTCATTGCTTTAGGTCCTTTTCTACACAACAGGCTTAACGCAAGCTTAGATTTATATACACTCAGCTACACAAAGTGTAAGGAAACGCAACTGTTGGCAAACATTGCACCCCCTTGAACCGCAGATGGTACTCGAGGCAGCACATAGAGACGATAGAACCTTTTGTAAGTGTAAGAGTGTAGGAGTAAGAAGCGACGAAAGATCTTACTTTATAAACGGACTTTTCCATATTGACCTTAAACTGTTAAGCAGCGTACCTCTTTGAACCGCTGATGGTACTCGGAATACAGGAGCGACGACGAGCGAAGCGAGTAAAAGGCTATAGGTGCACCATGGGCAAGCATTACCTCCTTGAACCGCTGCAGGTGGTACTCGGGGCAGAGCGCGCGGCAGGCTTGGTGCGCGGGCGCGGGGGGCGGGGAGCCGGGCGGCGGGGGGGCGGGGGCGCGCCCGCCCACCAGCTGCATGCACACCTGCGGGCAGAACTACCGGTTACACCACCTAATGATGTTATGTAATACAAGGAATTAAGAACGAGATGGCGAGGGCTTAATTAACACGATTTCGTAATTCCTGCCCCGCCCGTGGCCCACACAATGTTTTTCATCCATCACACTTGTTAGGAATAAATAAAACTTCTGCCTAATTTCGTATGTATAGTCATAGAGTAACTTATACTAGAGCGGTACTGTCATAGTAAATTTTGTAACCCTAGTAAATTCACTGCCATCTGTCGACACAATTTAAAACTAAAAATGAAGATTTATAAAAATACGATAGAATGTATAAAAATATGTAAAAAATAGATAAATGTTTTTTTTTATTTGCATTAATTATTTTTATGATTTTGACCCATGTTCTTTCACTGATATGCGTTAAAATTGTTAAATAACGAACGAAACCGTCAACGCCATCTATACGACTGTAGGCCAAAACTAGTAGCGCCCTCTGAACGAGAATCAAATTTTCTTGATTTTCGAGGCACGTTTTTTCCTTAGACTGTATCCATCTATTACGGAGTTATATATATCTTTGGTATAGTACAGCCCGAGTTTACGGACCGAAATTATTACCTATATTTTTTTATAGGCGTCCATTATTACCTAGCGTGCACGTAAATTTAACATTTCAGATGGATGATGCTGTACGTCTCAAATTAACTTTTAACATTTCAGTTACCTCATTACCATCTATTTCACTTGGTTTACTGATGTTTCGGCGAAAATTACTTGACAAACTTTCAGTTCCCAAACTATTTATCCCATATTTTTAGTTGGGCGAAATTTTATTTCGCAAATTTACATAATCCAACCTAACCTAACGCAACCTAGTACGTCATTTTCATTTCGCAAGTATGGGATTGGGAAATGAAATGGTTGCGAAGTAAGGTTATGCCAACGATTGGTTTGTCAAATGAAACTTTGGCGAAAAGTTGGTTGCCAAGTGAAATTTGGCGAAATAAATTTAGCCAAAAAGGAAGTACACCATTTCACTTATTATTAAACTCGATAGCATGATTTTTTGTTTGACTTCATCTTAAGTACAGTCAAGTGTAAAAATGGGTGTACACATTATACTCAAAAATATGTCCCATAGCTCTTATGTCAGCGAATTAAGAACTATGGGACATATTTTGACTAAGTTATATGCACCCATATTTTTACCCTTGACTGTACAATAAAAAAAAATCTTTCCAAATTTCCGATGTAGGCTGTAGTATTTCCTTACCGTGGACAGTTTCTTCTGCTTCCGATACACCTGCAGCTGCCGCCGATGGACTTCAGGTAACCGTCTGTACATCGCCATCAACTTCCGGTCCACCTCTGATAAGCCCATGTCCACCTTTTTCCTGATTAACAGATAACATTTGCCTTTTTACATCTTATTATTTGTACCATGTAATTTTTAATATGTATTTTTGTACAATAAAGTGTTTACTACTACTACTAACATTTAAGTTCACATGTAAAACGACGGAAAACTTTCCAATATGGTGTCGATTTTTTGTTCAAAAATTTCAATCTATTTTGTTTCTCGTGAGGAACAAACACCTATATGGGACAAATTGCTAACTCTTTGACTACAGCCTAATATCAAAGAGAATTATGTAGACACTGCTAACACTGTTTAATTACCTAAAATACTATTATTTTCGTAGTCGACATCCAGCGTCAAGTAGCGGAAATTTCAGTACTGCTACTCGACACTAGATGTCACTTGTGTCGCGACTGATGAAGTGTATTGCTCAACAATTTCCAACTAATGTTTTAGGCAGAAGGAGATGAAAATAGAGTTAATCCGGTTATAATATTAGCTGATGTTATATTTTTATAATAATCGTTGAGACTTTCCGTTCGTCGTGACATGTATTGTCGAGTAGCAGTACTGATAATTCAGCTACTTGACGCTAGATGCCGACTACGAAAATAATAGTCGTATTTGTAACAAAACTGATGTATGGAGTGAGAACTCGGTCTTTTTAATTCTCTTTGCTAATATCAACCTTCTTTCATTGCGACGGTGGAAATGATAAGCATTTTTATTGATTTAAACTTCTCTGCCATATTTGTTTGTAAGGTGGAGGGGACTACCTGGCGTTGCGGTCGTCAGGCGGCTCGTCGCCGCGGCGGCAGTGCTGCGCGGCCGGCCACTCGTCGCAGTGCTGCAGCACCCTGTCCATCAACCTGTCACACAAAAATAGTAGATTGTACAACAAGGGCATAAAGCGATCCACTCTTATCCGAGGCAATTTATTTATGTATATATATATCTTGCTAACGTTCCTTTATCTTTATTTTCTTGAACATGTCTTTAGACAGTCCTTTAGGTATAGACTCCAACACTATATCCGCGGCCGCTAGCAGCAGCTCCGAGGCCGAGTCCAGGATGGGCTGGTGCGCGGCACAGCTGACACTGTTACCTCTCTATAGACGCGATGGAGCGCATGAGATGCCGCACGGTGCGGCACAGCGAGCCGGGCGCCGCGCCCTCCGAGCCGGACTCCACGGCCGCCGCGGCCGCTAGCAGCAGCTCCGAGGCCGAGTCCAGGATGAGCTGGTGCGCGGCACAGCTGACACTGTTACCTCTCTATAGACGCGATGGAGCGCATGAGATGCCGCACGGTGCGGCACAGCGAGCCGGGCGCCGCGCCCTCCGAGCCGGACTCCACGGCCGCCGCGGCCGCTAGCAGCAGCTCCGAGGCCGAGTCCAGGATGAGCTGGTGCGCGGCACAGCTGACACTGTTACCTCTCTATAGACGCGATGGAGCGCATGAGATGCCGCACGGTGCTGCACAGCGAGCCGGGCGCCGCGCCCTCCGAGCCGGACTCCACGGCCGCCGCGGCCGCTAGCAGCAGCTCCGAGGCCGAGTCCAGGATGAGCTGGTGCGCGGCACAGCTGACACTGTTACCTCTCTATAGACGCGATGGAGCGCATGAGATGCCGCACGGTGCTGCACAGCGAGCCGGGCGCCGCGCCCTCCGAGCCGGACTCCACGGCCGCCGCGGCCGCTAGCAGCAGCTCCGAGGCCGAGTCCAGGATGAGCTGGTGCGCGGCACAGCTGACACTGTTACCTCTCTATAGACGCGATGGAGCGCATGAGATGCCGCACGGTGCTGCACAGCGAGCCGGGCGCCGCGCCCTCCGAGCCGGACTCCACGGCCGCCGCGGCCGCTAGCAGCAGCTCCGAGGCCGAGTCCAGGATGAGCTGGTGCGCGGCACAGCTGACACTGTTACCTCTCTATAGACGCGATGGAGCGCATGAGATGCCGCACGGTGCTGCACAGCGAGCCGGGCGCCGCGCCCTCCGAGCCGGACTCCACGGCCGCCGCGGCCGCTAGCAGCAGCTCCGAGGCCGAGTCCAGGATGAGCTGGTGCGCGGCACAGCTGACACTGTTACCTCTCTATAGACGCGATGGAGCGCATGAGATGCCGCACGGTGCTGCACAGCGAGCCGGGCGCCGCGCCCTCCGAGCCGGACTCCACGGCCGCCGCGGCCGCTAGCAGCAGCTCCGAGGCCGAGTCCAGGATGGGCTGGTGCGCGGCACAGCTGACACTGTTACCTCTCTATAGACGCGATGGAGCGCATGAGATGCCGCACGGTGCGGCACAGCGAGCCGGGCGCCGCGCCCTCCGAGCCGGACTCCACGGCCGCCGCGGCCGCTAGCAGCAGCTCCGAGGCCGAGTCCAGGATGAGCTGGTGCGCGGCACAGCTGACACTGTTACCTCTCTATAGACGCGATGGAGCGCATGAGATGCCGCACGGTGCGGCACAGCGAGCCGGGCGCCGCGCCCTCCGAGCCGGACTCCACGGCCGCCGCGGCCGCTAGCAGCAGCTCCGAGGCCGAGTCCAGGATGAGCTGGTGCGCGGCACAGCTGACACTGTTACCTCTCTATAGACGCGATGGAGCGCATGAGATGCCGCACGGTGCTGCACAGCGAGCCGGGCGCCGCGCCCTCCGAGCCGGACTCCACGGCCGCCGCGGCCGCTAGCAGCAGCTCCGAGGCCGAGTCCAGGATGAGCTGGTGCGCGGCACAGCTGACACTGTTACCTCTCTATAGACGCGATGGAGCGCATGAGATGCCGCACGGTGCTGCACAGCGAGCCGGGCGCCGCGCCCTCCGAGCCGGACTCCACGGCCGCCGCGGCCGCTAGCAGCAGCTCCGAGGCCGAGTCCAGGATGAGCTGGTGCGCGGCACAGCTGACACTGTTACCTCTCTATAGACGCGATGGAGCGCATGAGATGCCGCACGGTGCGGCACAGCGAGCCGGGCGCCGCGCCCTCCGAGCCGGACTCCACGGCCGCCGCGGCCGCTAGCAGCAGCTCCGAGGCCGAGTCCAGGATGAGCTGGTGCGCGGCACAGCTGACACTGTTACCTCTCTATAGACGCGATGGAGCGCATGAGATGCCGCACGGTGCTGCACAGCGAGCCGGGCGCCGCGCCCTCCGAGCCGGACTCCACGGCCGCCGCGGCCGCTAGCAGCAGCTCCGAGGCCGAGTCCAGGATGAGCTGGTGCGCGGCACAGCTGACACTGTTACCTCTCTATAGACGCGATGGAGCGCATGAGATGCCGCACGGTGCTGCACAGCGAGCCGGGCGCCGCGCCCTCCGAGCCGGACTCCACGGCCGCCGCGGCCGCTAGCAGCAGCTCCGAGGCCGAGTCCAGGATGGGCTGGTGCGCGGCACAGCTGACACTGTTACCTCTCTATAGACGCGATGGAGCGCATGAGATGCCGCACGGTGCGGCACAGCGAGCCGGGCGCCGCGCCCTCCGAGCCGGACTCCACGGCCGCCGCGGCCGCTAGCAGCAGCTCCGAGGCCGAGTCCAGGATGAGCTGGTGCGCGGCACAGCTGACACTGTTACCTCTCTATAGACGCGATGGAGCGCATGAGATGCCGCACGGTGCTGCACAGCGAGCCGGGCGCCGCGCCCTCCGAGCCGGACTCCACGGCCGCCGCGGCCGCTAGCAGCAGCTCCGAGGCCGAGTCCAGGATGAGCTGGTGCGCGGCACAGCTGACACTGTTACCTCTCTATAGACGCGATGGAGCGCATGAGATGCCGCACGGTGCTGCACAGCGAGCCGGGCGCCGCGCCCTCCGAGCCGGACTCCACGGCCGCCGCGGCCGCTAGCAGCAGCTCCGAGGCCGAGTCCAGGATGAGCTGGTGCGCGGCACAGCTGACACTGTTACCTCTCTATAGACGCGATGGAGCGCATGAGATGCCGCACGGTGCGGCACAGCGAGCCGGGCGCCGCGCCCTCCGAGCCGGACTCCACGGCCGCCGCGGCCGCTAGCAGCAGCTCCGAGGCCGAGTCCAGAGACGAACTGGAGAGGCCGAGGGAGCCCGAACCGCCGTCTGACTCCGATACTGGACGAAAAAGAATATACATGTGTAAATGTTTCTCGGATGCGCTTAAACCACCTGATGCAAAATAAGTTTAGGTTAAATTTTAAAATATCAAAGTATAACCTAGTAAGCGTTTTATAAAAGGATAACCTATATACGCTGCCGGTGCCTATTTCTAAAATATGGCTGTAAGAAAGACATGCCGTTATTAAACATTACTGATAATATGATTTCATTCCGTAATACCTATAATTAGTGTAAAGTAAGGACGAATAATTTCGTACATTGACCCGCCTGTTCCTATCTCTATCGCACGTGTGTAATTATATGGCTGTCCCGCCCTTGATGCTGGCGGCCAATGCCACTGTGCGAGTGGGACAGCAATATGTGCGATAGGGAGCGAAACAGGCGGGATCAATTACAATTCTTCGTGCGTAACGTCCTTACTTTATCTTTTTATCAAGAAGGTACAATTTATGGCCACTTATCACAAGCACAAAGTTGAAATGAAAACTTATTACATATTTACAATCTTGTTTAAAAAACTTACGGTCATCCAAGTCGCCGATGGACTTGTCGCTGTCCTGCTCATCCAGCTCTCTCGCTCCCTCGCCTTGCGTCGCCGGCTGCCCCTCCGTGTCTGGAGGCCTGTGTTATAACAATATTGTTTACAAGCCAAACTTTTGAAAAACTTTAGTGTCAGATTGAGTCAGTAGTTTTTGTAGTCGTACCACTTTTCGGGATCATAATACCAAAAAATATGAATAGCAATTTTGAGACCTTTCTCTAGTAACTTCATCGATGCAAAACCTGATTAAACAACTTTCGTTCGATGTAATAAAATCACGACATACGTCTAAAACGCACCATTTAAAATTTGTAATTATTTTGACACAAAAATAACAATGACATCTACGTATCCGAGTGCGCACGGCCGTCCGCTCAGTGCTCAGCGAGCTGCATTCGGAGGATCTGATACAGCACTTTAACTGCACTTTACTTTAAGAGGCATTTCACGAGAATTTTCCTTAGGGAACGCCATTCTACTTCTGAAAATGCAAAGGAATACATGGTCTGGTAATATTTCATGTTTTCGCTGACAATAAAATCGGCATTATTATTCTCGAGTTTTGCTCATTTGATCGAAATAGCTCCCATATAGGACAAAAACATAAAAACATTTGGTAACCCATACCGTGCACCCCTAAAGGCTTGGCAAGGCGCGACCCGACCGCCGCCCATGCTAACAGGAGTAACAGGTTAGCGACGTCAAACAGACCGCGTCCCGCCTCTGTCGCGCCCCGCGCCGCGCTGGGTCACATCAGTCGGACGTTAGGCAGCGTGCGGTGCGTGGTGCGAGCGTAGCAATATAATATTAGTTATTTTGTGATTATGATTATGGATTTTCTATGGCGTCGGAAGGAATGAGAAACCCTCCGCGCGCGCATGCTGTATCGGGCGCGAGTCACGCCCGCATCGCGCCTCGTCCGCGATGAGGGAGTGTTGAGAGCGCGAGGCCGGCGCGATCCGCGCGCGACCTGTTTGAACAGGCATCACGCGGCGCTGCGTCGTGCCTTGTGTTTGGCCAAGCCTTAAAGCACCGCCGCGTGCTCCTTGCTGCTGTTGTCTCGTTCACTCACATGGCGACCCTGCACGTCTGTGTATACATACTTGGCCCCCGTGCCGTCCCCCTGCTGCAGCTCCTCCCCCGCGGGCTCTATGGGCGCCGCGTGCTCCTTGCTGCTGTTGTCTCGTTCACTCACATGGCGACCCTGCACGTCTGTGTATACATACTTGGCCCCCGTGCCGTCCCCCTGCTGCAGCTCCTCCCCCGCGGGCTCTATGGGCGCCGCGTGCTCCTTGCTGCTGTTGTCTCGTTCACTCACATGGCGACCCTGCACGTGTGTGTATACATACTTGGCCCCCGTGCCGTCCCCCTGCTGCAGCTCCTCCCCCGCGGGCTCTATGGGCGCCGCGTGCTCCTTGCTGCTGTTGTCTCGTTCACTCACATGGCGACCCTGCACGTGTGTGTATACATACTTGGCCCCCGTGCCGTCCCCCTGCTGCAGCTCCTCCCCCGCGGGCTCTATGGGCGCCGCGTGCTCCTTGCTGCTGTTGTCTCGTTCACTCACATGGCGACCCTGCACGTGTGTGTATACATACTTGGCCCCCGTGCCGTCCCCCTGCTGCAGCTCCTCCCCCGCGGGCTCTATGGGCGCCGCGTGCTCCTTGCTGCTGTTGTCTCGTTCACTCACATGGCGACCCTGCACGTGTGTGTATACATACTTGGCCCCCGTGCCGTCCCCCTGCTGCAGCTCCTCCCCCGCGGGCTCTATGGGCGCCGCGTGCTCCTTGCTGCTGTTGTCTCGTTCACTCACATGGCGACCCTGCACGTGTGTGTATACATACTTGGCCCCCGTGCCGTCCCCCTGCTGCAGCTCCTCCCCCGCGGGCTCTATGGGCGCCGCGTGCTCCTTGCTGCTGTTGTCTCGTTCACTCACATGGCGACCCTGCACGTGTGTGTATACATACTTGGCCCCCGTGCCGTCCCCCTGCTGCAGCTCCTCCCCCGCGGGCTCTATTGGCGCCGCGTGCTCCTTGCTGCTGTTGTCTCGTGCACTCACATGGCGACCCTGCACGTGTGTGTATACATACTTGGCCCCCGTGCCGTCCCCCTGCTGCAGCTCCTCCCCCGCGGGCTCTATGGGCGCCGCGTGCTCCTTGCTGCTGTTGTCTCGTTCACTCACATGGCGACCCTGCACGTGTGTGTATACATACTTGGCCCCCGTGCCGTCCCCCTGCTGCAGCTCCTCCCCCGCGGGCTCTATGGGCGCCGCGTGCTCCTTGCTGCTGTTGTCTCGTTCACTCACATGGCGACCCTGCACGTGTGTGTATACATACTTGGCCCCCGTGCCGTCCCCCTGCTGCAGCTCCTCCCCCGCGGGCTCTATGGGCGCCGCGTACTCCTTGCTGCTGTTGTCTCGTTCACTCACATGGCGACCCTGCACGTGTGTGTATACATACTTGGCCCCCGTGCCGTCCCCCTGCTGCAGCTCCTCCCCCGCGGGCTCTATGGGCGCCGCGTGCTCCTTGCTGCTGTTGTCTCGTTCACTCACATGGCGACCCTGCACGTGTGTGTATACATACTTGGCCCCCGTGCCGTCCCCCTGCTGCAGCTCCTCCCCCGCGGGCTCTATGGGCGCCGCGTGCCCCTTGCTGCTGTTGTCTCGTTCACTCACATGGCGACCCTGCACGTGTGTGTATACATACTTGGCCCCCGTGCCGTCCCCCTGCTGCAGCTCCTCCCCCGCGGGCTCTATGGGCGCCGCGTGCTCCTTGCTGCTGTTGAACTCGTTCACCGCCTGCATCATGCCGAAGAAGGAGATCCTGTCGCCAGACAAATAGTAAATTAATTATCGCATACTTCTGCAGAGTTATTTCTAGCAGAGTTTTGCAGAGTTTTTAAAGAAATATAAACTATATACTGGTTTAATTTGGCAGACATTCAGACGTACTCTATGAGTAACCACAGTTGAAATGAAACCGTACACAATGTCAAATTGGAAATAAATAAATATAAAGATTTTTTTAATACTACGACGTTGGCAAACAACCATACTGTCCTACAAATACGCACACAAACAAATATTATCGGTCCGACAGCTGACGGGGGGCTCCGACATGGCTGAATTTATCGGAAGCGCCTTTCCGATGTCGGATGTCGGAAGGCGCCTATGACAATCAAATATAAGGCGCCTATAACAAAATACAGCTGCAGGAGAGTGTCATTGGCACTAAGTACGCCTTTTTTACGTAATTTATCGTTTTATAGTAGTAATGATTTATTAAATGCATAAATAAATACAGAGAAGCACATATATCTTAAATTTTACTTCCTCCCGACATCCGATATCGGATCGGACAATGTGAAAACGCTCTAAAGATCTGGGGCCCATTTATCAAAAGCTTGTAGCTTGTAATACAAGTGGAAGTCCCTTTTTGACAGCTTTTGTTGGAAAGGGACTTCCACTTGTATTACAAGCTACAAGCTTTTGATAAACAGGGCACTGATCTTCTTTATTCACTTTACCTCAAGAGTAGTTTCCGCTGTTGCGCACACACGGTCCGCGGCGTCAGGCAGTCGCAGCGGTGCTGGTACCCCGACCACGCACTCACTGAAATACAATTAATAGTTTAATTTGACTGTGTAAAATATAAAAGGTTAAATCTCAATATCATCTTAGATATATTTTTTCTTTATTCAGCGATTACCGCGCTAGGGAGTGTGTCAGGACTCGGGGGTTACTCACGATCCCTCGTGGCGGGGCGCGACATCATGTCGCGCAGGCGGGCCGCGGTGGAGCAATGCCGGAAGGGCGCGAGGTACTGTGTCAGGGGTTACTCACGATCCCTCGTGGCGGGGCGCGACATCATGTCGCGCAGGCGGGCCGCGGTGGAGCACCGCTGGAAGGGCGCGAGGTACTGTGTCAGGGGTTACTCACGATCCCTCGTGGCGGGGCGCGACATCATGTCGCGCAGGCGGGCCGCGGTGGAGCACCGCTGGAAGGGCGCGAGGTACTGTGTCAGGGGTTACTCACGATCCCTCGTGGCGGGGCGCGACATCATGTCGCGCAGGCGGGCCGCGGTGGAGCACCGCTGGAAGGGCGCGAGGTACTGTGTCAGGGGTTACTCACGATCCCTCGTGGCGGGGCGCGACATCGTGTCGCGCAGGCGGGCCGCGGTGGAGCACCGCTGGAGGGGCGCGAGGTACTGTGTCAGGGGTTACTCACGATCCCTCGTGGCGGGGCGCGACATCATGTCGCGCAGGCGGGCCGCGGTGGAGCACCGCTGGAAGGGCGCGAGGTACTGTGTCAGGGGTTACTCACGATCCCTCGTGGCGGGGCGCGACATCATGTCGCGCAGGCGGGCCGCGGTGGAGCACCGCTGGAAGGGCGCGAGGTACTGTGTCAGGGGTTACTCACGATCCCTCGTGGCGGGGCGCGACATCATGTCGCGCAGGCGGGCCGCGGTGGAGCACCGCTGGAAGGGCGCGAGGTACTGTGTCAGGGGTTACTCACGATCCCTCGTGGCGGGGCGCGACATCGTGTCGCGCAGGCGGGCCGCGGTGGAGCACCGCTGGAAGGGCGCGAGGTACTGTGTCAGGGGTTACTCACGATCCCTCGTGGCGGGGCGCGACATCGTGTCGCGCAGGCGGGCCGCGGTGGAGCACCGCTGGAAGGGCGCGAGGTACTGTGTCAGGGGTTACTCACGATCCCTCGTGGCGGGGCGCGACATCATGTCGCGCAGGCGGGCCGCGGTGGAGCACCGCTGGAAGGGCGCGAGGTACTGTGTCAGGGGTTACTCACGATCCCTCGTGGCGGGGCGCGACATCATGTCGCGCAGGCGGGCCGCGGTGGAGCACCGCTGGAAGGGCGCGAGGTACTGTGTCAGGGGTTACTCACGATCCCTCGTGGCGGGGCGCGACATCATGTCGCGCAGGCGGGCCGCGGTGGAGCACCGCTGGAAGGGCGCGAGGTACTGTGTCAGGGGTTACTCACGATCCCTCGTGGCGGGGCGCGACATCGTGTCGCGCAGGCGGGCCGCGGTGGAGCACCGCTGGAAGGGCGCGAGGTACTGTGTCAGGGGTTACTCACGATCCCTCGTGGCGGGGCGCGACATCATGTCGCGCAGGCGGGCCGCGGTGGAGCTCCGCTGGAAGGGCGCGAGGTACTGTGTCAGGGGTTACTCACGATCCCTCGTGGCGGGGCGCGACATCGTGTCGCGCAGGCGGGCCGCGGTGGAGCACCGCTGGAAGGGCGCGAGGTACTGTGTCAGGGGTTACTCACGATCCCTCGTGGCGGGGCGCGACATCATGTCGCGCAGGCGGGCCGCGGTGGAGCACCGCTGGAAGGGCGCGAGGTACTGTGTCAGGGGTTACTCACGATCCCTCGTGGCGGGGCGCGACATCATGTCGCGCAGGCGGGCCGCGGTGGAGCACCGCTGGAAGGGCGCGAGGTACTGTGTCAGGGGTTACTCACGATCCCTCGTGGCGGGGCGCGACATCATGTCGCGCAGGCGGGCCGCGGTGGAGCACCGCTGGAAGGGCGCGAGGTACTGTGTCAGGGGTTACTCACGATCCCTCGTGGCGGGGCGCGACATCATGTCGCGCAGGCGGGCCGCGGTGGAGCACCGCTGGAAGGGCGCGAGGTACTGTGTCAGGGGTTACTCACGATCCCTCGTGGCGGGGCGCGACATCATGTCGCGCAGGCGGGCCGCGGTGGAGCACCGCTGGAAGGGCGCGAGGTACTGTGTCAGGGGTTACTCACGATCCCTCGTGGCGGGGCGCGACATCATGTCGCGCAGGCGGGCCGCGGTGGAGCACCGCTGGAAGGGCGCGAGGTACTGTGTCAGGGGTTACTCACGATCCCTCGTGGCGGGGCGCGACATCATGTCGCGCAGGCGGGCCGCGGTGGAGCACCGCTGGAAGGGCGCGAGGTACTGTGTCAGGGGTTACTCACGATCCCTCGTGGCGGGGCGCGACATCATGTCGCGCAGGCGGGCCGCGGTGGAGCACCGCTGGAAGGGCGCGAGGTACTGTGTCAGGGGTTACTCACGATCCCTCGTGGCGGGGCGCGACATCATGTCGCGCAGGCGGGCCGCGGTGGAGCACCGCTGGAAGGGCGCGAGGTACTGTGTCAGGGGTTACTCACGATCCCTCGTGGCGGGGCGCGACATCATGTCGCGCAGGCGGGCCGCGGTGGAGCACCGCTGGAAGGGCGCGAGGTACTGTGTCAGGGGTTACTCACGATCCCTCGTGGCGGGGCGCGACATCATGTCGCGCAGGCGGGTCGCGGTGGAGCTCCGCTGGAAGGGCGCGAGGTACTGTGTCAGGGGTTACTCACGATCCCTCGTGGCGGGGCGCGACATCATGTCGCGCAGGCGGGCCGCGGTGGAGCACCGCTGGAAGGGCGCGAGGTACTGTGTCAGGGGTTACTCACGATCCCTCGTGGCGGGGCGCGACATCATGTCGCGCAGGCGGGCCGCGGTGGAGCACCGCTGGAAGGGCGCGAGGTACTGTGTCAGGGGTTACTCACGATCCCTCGTGGCGGGGCGCGACATCATGTCGCGCAGGCGGGCCGCGGTGGAGCACCGCTGGAAGGGCGCGAGGTACTGTGTCAGGGGTTACTCACGATCCCTCGTGGCGGGGCGCGACATCATGTCGCGCAGGCGGGCCGCGGTGGAGCACCGCTGGAAGGGCGCGAGGTACTGTGTCAGGGGTTACTCACGATCCCTCGTGGCGGGGCGCGACATCATGTCGCGCAGGCGGGCCGCGGTGGAGCACCGCTGGAAGGGCGCGAGGTACTGTGTCAGGGGTTACTCACGATCCCTCGTGGCGGGGCGCGACATCATGTCGCGCAGGCGGGCCGCGGTGGAGCACCGCTGGAAGGGCGCGAGGTACTGTGTCAGGGGTTACTCACGATCCCTCGTGGCGGGGCGCGACATCATGTCGCGCAGGCGGGCCGCGGTGGAGCACCGCTGGAAGGGCGCGAGGTACTGTGTCAGGGGTTACTCACGATCCCTCGTGGCGGGGCGCGACATCATGTCGCGCAGGCGGGCCGCGGTGGAGCACCGCTGGAAGGGCGCGAGGTACTGTGTCAGGGGTTACTCACGATCCCTCGTGGCGGGGCGCGACATCATGTCGCGCAGGCGGGCCGCGGTGGAGCACCGCTGGAAGGGCGCGAGGTACTGTGTCAGGGGTTACTCACGATCCCTCGTGGCGGGGCGCGACATCATGTCGCGCAGGCGGGTCGCGGTGGAGAACCGCCGGAAGGGCGCGAGGTACTGTGTCAGGGGTTACTCACGATCCCTCGTGGCGGGGCGCGACATCATGTCGCGCAGGCGGGCCGCGGTGGAGCACCGCTGGAAGGGCGCGAGGTACTGTGTCAGGGGTTACTCACGATCCCTCGTGGCGGGGCGCGACATCATGTCGCGCAGGCGGGCCGCGGTGGAGCACCGCCGGAAGGGCGCGAGGTACTGTGTCAGGGGTTACTCACGATCCCTCGTGGCGGGGCGCGACATCATGTCGCGCAGGCGGGCCGCGGTGGAGCACCGCTGGAAGGGCGCGAGGTACTGTGTCAGGGGTTACTCACGATCCCTCGTGGCGGGGCGCGACATCATGTCGCGCAGGCGGGCCGCGGTGGAGCACCGCTGGAAGGGCGCGAGGTACTGTGTCAGGGGTTACTCACGATCCCTCGTGGCGGGGCGCGACATCATGTCGCGCAGGCGGGCCGCGGTGGAGCACCGCCGGAAGGGCGCGAGGTACTGTGTCAGGGGTTACTCACGATCCCTCGTGGCGGGGCGCGACATCATGTCGCGCAGGCGGGCCGCGGTGGAGCAACGCTGGAAGGGCGCGAGGTACTGTGTCAGGGGTTACTCACGATCCCTCGTGGCGGGGCGCGACATCATGTCGCGCAGGCGGGCCGCGGTGGAGCACCGCCGGAAGGGCGCGAGGTACTGTGTCAGGGGTTACTCACGATCCCTCGTGGCGGGGCGCGACATCATGTCGCGCAGGCGGGCCGCGGTGGAGCAACGCTGGAAGGGCGCGAGGTACTGTGTCAGGGGTTACTCACGATCCCTCGTGGCGGGGCGCGACATCATGTCGCGCAGGCGGGCCGCGGTGGAGCACCGCCGGAAGGGCGCGAGGTACTGTGTCAGGGGTTACTCACGATCCCTCGTGGCGGGGCGCGACATCATGTCGCGCAGGCGGGCCGCGGTGGAGCACCGCCGGAAGGGCGCGAGGTACTGTGTCAGGGGTTACTCACGATCCCTCGTGGCGGGGCGCGACATCATGTCGCGCAGGCGGGCCGCGGTGGAGCACCGCTGGAAGGGCGCGAGGTACTGTGTCAGGGGTTACTCACGATCCCTCGTGGCGGGGCGCGACATCATGTCGCGCAGGCGGGTCGCGGTGGAGAACCGCTGGAAGGGCGCGAGGTACTGTGTCAGGGGTTACTCACGATCCCTCGTGGCGGGGCGCGACATCATGTCGCGCAGGCGGGCCGCGGTGGAGCACCGCTGGAAGGGCGCGAGGTACTGTGTCAGGGGTTACTCACGATCCCTCGTGGCGGGGCGCGACATCATGTCGCGCAGGCGGGCCGCGGTGGAGCACCGCTGGAAGGGCGCGAGGTACTGTGTCAGGGGTTACTCACGATCCCTCGTGGCGGGGCGCGACATCATGTCGCGCAGGCGGGCCGCGGTGGAGCACCGCCGGAAGGGCGCGAGGTACTGTGTCAGGGGTTACTCACGATCCCTCGTGGCGGGGCGCGACATCATGTCGCGCAGGCGGGCCGCGGTGGAGCACCGCTGGAAGGGCGCGAGGTACTGTGTCAGGGGTTACTCACGATCCCTCGTGGCGGGGCGCGACATCATGTCGCGCAGGCGGGCCGCGGTGGAGCACCGCTGGAAGGGCGCGAGGTACCGCGCGAGGCGCGCGCGCCACATGCCCGCCCACGCGCAGCCCGCGCCGCTCTCCACGGGCGGCACTATGTCCACCTGCACATACGTACACATACTTTACTACAGCCAATCAAAATCACAACAACATGGACCAAGAAGTCGTCTTATATCTAAGGTAAGAACGATAATCGCGAATAATTTAGTATATACTTACAAAATAAATATAAAAAAAAATATTATAGGACATTCTTACACAGATTGACTAAGTCCCACGGTAAGTCCAAGGAGGCTTGTGTTATAGGTACTCATACAACGATATATATAATATATAAATACTTAAATACATAGAAAACACCCATGACTCAGGAACAAATATCTGTGCTCATCACACAAAATAAATGCCCTTACCGGGATTCGAACCCAGGACCATCGGCTTCACAGGCAGGGTCACTACCCACTAGGCCAGACCGGTCGTCTAAAACTTATATATGTATAAGTAGTAATTGTAGTATGTGTGTTTGTGTTTAATAGTCTCCATATTTAACTCCTTGCACTACCTGTTGACTTTTGTATGAGTTCTACATTTCCTGCTACCCAAAGGTTGTCTGGAAGAGATCGCTTTTTAGTGATAAGACCGCCTGTTGTTACCTGGTTCTATTTTTTCTTTAAATATTTCTTTGTAGTTTTACATGTATGTGAGATGTATAATTTTGATGCAATATAGAATATTTACTTACTTACTTATATTTGGCGGGGCAGCAATACAATTACGCGCGCGATAGAAATAGGAAATGGCGGGTAAATGTACGAAACGACAAACAGTACACTTTCAAGTAACAGAATGTGACTTAACTAAGCGGTTTCAACTCACGTATTTTTAGTCGCTCGCGCGACATGACAGAATGTGAATCATTGAAAACTCTAATGACAGAATGTGACTAAAATATGTCTGCAAATTCGGTGAAGTTAGCTCAGAGTTATATGTATACTTAGAGTTAGTTATACAAGGCGATCAATCCAAATGGGTCAGTATGGAGAAGTCTGAAACTATGAGAGATAGGGAAATCTGTTCTTAGGAACCATGGCGTCGATTTTAGATATAATAATAATTTGTGATTCAGCGAAAAGTACGGGAGGCTATCGAAATTGGTCGTCATCCGAATTTTAACCGTGATTGTGGTTGGTCAATGCCTCCGAGCTGGAAATCTGTTTTGGGTACTACGTCGGTGGACAGTGTGGCCGAACCATTAGCGAATGACGTAATGAGTGTTGTGTGCAACCCATCATTTGACAATAATGCCGTAAACGAGGGTAGTTTCTCGCCCCCCCCCCCTGCCGCCACCGGCGCCCGCGCCGAGTCATCGGGCGCGGAGGGCTGCGGCCCGCAGTCTGCGCCGGTCCGTCACCGTCGACGCAAGCTCCTGATGACGCTACTCGGTACGGAGTGAAACATGTCGAGCGTTTTCGACTTAAAACACGTGAGTGACCCGTTATTAATATATTTAATAATAATGACATTCAACCTTTTTTTTAAACTCTCATAGATAACCGGAAATCGAACCTGGTCAATATTCTTTATGTAATGGCGTATAGTATTTGTTTGTATAATTGATTCTGAAAGTATAAGGACCAAATTTTGCTATGAAATTTGACCATTATTTTTTTGAATGCCATTATTGTGAAATCAAAAATCGAAGCTATGCATCCTAAGAACAGATGTCGCTATCTCTCATAGTTACTGTCGTTACTGACTTCTCCATACTGACCCATTTGGATTGATCACCCTGTATACATTTAAGAGGTAAATGATCAGTTAAATATCCTTTCTACTACAGTCTGGTAAATATGTATGTATGTGATTAAAATTGGATTTACCATTTCCTGGACTTAAAAAATATGTTAAATCTGGTCTACTGCATAAAGCATATTACACAGTCGAAAAGTATATTAATGATAAAGATGCATGGCCTTCTATAAGTAAATGAATAAATTATGAAATGTATTTGTATTGTATTTGAAATTTTAATTGTTGAATTTTGTATTTTGTAAGCTGTTATTTATTTTTTAATTTAGTTGTAATGTACTTTTGACGATTCAAAAGAGATTGTAAAATCCTACTTGATTAAGTAAATGAAAAAAAAAATTGTAAAATGTTGACACAGTTTTGAATTTCAACATTTTTGGCTTATAGCATTGTGGTATAAAAAACTTTTTTATTTAAGTGAAAGCCAACTTCATTAAGCGTTTCTCACCTTAAATGTGATTGTAGAAGCAGCCTTAAAGTTCTCCAATATCTTGAACAACCTTTCCATGGCGTTTCTAAAACAAAGAGCGTAAATATAAAATCGATTTTAAAATTAACAATGAATAATGATCTTACCGAAAATAGTTTTGTGCGTGGTCTTTACTATACGTGGTCTACTTATACACGGTGGCTAAAAAAACCGGCCAAGTGCGAGTCGGACTCGCGCAAGAAGGCTTCCGTATCATTACGAAAAAAAAACGCCAAAAAATCACGTTTGTTGCATGGGAGCCCCACTTAAATATTTATATTATTCTGTTTTTAGTATTTGTTGTTATAGCGGCAACAGAAATACATAATCTGTGAAAATTTGAACTGTCTAGCTATCACGGTTTATGAGATACAGCCAGGACAGACGGACATACCGACAGACAGACAGCGGAGTCTTAGTAATAGGTTCCCGTTTTTACCCTTTGGGTACGGAACCCTAAAAATAAGTAATACCTGTTGCTAGGGAGGTTTTGGGATTTTACTGAGCAACTTTTACTATGGGACCAACCACGAAATCACGACAAAAAAATTGGCTGTTTCATACATTTTCGCTGGTCCGTTTTCTATGGAAGGGTAATTTTTTTTTTCGCGATTTCGTGGATAGTCCCATAGTAGAAGTTGCTCAATATAATTCCAAAACCTCCCTGGCAACGGGAATGCATTTATTATTCTACTACTAGCACAACCTGAGGGCCTACCGCGAAACACGAAAATCGAAAGTTCGGTTTCTGCCTCTCTATCACTCTTGGCCAAAGATAGATATAACTCCGTAATAGATGGATACAGTCTAAGGAAAAAACGTGCCTCGAAAATCACGAAAATTTAATTCTCGATCAGATGGCGCCACTAGTTTTGGCCTACTCTCGTATAGAGGGCGTTGACTGTTTCGTTTGTTATTTATAATTTTAACGCATACCAGTGAAAGAACATGGGTCAAAATCATATAAAAATAATTAATGCAAATAAAAAAATCATTTATCCATATTTAAATACATTTTACCGTATTTCTATAAATCTTCATTTTTAGTTTTAAAGTATGTCGATAGATGGCAGTGAATTTACAGTGGTTACAAAATTTACTATGACAGTACCGCTCTATATCGTATCCTCATTGCTCTTGGCTATTCGATCGATAGAGAGGCAGATAAAGAATTTTCGATTTTCGCATTTCGCGGTAGGCCACCTGTAAACAAACCGCCTTGATGCATCGATGTCATAGTGAAAACTTGTCAGTTAGGCCTAGTATGTATAAGTTACTCTATGGTTTAGTATGTGCACTAGTTCTGCACTCTGGCGGCAGAACATTGCAGTAATACTCCCTATTGATAATTTCATGATGTGGCAATCATTTCATGAAATGATCGGTTAGCCACATCATGAAAAAGTCAAACCTAACCTACTTCTATGATATGCACGGCCACCACGAGTTGGCTTTTGACATTTACGTTAGCGCCTGCGTGAACTCGATCGCATTCCCTCTCTATCGCACCAATACAGCGATCGAGTTTACAGAGTCGCTAACGTAAACGTCAATTGTCAACTCGTGGTATGGCTACTGGCCACGACATATATATTAGTAGCTTTTGCCCGCGACTTCGTCTGCGTGGAATTAGTAATTTGGGTACCTTAATTTTTAAACAAACCTGCTTTTACATCCATCCTCTTTTACACCCCCAAATTGGTCCACTCTATAAATTACCACCCCATTTTTTAGACCCTTAAGGGATGATTTCGGGGATATAAAATATTCTATATTCTTCCCCACAGCTCAAACTATCCCCATACCAAGTTTCACCTAAATCGGTTCTGCGGTTATTGATTCCCCATACAAATTTCCGACCCCCTTTTCACCTCCTTGATATAACCTCCTGGGATAAAAAGTATCCTATGTCCTTCCCCGAGACTCAAACTATCTGTATACCAAATTTCAACTTAATCGGTTCAGCGGTTTAAGCGTGAAGAGGTAACAGACAGACAGACACAATTTCGCATTTATAATATTA
This sequence comes from Cydia strobilella, assembly GCF_947568885.1. NCBI lineage: Eukaryota > Metazoa > Arthropoda > Insecta > Lepidoptera > Tortricidae > Cydia > Cydia strobilella. The sequence goes on along the minus strand of NC_086066.1, from coordinate 3,325,405 downwards.
CTAGCTTTTGCCCGAGACTTCGTCTGCGTAGAGTTAGTAATTTGGCTAGCTTATTTTTTATCCAATCTGCTTTTTATCGATTCCCCATACAAACGTCCACCCCCCTTTTCACCCCCTTAAAGGATGACTTCTGGGATAAAAACATTAAAAACTACTATGTCCTTCCCCGGGACTCAAACTATGTCTATACCAAATTTCAACTGAATCTGTTCAGCGGTTTAAGCATGAAGAGGTAACAGACAGACACACTTTCGCATTTATAATATTATTATGGATAACAAAAAGTATACTTACTCTTTTTGCAGCGGTTCATCGACGGGTTGACATAAACACACTTTATTAACGATGTCACAAGTCAGCTCGCTCTCTGCCTCCAGTCTTAGCAGATGCTCGTGTATTATGGCAAGACCTATGAACAATAACCATATTTAAATCCGTCATAAGACAGAGAGGCAACATATTTCCCACCTGATTTTGAACTTTATTTCAAAGTGATAGGGTTCAATTTCGCTGCGTGTATGACTGTGGCGCCACCCTAGTGGGTGTGGCACACATTAGCTTATTTTTAGTTGGCAGTTGCCCAAGGGCCTGACACTGTTTGATAGAGAAAGGTAGTCTTATTGCGATTCCTATAACAGGAATGAGAAAATATTTTTTCATGGTCGAGTTATGGCATCATACCAAGGAGGCGATGGCGAAATACCGAAATTTATAAGAGTGAAAGAGAAAAAAGATTATGCTGCCATACATGAATATGTCTTTCTCATACCCCTGGTCGCTCCGTTTCATTTCTATAACCACTTGTATATACTATGTCTACGGCAGTTGCCAAATTGTATGTAGTTGCCGCCCCATGAAAGTTCATATTTTCACCACTTCGTGCGTTGGCGTCGCTTGTATCCCCCACTACCAACTTCGCACATGGCCAATAGAACCCGAAAATGGGTGCAACAAGACGAGGTGTGCCCAGCAGACATGGTTCTGAGCATGGAGACTATATAAAGGAGCCAAATCTCTACGTATGAAAAGTGTCCATCAAAAAACAGTAATTAGGCGGCGCCACCATACACCGAAATACTACCAAAAACAACCTACGTAATTTGGTCGGGTTATTTGTTGGTTCATGTTATACTCATGTCCCAGACCCTAACTAGCGCCACCGGAGAGATTAGGAACTATTATTTATAGCTGAAAGCGGTCACTTTTGCAACAATTCTGCCTTAAAAGATTGGCATCCTTTTCTATACTATCCATAGTTCTGAGGGACAGATATAGTATCGTGTACTGCGTGCCACTTGACTCGCGATAGCTGCCACACGTAGCCACACGGCTTTGAGGGACAGAGACAGCACATGTTACCTGTCTCGTGCACGGCGTGCCGCTTGAGCCGCGACAGCTGCCACGCCGCGTAGCGACACGGCTCCGCTGCCGACGAGAGCGACAGAGCACGCATCAGAGCCACCGCCGTTGGTATCGTCTCGCTCCCTGTAAAAAAATAATAAAATAGAATCAACATAAAAAAAATCCCGTAATATTATGGTATTAAGTTAGTATTATGTAAAATCAATACCTTAAGTTTAAGTAATTTTCGAGATATTTGAACGGTGTGACAGACGGACAAAGACGCACCATCTGATTGGCGAGATAGAAAAATGTGAATAAAATACCCCTTTTTTCCATAGTAAATGTATGGAAAAAGCTTTCTTTAATTTGTTGATTTTTAGTACATTACCTTAAGTTGACCCCTAGTAAAGTATTGATACTGGATAGGAATGGAATCGATTGGCATAAAAAAATAGCATGTGAAAAATAAAAGTTTTCATTTTCATACAAATTTTATGGGAAGAGTTTTCTTACATTTGTGGCTTTTCTGGCAGTTAATTTTTTTTCGTCCCATACAAGCTTTTGATCCTGGATAGGAATAGGATCGTTTGGCATCGAAAAAAAAGTGCCAAAAATGACCTTTTTCTCGCACCCTGTATGTTTTTTCAAAAACTGTAAACGCCAATCTTCATTAATTTGAAATTGAGGGAAAGTCTTCTAAGACGATTTTCGCGTAGCAGCACGGGATCTGGTAGCTGCCGTCACTGACCCACTAATAAAATCCACCCTGTATAATTATCACTATTAAGTACTATTAACAGTAACTTAATAGTAAACCGCCTCATTTGCTTGCCAGCAGCGCTTATAAATTATACAAATAAACACAAACATAGAAACAATCACAGTATTGACATTAGAAAAATAAGCAGAAAAATACACTTCCACAATGCACAAACAAAACGCTGAAAACGTCAAATCAGTGTTGCCAACTTGGCATAATTGGTGCCAGATATGGCATAATTTCACACTCTCTGGCATCGAAAATTTCCATTTAGCATCTGGCATCTTTTTTAGCATAATTTAGTGAATCAAGTGATTATGTCCCTAAGCCAAGTTTGAAACCGACTTGGCAGTGATAGACAATCCATGGCACAACCGTCAAAGGAAATTTTATACATACGAGGAATTATAATAAGCCATAACAGACTACCGCACCGCACCGCGACCTTTTTTTCATACGCGTTACCAATTAAATTTTCAATCAGATTGTGCGAAAAATTGTCTCGTCTACACTCACTAATCTTTTTGTGTTATCTATGGTATAGTCAATGTCATGTCATAATGGCCGGTTTTTAGTTACCTATAATATTTTAGCATCTTTTTTACATTTCAAAATTATTTAGCATATTTCTGGCATAATTTAGACATAAGTCTGGCATTTTTTCAAATTCCGAGTTGGCAACACTGCGTCAAATGTCAATGTGACAGCACGGCAGGGTAGGTTATTAAAGCAGGTATTTAAATCAACTAGATATTTTATATCTACCGCTGCAAAAACTGAAGTGATTTCTTAATGTACCGTTCTAAATATAAAGAAGATTTTGTAAAGAGAATTCGTGCGTTAGTTGCATTCTTTGATTATTTAATTAAGTGGTGCATCATGCCGATAGAAGTGTAAGTATGATTGAGAAATTATCATTTATTTATATAATGGTATAATGTTTTCGTGTTAATACGCTAAAGTCAACGATAAACAGCAGTACGCATGTAGAATCATCCTTCAATAGTAATAATTATTAAAAAACGTACTTCCAGAGTATTTATATATACAAAAGGGATATTTCGCGAAACCAGACAGTTTTTATTCTTTTGAGTCCCCAGGGGTTAAATTTGCCATTCCAAAATTCTTGACGTTCAATTTGGATTGTCATTACGGTCGCGGACATTGTCAACGTCAACCTTTTACTCTAGGCTCTAGAGAAGGCTCATTTTGCATTATAATGTGCACTAACCGAAGATAATGTAATTTGTTTCAGAAACATTCAAGAGAGAAGGCTTGGTTCAGTCTTGAAACTGAGATGTATGATTAGCCTTTATTCTTTGAATGCAAAACCCTTGGAAACCATATCAAGTCAACATTTTAATGTCACTGACTTAGCCGAAGTGCAGCTTCGATTTAACTTCAAGAACAAAAACTTTGTTGAATGTTATATTTTAGCACAGAATCATATAAAGGCAGAAAACATTGAAGTAAAAATTAAAGCATCTTGTCAAGAAACCTCTGAACCATTTTACTCAGAATGGATTTGCGACAATCAATGGAAAACAATTGGAATCAGAGAAGATTATGATGTCAATTTAAATTGTGTGTGTACAACCTTGCTGGATATTAATATTTCAGCGAGAAAGGTTGGCCCTCCGCTTCTCCTAAATCTTTACAATGATGTTGATTTTACTGACTTCAGCTTGAGCACATCTGAGGGCAGTGTGGGCGTACACAAGGCATGTCTAGCAGCCACCAGCGATGTGTTTCGCGCTATGCTTAGTCACGAATGGAAGGAAAAGGAAGCGGGCCACATTCAGATGGAGGGGGTCACTGTGCAGACCCTTAAACATTTAAAGGACTACATTTACATTAGAAAGCTGCCCGATGACGATCTAAAGCCTTTACTTACACTCGCCTCCTGCTACTTAATTGACGATCTTATAGAAGATTGCGTCTCCAAGTTGGCTATGAAAAGTAGTTCTGAAGACTGGGACAGTCTTATAGCCTTCGCCGCAAGGAATCAAATAGTTGAACTAACAAGAGCTATTCTGCTTGTGAATCCAACTTATGAGATCAAAAATGAAGTCGACTAGAACGGGCAGAAGAACTTACTTTAAATTTATACTTAAATATAACAATATAATTTAATTTTTTTTGAATAATATTATTTGTAATCTTTTATTCCTTTGAATTTAATATAATAAAAATATCAAATAAAAGTGACTTATTATTAAACCTTGACAAGATTCTGATTGGACCTGATCCGTACCCAAAGGGTAAAAACGGGACCCTATTAATAAGACTCCGCTGTCTCTTAGTCTGTCTGTCTGTACGTCTGTCACCAAGCTGTATCTCACGAACCGTGATAGCTAGACAGTTGAAATCTTCACAGATGATGTATTAACAACAAATACTAAAAACAGAATAAAATAAATATTTAAGTAGGGCTCCCATACAACAAACGTGATTTTTTTGCCGTTTTTATAAATGGTATGGAACCCTTCGTGCGCGAGTCCGACTCGCACTTGGCCAGTTTTTTTTCATTTAAATGTTTTATCGTATTCAAAATAGTTTTTCTTGCATCTTTGACAATCTATTTTGGCATTTTTGTGGTAAAATCTCTTCTTGTTTGTCACAGAATTTCCTTGCCAGTAAAATAAATTAGTGCCCCTGAAAATACGCACCATGGCGAAGGCCAAATATAATCTTGTCAAGGTACCTTGGGACACCTTCCACTTCCAATTTTTCTTTCATCATATATATGTACAGTCAAGGGCATAAATACATATACATTCCCAAAGTTTCAAAAATATGTGTACACTCTCACCTTAGACAATAAAATCGTGTTCACATATTTTTGACCCATTTGTCTGGATCAATATTTTTGCCTTCGACTGTACATCAAAACCCCGGAAAAATATTTGCTAGAGTTAGTCTAAGCTGCGGCGACAAATAAAATGTAGTTTTTGAAAATCAGTATGTGACAACACCAAAGAAAAAAGTATTAAAGTGTCTTGATACTTGTGAATTATTCTAAATAATTGAAAATTCTTTAAAAAATCCACATTTGTTTTTTAGTGGAAGAGACTAAATTAACTAAGCGGATGAGACATAGAACATATTAACTTCGACGAAATAAGCAACACCTTAACCTTTACTACTATCATGTAGTAACACTTAAATGAGGTTGTAAATGTTGTGACATAGTTTTAATGTATGTATAAAAAGTAAAAACTGTTGGAGCACAATTAAACAGTGGGAAGAGAAGTAGGCACATTATACGGAATGTGGATTGTTTTTTTTCCTAGTGAAGATAGAAGAACTTGTCGGGGTAACTAAACACGGCAAGGTCAGAATATACTTAATAACAAAGATAGATATAACTCCGTAATAGATGGATACAGTCTAAGGAAAAAACGTGCCTCGAAAATCAAGAAAATTTGATTCTCGTTCAGAGGGCGCTACTAGCTTTGGGCTACTGTCGTATAGATGGCGTTGACGGTTTCGTTTGTTATTTAACAATTTTAACGCATATCAGTAACAGAACATGGGTCAAAATAATATAAAAATAATTAATGCAAATAAAATAAAAACATTTATCCATATAAAAATACATTTTATGGTATTTTTATACATCTTCATTTTTAGTTTTAATCGTGTGTCGATAGATGGCAGTGAATTTACTGTGGCTACAAAATTTACTATGACAGTACCGCTCTATCCTATTATATCCTCTTTGGTAGAATCTTGAGTTTAACTCCATTGATGTCGTGATAACTTTATGATTGTCATGAGCCATGATTCAGATTTTTTAATACTACGTCGCGTCGTTCAAGAGAAGGCCCATAGGTGGCGCTTTAATCAATAGGTTTAGGATAGTAATAAGAAAGATGTACTCGTCCACTTTACCAATAGACGCCATAAGATACACATGCTGGTTTTTCTCTCCGACTCCTGACTCCTTCGATCTCCGCCCACGTGCCATGATGCCCGTTTTTAATTTTGGTAAATCTGTAACGCGTACCTCTCGCGAGCGCCGTGAGCAGGGGGCGGAGCACCCGGGCCAGCGCCTCCGCGTTGTTGGCGAGGCACAGGCACAGGCGGCAGTGGCACCCGAAGCGGGCGCGGTACACCCAGTCCTCGCGGACCATCTCCACACTCCTGCGAAAACAGTTACTTGTTGATAAATTTCCAGTTCATATTTCTACTAATAGATAGTTCATATTTATAAAACCGACCAAGTGCGAGTCCCCAAAGTGGCGTACCCAAAGGGTACAGGGCCCTATTACTAAGACTCCACTGTCTGTCTGTCCGTCTGTCACCAGGCTGTATCTCATGAACCGTGATAGCTAGATAGTTGAAATTTTTACAGATGATGTATTTCTGTTGCCGCTATAACAACAAATACTAAAAATATAATAAAATTAACATTTAAGCGGGCCTCCCATACAACAAACGTGATTTTTTTGCCGTTTTTTGCGTAATGGTACGGAACCCTTCATGCGCGAGTCCGACTCGCACTTGTCCGGTTTTTTTATATATTCATAATAGTTATATACATACATGTTGGCCCCTATGAGCGTGTACATGAGCGCGCTGATCTCGCACCACGCGTGGTAGACGCCGAGCAGCCACTCTTCCACAGCGGTGAACTGTTCCGGCTCTTGAGAACATGCTAGCCGCTCCGCTTCTGCAAATAAACAGTCACCATTAGAGTTGACGTCTTAGGGTCACTTGCACCATCCCACTAACCCGGGGTTAATATTTTGTTGTTGTGTGACTCAAATCCTAGAAGAACATAAGCTTTGGCTTTCCCACGAACTGTGATTTGGTTGAGTGCTAATATATATATATATTATTTATATATTATATATATATATATATATATATATATATATATATATATATATATATATATTTATTTAATATTTATTTAGTACTATATATTTATGTATGCTAGTACATATTTATTTTATTGCATAATGCAATTGATGTATTTTAGTTATTCGTAGACGTTAATATTGTAGTTTTCCTTCTTAAATATTATTGTACGTTCTGTAAATTTGTCTATCTATCTAATTCGAATTTTCCACTCATTTACTCTAAGGTTAGCTGGAAGAAATCCCTTATAGGGATAAGCTCGCCTTTGTACCTAAATTTATATGAATTTCATGTTATCAATTTTTGTTTTGTACAATAAAGTGATTTACTACTACTACTACTACTACATAATAAAACTTACCGCAAACGTAATGTAGCAAAGCAGCCTCTTCCTCAGGCGTTACTGGAGGCTCCTCATACTCATACTCCTCGGATAGCCTACAAACACACAAACATTTAGATCCATATATTGTTCAATGGATTGCCCTACAAAAAAAATTAGCCCTTCCTCATCATATTGGGTATTATAAATACGAACGTAACCGTATGTCTGTTACCCCTTCACGCTTAAACCGCTAAGCCGATTTAGTTGAAATAAATAATAGATAATATGGATATACATAGACTGAGTCCCGGGAAAGGGTGGAGGAGGAAGGGTTTATTTTTACCAATGAGGATATAATAAGATAGAGCGGTACTGTCATAGTAAATTTTGTAACCACTTTAAATTCACTGCCATCTATCGACATACTTTAAAACTAAAAATGAAGATTTATAAAAATACGTTAAAATGTATTTAAATATGGATAAATATTTTTTTTAGTTGCATTAATTATTTTTATATGATTTTGACCCATGTTCTTTCACTGGTATGCGTTAAAATTATAAATAACAAACGAAACAGTCAACGCCCTCTATACGAGAGTAGGCCAAAACTAGTGGCGCCATCTGATCGAGAATCAAATTTTCTTGATTTTCGAGGCACGTTTTTTCCTTAGACTGTATCCATCTATTACGGAGTTATATCTATCTTTGATTTTTACGAATATCATCCCTTAAGATGGGGTGAAAAGATAGGTGAAAAGAAAACGTTCGTTGGGCTATGGACTGATTGAAGTTTTGACTGCATGAAACTGAATTGTTCACAATAATTGTGAATTGTGAACAATATAAATTATTGTTCATTACGGTGTACTTCCTTTTTGGCGAAATTTATTTCGCCAAATTTCACTTGGCAACCAACTTTTCGCCAAAGTTTCATTTGGCCAACCAATCGTTGGCATAACCTTACTTCGCAACCATTTCATTTCCCAACCCCATACTTGAGAAATGAAAATGACGTACTAGGTTGGGTTAGGTTAGGTTGGATTATGTAAATTTGCGAAATGAAATTTCGCCCAACTAAAAATATGGGATAAATAGTTTGGGAACTGAAAGTTTGTCAAGTAATTTTCGCCGAAACATCAGTAAACCTTTATTACATTATGTACAAGCTTGTTTAGTTTGGGGCGTGCTCTGTGTGAGATTGTCCCCAAATATTTATTTATTATTTTATAGGGAATATTACGCGAAACTCTGCGTAGGTGGCGCCATTACCACAATCTGAGAGTCTATCGCGAAACAAGAAAATCGAAATTTCGTTATCTTACATTTCTGTCACTCTTGCATATCTACTCGAGGCAGATCGCGAAATTTCGGATTTGCGTTTCCCAGTAGGTCCTCTGTAAACAAATCGCCTTGATGCTTCAATGTCATATTTTATCATCTCTGAAAACTTGTCAAAAACCTGTTAAAGGTACAGTATGTATAAGGCATGGTTTACTAAAAAGGCTAGTGCTGCACTCTGGTGGCAGAACATTGCAGTAATATCCCCTATTGGTCGATAACTTACGAGTCAGTCTGCTCGAGCGGCGCCTCTTCCTCTAGAGGCAGGTCGTTCGGCACAACATCGTCGTTTGAAGTCAGGAGCTGTCAAACAAAAATTAAATGTTATGACTATTATGAGGTATAAGGACCGCCGGAATATGACGCAGCCTATAGAGTCAGACCACACTAAATGGGTTTAAAAATCCGTTTCTATATAGTTTACAAATTACTTACGTAAAATACTATTATTTGCTATGGGCTACATTTACGAGTTATTTGAGAAAAACTAAAAAGAACGATTTTAAGACTGATTATAATTTATAAGTAACTTTCCCGCTTTAATATTAAATATGAGTCCTAGCAGAAAGTGTACAAAATCTTTTTTGTAGACAATTTTATGTAGATTATGTATGTAGAACATTTTTTGCTACGGGCCACAGTTCACGAGTTATTTACGAAAAACTATAAAAAGGGACCTTTAATTTAAATCATTTTCAAATGGAAGTTGTTTTTTTTCCGCTCGATTTCAAGACCAAATAAATCAAACCCTATTTCCTAAACCATTGATTTCAAATTTAACTGCTAATTTTTCTTGTACAATATGTGACACTTTCAACCAAAAGGTACCACATTGTCGCTTGTCAATAAGGTTGATTTCAAATTGAAGCTGTATGGAAATAGCGCCTTATTAACAACCGACAATAAGTACCCTTTTGATTGAAAATGGCACATATGACGGGTCTGAGGGGTAAGGTACTAACAACTTGACACACAGTGAGCATTGCAAAAAAAGTGTTTAGTTAAAAAAAAAAAATCATTACATTACATGTCTCTTATGATATGGGTATGGATATAATTACTTACATGCAATGGTGCCAGCCTAACAGCCTGAAAAAAAAAATAGTAGTAGTAGTAAAACTCTTTATTGTATAAAAATAAACATAAAACACGAGAAAAACGCATCCATACTACTTATCCCTTAAGGGATCTCTTCCAGAAAATACATACTTTAAAAAAATCATCACTTTGTTAGGTGCAATATTATAAAAAGCTTTCACATCTACATGTTAAAAACTTTACCAACCAGGCTAAGGGATATATATTTCCCACATACGGTACTTCAAACATGTCTTCTATTTTCGATGAGTAAGACTGACATTTGATAGTCATTTTTGAACTGTCAGCCTGGTAAAGGGTTAATCAATTTTCGACCCCTGAGGAGTTTAACTTCAAGAAATTCTTTTATAGTTTAATTTTTTCCTAAGAGACTGGTTTATCCCTAAGTTATTTTTTCCATTTTGTTGCCATTTTTTCTACGAGGCGAAAGTATTTATTTGAATTATTGTTATAGTTCGTTTTTTTTATAGCATTGGAAAAAAGGTAAACAATCTTGACGTGTCTTTTTATTGAAAAATATTGAAAAACGCATATTTGCTGTGACTTATTTTTCAAAAAATTATTTTTGATAAAAAGACACGGCAGGATTGCTTAACCTCTCGAACGCCGGAACGCGGATCCACGTTAGTAGGTATTGAACTCTAATTATTAATTAATTAGAATTCAATACCTACTGCGCGGATCCACGTTCCGGCGTTCGAGAGGTTAAATGCTTACCTTGTTTCCAATGCTAAAGAAACGATCTATACCATACTCTACAGTACCTGCAGGATGTCCTCGTGGCGGATGAGCAGCGCCCGCTCGGGCTCCGGTGCCGGCTCGGCGCTCAGCAGCGGCAGCAGGAACTGCCCCATGGCTGGAGCCTCCGGTTCCTGTCAACACAATATCATTAATCAACTATCATTGTGCTACGATGAAAGCTGACCCCACCACTATGTGGGACAGATAGCTAGCAAGAGAGAGATATTGTGCTATGACTGTGAGAATAGGTAAATTATTACACACCTTACTCTTTCTGTCTTCCATTACACACTCAGTCACAGTCACATACACACACACACGAACACGCACATACAATCACTCAAAACACACACGTACACATGTTATGCAAGCCATATCTAGTTTGTATAGAATGCTTTTTTACTCCCTTCTTTTTTTTGTGTTTCCACTTAGTTATTGCATGTTAATTGTACTTTTGTGGACATCTGATATTGGCTATGTTTTCTGTTCAATATGATTTGTATTAATTTTTGTATTGCTGTTGATGCCCGAAATAAAAAAAATAAAAATAAAAAAATAAAAATAATAGGTGGCGATTCCAACCAGGCTACAATTTTGTGATGATAATTCGCCATATCCTACAAAATTCATTTAAAAAAACCATCGAATTTTGAACTTAAGCCCCATTTCTTCTTCTTTTCGTTGTACTCTTTGCAGAGTGTCGTGGTCAACTGCTGACAACAGACACAGATGTTGTTTGCCGTACGATTTCTCGCCATTTAGAAGCCCCATTTAGATGGATCAAAAGCTAGCATGCGATTTTCACAACATTGCGGTATTTGGTCGATTGACTGAATTCATTGTACTCTAAATATTGCATGCAAGTTGGGATTGTACGCTGTATTTAAAGCTGAAAAACCGGCCAAGTGCGAGTCGGACTCGCGCACCGAGGGATCGTACTTTTTAGTATTTGTTGTTATAGCGGCAACAGAAATACATCATCAGTGAAAATTTCAACTGTCTAGCTTTTACGGTTCATGAGATACAGCCTGGTGACAGACAGACGGACAGTGGAGTCTTAGTAATAGGGTCCCGTTTTTACCGTTTGGGTACGGAACCCTAAAAATGATAAAATGAATAAGTTTACCGCCTGTTCTTCCTGGTAGCCATTGCACGCTGCCTCCTCAGCGACCCGCTTCGACGACGAACTGTCAGATGAACCTGCGGAAGAATATTACCAAAGATAGATATAACTCCGTAATAGATGTTTACAGTCTAAGGAAAAAACGTGCCTCGAAAATCAAGAAAATTTGATTGTCGTTCAGAGGGCGCTACTAGCTTTGGCCTACTGTCGTATAGATGGCGTTGACGGTTTCGTTTGTTATTTAACAATTTTAACGCATATCAGTGAAGGAACGTGGGTCAAAATCATAAAAATAATTAATGCATTAAAAAAAAACCTTTATCTGTATATAAATACATTTTATCGTATATTTATAAATCTTAATTTTTAGTTTTAAAGTGTATCGACAGATGGCAGTGAATTTACTGGGGTTACAAAATTTACTATGACAGTACCGCTCTAGTATAAGTTACTCTATGATATTACGTTACCTTAACCTTTCACATATGTGGGGTCTGTATTGGCAAAGAGGATATAATAAGATAGAGCGGTACTGTCATAGTACATTTTGTAACCACAGTAAATTCACTGCCATCTATCGACACACTTTAAAACTATAAATGAAGATTTATAAAAATACGATAAAATGTATTTAAATATGGATAAATGATTTTTTTATGTGCATTAATTACACACTTTCACATATGCGTTAAAATTGTTAAATAACAAACGAAACCGTCAGCGCCCTCTATACGAGAGTAGGCCAACCATCTGATCGAGAATCAAATTTTCGTGATTTTCGAGGCAAGTTTTTTCCTTAAGACTGTATCCATCTATTACGGAGTTATATCTATCTTTGGTATTGGCTATGTGCGAAGTTAGTGGCGGGGGAAATACAAGGGACTCCCTTTGCCAACACCAAAATAGACTAACAAAAAAAAATGCAGATAGTCTACTATAAAGACTAGTGGTCCTTTTTGAAATCCTTTAGGGATGGGGTCGTAAGTAGAAAGAATGAATGAAATACTCACAGGCATCCTCGAGCTCGGTCCACTGCCCCTCCGAGTCGTCCGACTCGGCGCCGACGTCCGACGCGTCCGACACGACCTCGACACGACGCACGCGCAGCGAGGCGGCTCGCCGCGCGGCCGCGCTGCGACGACGGGATATCTGTGAACAGGCGACGTATTAACCCTCACAACTGATTTAGGTTTCAAATCATTATACTGAGGAGTTTGTCAGACGTACATTTTCGACGCCATATTTATTTTTAATCATGAACTTTTATAACTATAAGTGTATTAGTAATATAAGTATAGAACTCGTTAAGGTTGATTTGACGAAATGAAAATCGTGGATCAATAAAATATTCAATTTTGTGTATCATATTCTAGGATATCTTGACACAGCCGTCTTAAAAACACTATATACAGGGTGGAAATAGATTTTGGGTCAGTGAGGGCAGCTACTAGATCCCGTGTTGCTAGGCGAAAATGGTCTTAGACCTTCCTTCGATTTCAAATTAATGAAGATTGGTGTTTACAGATTTTGGAAAAAACATACAACAGTTTTCTTAAATTTTTCGCTTTTTTGTACATTACCCAAAGTTGACCCCAAGTAATGATACTGGATAGAAATGGAATCGATTGACATAAAAAAAAATACATGTAAAAAAAACTTTTTTTATTTTAATACAAATTGTATGGGGAAAGTTTTTCTCGATTTATGGCTTTTCTAGCCGGAAATTTCTTTTTGGTCCCATACAAGCTTTTGATCCTGGACAGGAATGGGATCGATTGGCATCAAAAAAAAGTTTGTCATAAATGACCATTTTCTCGCATCCTGTATGTTTTTTCCAAAATCTGTAAACGCCAATCTTCAATAATTTGAAATCGAAGGAAGGTCTCCTAAGACTATTTTCGCCTAGCAACACGGGATCTGGTAGCTGCCCTCAGTGACCCAAAATCTATTTCCATCCTGTATAAACAAATATAAACATAAAATCAACGAAGCCATGGATTCCAACCATTTTTGAGCAGAACTCAAAATACAAGCTGTGGAACCTCCACGGAACCTCTTCCTAGGCCATATTAACTCTTTTTCCGCATTGGATCATCATATCGAGTAATGCGTATGATAGTTGTGACCATTATAAGTTGCTCTATGTTGTAGTGCTTTTCGTCCTGGCCAATTCTTATCCTTTAGGAACTTTGAAGTCAGAGAACTCAGACGCGTTTGACCTCTATCAAAGAACCACAGATAAGGGTTCTTTAAATGGTCCTCCACCGAGATAATGACCTTGCTGAAGTATATTTTATTTTTTGTAACTGTGTAACATATGTTTCAGATAAAAACCGGCCAAGTGCGAGTCGGACTCGCGCACCGAGGGTTGCATACTTTTTAGTATTTGTTGTTATAGCGGCAACAGAAATACATCATCTGTTAAAATTTCAACTGTCTAGCTATCACGGTTCATGAGATACAGCCTGGTGACAGACGGAAAGCGGAGTCTTAGTAATAGGGTCCCGTATTTACCCTTTGGGTACGGAACCCTAAAAATAGTACCATTTACTTTTTTTCGAAAAACCATCAACTTTTGGGTTATTTAGACTCAGAATCACGAGTACTATTGAATGAGACAAAGAAAAAAGTGTCCCCAGTTTTTCATACAAATTTTGGGTGTCAGTTTTGTAACGGTCCATACAAAATGTATGTGAAAATGTGTTACAAAACTGTCATATTTTAGGGGATATTTTTTTCTTTTTAATCGACAGTCCCCGTGATTCTGAGTAGAAATAATCCAAAAGTTGATGGATGTATGTGAAAATGTGTTACAAAACTGTCATATTTTAGGGGATATTTTTTTCTTTTTAATCGACAGTCCCCGTGATTCTGAGTAGAAATAATCCAAAAGTTGATGGATGTATGTGAAAATGTGTTACAAAACTGTCATATTTTAGGGGATACTTTTTTCTTTTTAATCGACAGTCCCCGTGATTCTGAGTAGAAATAATCCAAAAGTTGATGGATTTCGAAAAAAGTTAATGGTACACTTTTATGTGAAAATGCCCATGTACAGTCGCCATCAGATATATCGGAGCGGCCGAGGTGTTCATAATATCTGAACACGCACTCTAACGCCCTGACAATAGAGGCGTGTTCAGATATTGTGAGCGCCTGAGCCGCTCCGATATATCTGATGGCGACTGTACAAGATGTTACCTCCTTGCCCTTGGCGATGGGGCGCCGCTTGGTCCGCTGCGGGCGCGCCGGGCGCCGCGCGCTGCCCGACCACGAGGAGGACGAGGATGTCCCGCTGCCGGACACTCGATGGCTGTGGGTGTGGCTCCCCATCTGTAACGGATGTAATGATTGAATTGGACTGAATGTTATTATCTCATTCTTAGGCTCTTTGGGTTCATCCATTAATTTCGAGGTTTTTTGACACCGTCCCCCCTCCTTGTCACACTTGGTCACATTTGGCAAACCCTGGTGTGACATCACATTTTTTCAATGAAATCGGCAAATCGAAATACGTATTATTAATATTTTATTAAAATATTTTTAACAAAAGAAATATTAGTAATTTTATAAACCAAAACTGATTAGGAAAGAAATTTAAACGATTCATTCCGAAAACTTGTTATTTAACTGTACAGCGAATAAAATAATTTAAATAAGTTAAAATGACGTCACAAAGTTTGTGCCTCCCGCCTCCCCCTTGTCACAACATGTCACATTTTCTTGACCCCCTCCCCCCCCCTAAACGTGTAATAATTAATGGATGACCCCTTTCTTGACTAAATTGGTGTAGAATCTATGCAATATTTTTTCCTAATTTACAATTCCTTAATGCCATGCCAAGTAAAGGTAAAGTCTTATAGACAAATTTTGAAATTGCATCGACTCGGCTTGTACGTTCAGAATTATATTCAACATTATAAAAAAAAAACAAATGTTTCTTATGGAATTTTAAGGTTTATGACTTAAAATCATTAAACAAAGCTAACTAGCTTATGCCTGTGCCGATGTCTCCATCGAATGATGATAATGTTTGATACTACCCCATGTCATTCCCCAGGCCTTTAAGTATCTCCATAACAATTTTCATCTTTATCGGTTCAGCAGTTTAAGCATGAAGAAGTAACAGACAGACAGGCAAGGTTGTATTCATTTTCCCTTAATCATGTCCATTTAAATGCTTCAGGCATAAGGAGATGCTGCCTTTTTCAGTTCACACATGCTCCCGTTGTGACCTAAGTCGGAGACTTTACCTCCGGGAGGGAGGCCCAGCCATTTCAAATATGGGTTTGACAAAATTTCCAAGGCATGTACATTAATATTACTAAATTATTATAAGAATATTATTTGCTGTTTTATATAAAAAGAGACTTAGATAAAAATGCACAATTAGCACCTTAATGTTAATACTTAGACAAAATTTTAAGTACTATGCATTGATTTAACACTACTTATGTGAAACATTGATCTACCCTTATCTGTTTCTTAAGGATTTACACTGCTAAATTTAGTGACTAACAAGAGGGATGCCGCTATATGTGAGACGCGATAAGAGATACATCCTATCCTTACTCACATATAGAGTCGTCCCTCTTGTTAGTCACTAAATTAGGATAGTGTAATAAGCTCTTATTAACCCTCTTTTATATGAGAGGTAATAAAATAAAACGGACAAGTGCGAGTCGGACTCGCTCACCGAGGGTTCCGTACTTTTTATTATTTGTTGTTATAGCGGCAACAGAAATACATCATCTGTGAAAACTTCAACTGTCTAGCTATCACGGTGCATGAGATATAGCCTGGTGACAGACAGACGGACAGCAGAGTCTTAGTAATAGGGTCCCGTTTTTACCCTTTGGGTACGGAACCCTAAAAATGAAACAAACACACTAATCATCGTGTGAGGGACATCTTGTAACATCGACCTGTACTACAACTATAGGGTTATTGCGAAAGTTTCCGTCCAGCTATAGTTTTCATCCACTTGACGGAGTAGCAACTAATATATTTTCCTTACTAATTCGCTACTTGCTTTACTTGTTTAGACATTAAAGATTGAAGTCCAAATATGTGCGGCAAGGTAGGTTTATATTCAACTCAGTCAAGTGGACAAAAAATAAAGCTGGACGGAAACTCAAATCAGAGGCCTATAAAAAGGTTGCCCATTCCATTCTAATTTGAATCTTTGACAAGTCAAATATGCAACTGTATTGGCGCATTTTGATTTTCCGGCGGCTAGAGAATAAGAGGAAAAACTACTTAAAATATGAACTGACTATATTAATACTGTGACATTGTTATGTATGTATTTTATAACAGCTTAAAACTTCTGAAGAAATTAAAAGGAAACAACATTCAATTACAATTTAACACACCCTTATAATTTGACAGCAAACTAAAAGGTAAATCTGCACTTCCCTACTCCAATTTTGTGATATGCAATGATTTATATACAAAGATAGTGTTTACATACAAACATACATGCACATTACTGTTGTTTAGATGTACAAGTGTTGACATCATTTAAGTAACATGTAACCAGACTAATGTTAAAATTGGAAATACAACACATCAAATTAGATACCAATGATGAGTCCATAAATTAATACATACACAAATGTTAATTTGGACTAACCAGTCCAAATTAACATTTGATAAATATTAATCAGTTACACATACATTTATTTATGTCACAGTACATGCTTTCATGTGCAAAATGTCCTTATCTAGCCTTGTCACGTGTCCAAAATACAAATAACAAGAGTTCTAAAGGTCAATGACATACCCAAGAACTTTAGCGTGAAAATCGCTAACGAATATTGCAATTTTTCAGCGTGGGAACGTCACTAGAAGAAAATTAGAGACACAATTAGTCAGCCATTTTTGTTGTGTGGCTGGACTTACCGCGATCTCGAAGAGCGACGGGAAATCCTGCTGAGGTTCGTGGTCTGCCAGCCCCGCTAGCATTCCGAGTTCAGCACTGAGGTTCTCAAGCTCCGCACCGATCCGATCAGCCCTGTCAGCGTCACCCAGCTCATCCTTCAGGATATCACCGATCTCTTGGGACACCGAAGCCACTGCGGAGGCCACTTCGTCAGGGGGCACTCCTTGCTTCCCCGGCCCTTCGCTGACACCGGCGAGAAGCTCAGCTCCCTCTGAAGTACCCGTGCTCTGCTCCGCACATTTCTCGGCGGAAAACATCATTTGCAAACCAAACACCACAACTGCTCCGAAAAACGAAACATCTAAAGTCACACACTGTTAATATAGATCACACAAACAGTGAAGATTCAGTGGTAAATGAGTGAAAAACCATTTTTTCTCAACACTGATTTAGCCCGAACTTTTTGACAATACCAATATGGCGACGATATTTTTAGGAATTTGTGACCAGCCTCAAATGGATTTTATATCATTTTAAAGTCTGGCAATATTCTTTTTTTTTATTTTATCGAAAGATATCGAGCCGAGATTAATATAAACTTTTTATTGAATGTTTCATTTATTTTATTTAGTTGCTAATTAAATAAGAATATAAGAATATTAGGAAATAATATTTTTAACTAAACTTATTTCAGTTTCGTGAGCAAAAGAACAGAGAACGTATTTTTAAATTAGTCTAGTTTATTTAATTATTCCACACGGTTTCTGTCAATAACAATTAATGTAACATATTAAGTAAATAAATACACCGAATACGAGTTAAATTTAATGCAAGTTTTGACTCGATAACTCGATACTCCAATCGAATAGAGTTTACATCAGCGACATCGTTTACGTTTACCTTTTAAAAATGTGAAACGCTTATATTTAATATTTTCAGTACAATACGCGTATTAAATAACCGTAAATAATATAACCACTTAAAGTTTAATTAGACTAATTCATAATCGGTTATATTTTCAACAAGCTCACAAATTTATTATTTACTCATCCAGGCCATAAATGTTAAAAAAAAAAAAAAAATATATTATTTACTGGGTCCTATGTCAACTTGACATTTGACATTTACAGATTGTGCGCGAACAGCCTCAGCAGGAAATTCACATCTAATTATAAATTTTATATATAAAAAAATGTATTGCAGGTAAAATACCGCAGTGCGATGCACACGGGCACGTGGCGACTATAGTTTTAGGGCTACACACCGGCCCGCTTAATTTAATTAGTCGATTTGCTTACTCGGAACTCTTGTGTATGAAACTGTGTCTGTTTCTAAGCTAATTTTAGGATCTCGATTTAGCTGAAGGTATTAAATTAAGTATAAATATTAGTATTTTGAGAAGAGACTTTATAGATAAGTTATGGCAGTGCAAAATAAAGTTTTATACGCGTTTCGAGGATGGATAGCATTCGTCGCTTTTATGGACTTAGGTACCGCCGGCCGGTCGTACATCGAGCGGCGGTCGTTCCTCAGTCATCACGGGGAAACTGAGCACTTGGATGGTGAGTTTATGTTTTTTTAACCTTATGTGTCTTACTTCTGGTCAAATATCTAGTCTCTTTCTTCTAATTTATGTGTCACTTAAAAATAACTGCAAATAGCGCAATAAACATTACCCAGTTTAAGTTGATTCAACATTAATTTGATTTAAAACTTGCCTGTATTTGATAAAAAATATTTACAAAATGGATACCTATTCAGACATGACATAAATGATCCTCCTAAGTCCCAGCTTTTTTTAAACGTCATAGTCCTAGAGGCCTCTTGTTTTTTTTTTTTGCACATAATAAATATTTGCTGTCAGTCCTGAACAGACTATTTACAACTCTATGGACTGTCAGAATACTCCGCGCGAGCATTCAAATTTGAAAGCGGGGGATCTAAACATTTTGTACCAAAATATGTACTGTTTATTACTATAGTAATTTACGCTGGGACTGGAGGGTGACTTTTATTATGTACTAAATTTGGTACCGCAGGACTTAGGAGGTTATAGATTTAGTTCATTTAATTGGTTTCTAATTAGACCTCAGTGTAAACTGTTAGAATCCTCAGTGTGTCCTGTTAGAAAAATATTTTTTTATTTAACCTTTCGAGACCTGTCGGCTCCCTGGGGAGTCAGCTATATGTACCCTATTATATGTCACCTTATTGTATGTTGCCATATTTGTCCGGATCTCGAAAGGTTAAATTGTACTCCCCGAATTAGTCAACTTCTCTAGGTACTCCGGTTTACCTGCATGCATCAAAAATACAGTTGATTTAGGTTATTGCTAATTATAAGTTTTATTTACTAGGGTTAATCAGCTTTGTAATTTTGTCATTATGTCCTTGAAAGGTAGACATTTCCCATAGAAATCATTCATGAAAGATTAGAATACTAAATTAATTTTTTTATCAATTTTATCCAACAGCATTAGCAAGTCAATGAAACCAAGCCAAGCCAAACGAAATTATATTACAGGTTATTTGTCCGGATCCTTGTACATTCTTGTTTGTCTTTCAGGAGATTTCACAATATCCCGGATGCTGGGCATGTATTCGGTGCTGAAGGCCCTGGCGCTCATCCACTGTACGCTTTACATACATTACAGGCCGTAAGTTACCAACAGACATGTCATTCTTCTCACCTAATGGTCTCATCGGAAGATCAGCACTGGAAGCCACCAGCAACATGCTGAGATGAGGCCATTTTGTGGCACTTTAACCTTATCTTATGTTTTCTTTTATATTATGTAATGTCTTGTTTGTTTGTGCTTACGAATAAAATCATATTCTATTCTATTACTCAAAGAACAGCTAGATTATTCCACTCATAGTATTTATAATATATACACAAATGTTGTTTAGATTTAAACACGTACTCATAAAATATTTGCCTAGTGTAAAACTTGGGCACTTGGGATAGGTTTACTATATCATTTTAGCTATTGTTTTTTAACTGATATAACTTTGGCCTTAAACCTTTTCTTCAATACTCAATGTCTTTTTTGCAAATATTTAATATTTAAGAGCGCTATTACATGTCGGCGTTGAGCGAGTTTAGGTATTTTACGCGCTGCGGCGGGCTGTGCGAGCTCAGTATGCCGATCCCTTCTACCACGTTTTCCCTCTCGCTCGCACCACAATGATGGATTAAATAATCTTGATCCTTCGTGAAGCATACTGAAAACAATTATAACGACACTAACTGTACTTAAATTTTAAAATCCTAATTATTGTTATTTGGTACGAAAATACTAAATCCAGTGCTTGTGTGTGTAAAATAATATGTACTTACTTTTGTATTGTAAAAGAATTATTTTATACTAGAAAGAAATTATACTCGCTTGTTTACATGTTTCGTCATTACATTTGGTACAGGTACAGGGTAACCGTACCGCTTGGGTAGCGAAACTATTTTAGCTATATGTAGCAGTGTTGGCTGTAATTGTTAATAGTGTTGTTTGACATATCAGTCAAATTTGACAGATTGACAGTTTTTGTCTCTTTAGTGAAAATGAACATGGTTTGTTTGCTAAATTATATTCCAAAAAGATAATTTTCACTGAAAATGACAAAAACTGTCAATCTGTCAAACTTGACTGATATGTCAAACAACACTAAACTATGTCACTTAGTACCAAACTTTAACAAAACGTTAATTTTCACAAAAAATGACAAAAACTGCCAAACTGTCAATTTTGCCAGTTTTGACAGATGTGTCAAACTACATTTTCTATCCCAAGACTAATGTTGAAGGTCCTATCAAAATCGGACAAACCGTTTCGATTTGGGATCCAAAAATGTCAAAATGTCGCAAAATGACAATTTTGACATTGTATAAATTTACACTTAACAATGTCACTTGGTGCTAAATATATCCCAAAAAGATAATTTTCACTGAAAATGACAAAAACTGTCAATCTGTCAAATTTGATTGATATGATGTCAAACAACACTAAACTATGTCACTTAGTACCAAACTTTAACAAAACATGTTATTTTTCACTAAAAATGACAAAAACTGTCAAACTGTCAATTTTGACAGTTTTGACAGATGTGTCAAACTACATTTTCCATACAAAAATGTCAAAATGTCGCAAAATGTCAATTTTGACAGATAGTATAAATCTACACTTAACAATGTTACTTGGTGCTAAATTCTATCCCAAAAAGATAATTTTCCCTGAAAATGACAAAAACTGTCAATCTGTCAAATTTGACTGATATGTCAACCAAACCTTAGGTCCACTAGGTACTGCCAGGGTTCAGTATCAGCTCTATCATGGGTACTGCTCTCCTAAGTGCTCATCAAGACGAGTCGGATGACTAAAACAGCGTGTGCCTATGTTGCACCAAACCTAAGATCCACTAGGTACTGCCAGGGTTCAGCATCAGCTCTATCATGGGTACTGCTCTCCTAAGTGCTCATCAAGACGAGTCGGATGACTAAAACAGCGTGTGCCTATGTTGCACCAATCCTAAGTTCCACTAGGTACTGCCACGGTTCAGCATCAGCTCTATCATGAGTACTGCTCTCCCAAGTTGCTCATCAAGACGAGTCGAATGATCAAAACAGTATGCGCCTATGTTGCACCAAACCTAAGTTCCAGTAGGTACTGCCAGGGTTCATAAGGAGGATGAGTAATACATGCTCAAAACTTATACAAGTTCAGTCTTAGTTATATCGGAGCATCGTTTATAATGGCGTAAACGCCATCGACAATAAGGTCCCTTTTTATAGGAAATACCACATTTTATTCTGTTTTTAGTATTTGTTGTTATAGCGGCAACAGAAATACATCTGTGAAACTTTCAACTATCACGGTTCATGAGATACAGCCTGGTGACAGACGGACAGACAGACAGCGGAGTCCTAGTAATAGAGTCCCGTTTTTACCCTTTGGGTACGGAACCCTAAAAACAGAATAAAATAGATATTTAAGTGGTGCTCCCATACAACAAACGTGATTTATTTACAGTTTTGTGCGTAGTACGGAACCCTTTGTGCGCGAGTCCGACTCGCACTTGGCTGTTTTTTTTTTAATTTACTACCTATAAAATTTCAGGTAATTTCAAATATTTTTATTGTTGTTCGGAAGTTTGTTATGTTACTATACTATATTATAATACTATAACAACAAATACAGTACTCGGATCAAAGTTTCTCAGTCGCAGTTTACACGCACACAGTATAGCGTTTTACACGGCGCCTGCCGCACACAACGATAAAAAACCTCGTTGTCGCCGTCGAAAACGTGCGGAGCCGACCGACACAGGTCCGACCTCTTCAAGCTCTGCCGCGGTACTGAGATCGCCAGCGCGCGTCATCGGCAATATAGAGTAGTTTTCAAAAAATTGCCAAAAAATCAAAGTAGAATTTGATAAACACAAATGTATACCAACAGTATAAGCAAACGTTGTAGATTGCTCGTGTATAAAAATGACTTCGATACTAAGTAGATTTTCGTAGGAATTTACACTTGTTTCGAAGAGAAAATTCAATTCGTTTAACATTGATTTTCTCTTTCTTAAAAGCATGTAGGAAGAATATCGTTCGATATTCCTAAAGTACAGGATATTAGTAATACAAAATATCCAACTTTAGCAGAGTAAACTTCTCAAAATTTACAAATAAGAGCTCACAATTCAGTGCTTCACGCGGTTTTTCGTAAACGACCATCAGATAAAAAATCATTACTAATTTAATTAGTCCTTTTTCTAAAATGTACAACGATATTCCTAAAGATAAGAAGACGCTCTTACTGGAACAAGTACTCTTTATTTCTAATAATGAGCGTAAAATCTTAAATCTTGTCGGGAATATCATCAATTTTACATTATTTCGACTTTTCTTGTAAGAACGCTCTTAAGAAAAAATCCATGCAGAAGTGGGTACCTAAACCTACACAGGATCAAATCAAACATTTCAATAACTTATGTATTTAAACAAGTCATAAAATAAAACATTCTTTGTTTTTGTTTTTTAGGGTTCCGTACCTCAAAAGGAAAAAACGGAACCCTTATAGGATCACTCGTGCGTCTGTCTGTCCGTCTGTCACAGCCTATTTTCTCCGAAACTACTGGACCAATTAAGTTGAAATTTGGTATTCATATGTAAGTTTGTGACCCAAAAACGGACATGTAACGTAAACAAATTAATTTTAAACATGGGGGCCACTTTTGGGGGGTAAATGAGAAAATTATATAATAAAGTTTTTCAAACTATGCCGTGTTACATATCAAATGAAAGAGCTCATTGTGAGAATCTCGAATATTTTTTTTTTATAATTTTATGATAAACAGTATTCCCCCCCCCCCCCCCCCTTTTCCTTTATCTCCGAAACTACTGGGTCTAAAATTTTGAAAAAAATACACAAAATATAGATCTTTACCA
Organism: Cydia strobilella; assembly: GCF_947568885.1. Classification (NCBI taxonomy): domain Eukaryota; kingdom Metazoa; phylum Arthropoda; class Insecta; order Lepidoptera; family Tortricidae; genus Cydia; species Cydia strobilella. The sequence continues at coordinate 3,301,485 of NC_086066.1, read as the reverse complement.
AGATCACAGGAAAACCTATTAGAAATGTGCAGTCAAGCGTGAGTCGGACTTAATTATTTAGATTTTGATCCACGGGTTTATTAAAGACATTTTACGCACGTTTCACATTAAAAAAAAACATTGTTTAAATTGTGTAATGTACGGAACCCTTGGAACGCGAGTCCGACTCGCACTTGGCCGGTTTTTATTTGATACTAACAAACATCCTCTCTGCTTCAACTCTCCCTTCTATGATTGTAAGTTTTAGGTTTAATTTGTTACACTTTGTGGCGTAAATAAGAAACTAACTTGACAATGATACTTCACGTCAATAAGCATGGCGCTTCTGTAATCCTCCCTACATTTCACGAACGCACCCTATAGCATACCATACCATCTTATCCCAGGATCAGTTTTATCCAAATGAGGGTGTCGTGGCGTCTCTCCTAGCTGTCACTGTCGACATTGTGCCACACGATTCTAACAGATGGCGTTAGGGAGCTAATACGCAATTTGGTAGAAACCTACATCGCGCTTACGGAGTTTCAATTGTCAGTTGCTATATATATAAATTCCGACCAACTCTCAGTGGACTTCGGTCCCCAGGCATAACAAGAGAGAGTACTCTCTATTGCCCTCTCTCTACCTACCACAGCGTCAATTCAACAAAAGTTCTGTAACTTCCTCGGCGTGCTTCCTGACGCCGCGGGGTTGCGTAATGCGTCACAGCAATAACCCTAAAAGTTCCGTACCCAAAGGGTAAAAACGGGACCCTATTACTAAGACTCCGCTGTCCGTCTGTCTGTCACCAGGCTGTATCTCATGAACTGTGGTAGTTAGAGAGTTCAAATTTTTTCACAGATGATGTATTTCTGTTGCCGCTATAATATAAATGTATCCCACATTGATCTTTTTTCGTATAAAACCTGTGAAAGTTATAAAAAACAAATTATTACTCACTTCAAATCGAAATTGTAAACAATAACAAACAGTTTATTTAAGTAGGTATAATTAAATTTTTGTAACAACTTCTATAATTTAACATTGTAATAGGTAACTTATGCACAAATAATTTATAACTTTCTTTGTGTACCCCGTGTGGTTGTATGTACGAGTAAGCAACCTGCCCGTGCATACATATACATGGATGAATGAATATAGATACACTTCAAGTTACTGATAAGTTTGTTAATTAATGATAACTTTGTTTTCCGCTTACTGCTCCTACACTAGCTATTTTAGATTAGAAATTATTTAATTAAGGTAGGGCACTCAAGGTCTATTAACACATTGCTTATTATTACATCATTTTTGTATATGACTGTTTGTTGCCTAAAAAAAAAAAAACACTTCGTGCGCCAGTCCGACTCGCACTTGGCCGGTTCCTAGTTTTTAGGCCATTACTCGCCTGTAATACACATATTTCATTTCAATTTATATCTTGTCTTATACATCTACGAGTAAATGTTAATTTTCAGTGTGGTATCCATGGGCTACTGGTCGCTCATGCTGACCATCGTGCTGTACTTCACTGAAGCCTTCTGCTACCACTCAACCAACCTCAACTTCTACGTCGTGTTCCCGTGCATACTCAACAGTAAGTATGGTCTAATTTGATGACTGATCATTTAGGTCCACACAGAAATTGCCGTGCGAAGGAGCTCGGTCGGTGCAATGCTCGGGACAATGCGGCCGAGTCACGTCTACACAGACAGAGCTGCTTCGCAGTTATTGCAGACATAGTCCCTCCGCTTGCTGGCGCGGGTGCACGAAGCTCGTAAAGTATTGTAAAGTATAAGTGATCGTGAAGTATGTACGAGTCAAATCCGGATTCATCGTTCAGGGTCGTGGAGTTGGAATCTCGACACAGTGTGAACTTTATTCTTTTGTAGTGAACGTTCCGACTGAACACCTAGCGACCTTCACCAAGGAGGAGTTTTGGCCGAAGAGTGTCAAGTTCCGGCGGTTCCGCGGCCGGCGCCATGACACTGCGGGGTTGCGAACTGCATCGCAGCCATAATTGTGTGTTTTTAGTTTTATAATAATATGTACGTATGCTAGTTTTAAGGTATTTATCTATGGGGAGTTGCCTGAAAATAATTATTTTCATTTCATTTCAAAGCGGGCACACGCACGCTGGTGCCATTATACCTAGGTAAAATCTGTCGCACGCGTCCGCGCTTACGCTAACCCGCTGACCCGCTCCGTGCACTCGCGCCAGAAAGCGGATGTCCTTAAGGTCTACCAATCATCAGTTAAGAATGTTAGTATCTGAATCAAAGATTCATTAATTTAAAATATGTGAAGGCTAATAATAGGTTCCACAGCGATAACTTCATGCGATTTGCGGCATTTGATTGAACGATTGACTTCGTTGCACATAGCTAGCCGGCAATTAAAGAAAATCGCATGGAGTTTGTTGCAAAGTCTGTGGTAGTCATAAGACAATTTTGCAGCTGAAAATAGATCATGCTGCACGGCTCCGTACCAGGGCCGGATCTAGGGTAGAGCGAGTGGAGCGGCCGCTATAGGCGCCGGATGGCAAGGGGGCGCCAAAATGGCAAATGAGAAAATAGTTATTTGTTATACAAGGGTGCAAAGTTGTATTTTACCAGCGAGTGTGGAATTGAAACACGAGCAAGTGAAAGGATTCTATAGTTGAACCACGAGCGAAACGAGTGGTTCTAAAATAGAATCCTGAGCGTAGCGAGTGTTTCAACACACGAGAAGTAAAATACATTTGCACCCGTGTGTAACACAAAACTTTTCGCCTCACTATAGCGAGGAAAGTACAACATCCACAGGCGTTAGATCATCTTCATCACTGGAATCACAAATTTTTTTACGATATTATAACAATAAACTCTGGAAATTCTGTATTTTTACGTGAGAAGTTTTAAAGTAAAAATTTTGTTTACAATGTTGACATTTCTGACGTATGAAATGTCAATGATGCGTTTTGAAATTGCGTCGACTCAACTTGTGCGTTCAGAATTTGCGCCTTATTTAACATCATTATTAGAAAACAAACGTTTCTTATGGAATTTTAAGGTTTATGACTTAAAATCAGTAAATAAAGCTAAATTTGGTATTTTTTATTAAATTCTCAAACCATTTATTTAATGATAATTAATATCGAACGAACCATTATTATGAGCGTTTTACGTTTTGTTATCTGTCAAGCTACTTAAACACGCTCCGTCCAAGGTCAAATTACTTTCCCCACTAGTGGATAAAATGCGTTTTTCCCCGCTTGTTTTAAAGGATAAAAGACGGCTTTCCGAGCTAGTGAGGGGAAAAAAAATAAGTTTTAAAAGACGCGAGTGTGACGCGGGCCCAAAATACGGTTCGTTTTGCTTTTGGGTAAAAAGCTTCAACTAAGGGCGCCAAAACCCGATTTCGCTCTACCCTGATCAAGAACTCGGGCCGGCACTGCTCCGTACAGTTCATAGTAACTCTGTTTGTCGTTAATGGTAACGGTAAAAGTTGGCGACCACAAAACATGGTTATTTTAACGATTGTTGTATAACTTTTACATTTAATAATTCTTTAACGTGAACTGATGTTTTCGTTCCAGTTATAACCCTCCTCGGTCTCATTTACCTGCCCACGAAGCTAAAGCTCTGGGGCCAGATACCCGGCACCTCCGGCATGGAGAGAGACATAGAAGATGAAAACACGCAAATCCTCCGACAGATGGGCAACTTCAAGCGTCGGAGACCGCACGCCAAGAACAAGTATGTCTGATTGCGGGGACTGTAATAAGTTGCAATAACAAAAGAGTGATAATGTTGTGTTTTTTTTAGGGTTCCGTACCCAAAGGGTAAAAACGGGAGCCTATTACTAAGACTCCGTTTTCCGTCTGTCTGGCACCAGGCTGTATCTCGTAAACCGTGATAGCTAGACAGTTGAAAATTTCACAGATAATGTATTTCGGTTGCCGCTATAACAACAAATACTAAAAGCAGAATAAAATAAATATTTAAGTGGGGCTCCCATACAACAAACGTGATTTTTTTACCGTTTTTTTGCGTAATGGTATGGAACCCTTCGTGCGAGAGTCCGACTCGCACTTGGCCGGTTTTTTTTTTGTATAATATAAATAAATAGTTTAGAAGTTATTTAAGAAAATAGCCAAAAAATTACCATTCCCCCCTCCGAAACTACTGGGTCTACAATTTTGAAAAAAATACACATACATAATTAGTCTGATTTTCTTATTATTTGTAAATATAACTGATTTAATCTAGTCAATTTAATCTTTTCTTCATCCTAAACCTATCTAAAATCCGTTTTTACAAACAGTTATTATATACATTTTAAAATAGTTACCCGCTTGCCTGAATATATTTGTAGTAGTTATTGTAGGCACTGCGAAACGGATCATTTTGTCACGGAGTGGTTTTTCAAGCACTTTGAAGTAATTATAGAAGTTACGTATGTTTATGTAAACATTATATGGGGCATTTACTATGAAAAGGGACCTTATTGTCGATGGCGCTTACGCCGCACAGCGTCGCGCGGCATTGTATTTATATCGGAGCATCGTTAATAATGGCGTAAGCGCCATCGACAATAAGGTCCTTTTTATAGAAAATACCACATATGTATTTGTGTGCAAGATTGTTTCCTACATAATATTCTTCTAAAGCTATAATCGCAATATTAAATATATAGAAATGGGTCACTCATGTTGAAATAAAAAATTGCTGGACATGTTTCGCTCCATAACGAGTAGTATCTAGAGCCGTTCGCGTTGGATAACCGACGCAAACAAAAGTGGAGTACATATTTGTGTAGTATTATATACATGAAAATGTATATTTAATATCTTAATGTCACGAGTTTTGTATTTAAGACCACAATACAATAGTCCAATAAGAGTGCCAAGTAAAATTAAATTTTCCTGCTGAACACAATAGATGATTATTATACGTATTAATATAATATAAATATATATAAAATGACAAAAATTAAAATTGTATTTTAACTTTAATTTATATAACAATTAATGAAATAAACGTTATAACTTTAGGTACATTTATAAAATTACATACATACAATTATATTTTCACCTCAGCAGCTCGAACAAGCCTACTTTCGTCACTCCCTGGAGTGAGGAAAGTGCGACTTTCCTCACTCCAGGGAGTGAAACAATGTAGCTTTTTAATTTAGTGAAGGCCATGAACTTCATACTACGGTACGGTCCGGTCCAGTCCGGTCCGGTCCGGTCCGGTCCGGTCCGGTCTCGTCTCGTATCGTATCGTATCTTATCGTATCGTACATATTATAATACTTTTTTTTCTGTTTATTCTGTGTAATTCGAAATACATTTTAACCTTTAATATGTTCTCACTGCTGAGGTGAAAAATTATGTGTGCAACACGAGAGCAAAGTTTTTTTATATCTCGTGTTTTTGAGTACCTCGCTACGCTCAAGATTCTACCTTAGAATCTTGCGCTTTCTCGGGACTCAAAATAATCACTCGCAAGAAAAACCAACTTTCCTCTCTTGTTGCACAAATAACTATTATAGACCGTGGAACAATTAATCCATAATGAAAATGCGCTCTTATATTAATCTTAAAAATGTTCTGCTAACTAAAGATATTTTTTTCATTACATGCTATTATTCCAGGCAGGAGTACCAGAAGTATTATCTGGCATTATTCCCGAGGGAGTTAAGAATTTTTCATTTTTCATTTCGGCGATTCACGGCCAATATTACCAATATAAAATACCAATATTTTTGTATAAATTGTTGTTATTTGTGAAAACATTGTGTAACTTAGTATAACGAGTAGGTAATATGGGTGGATCAACCATTAATTGTTGTTATTTTGTCCCGTCAGTTTGTTAGAAGAAATTGTACGCCACCTTCTAACAACACGCTTGGTAGACGGACCATTCATATGGAAAGAGTTTATAACTACCACAAAGAGCATGTTTGGTGAATTTTAATGCTTAAATATCAGGGTTTATTAAGTGACCCATGAGAACGTAACAGGGACCTTAAGAACCTGGCCGAGGACCGAGAAAACTGGCGCATACTCCACCGACAAGAGCCATGCTCTTAAATTAATTATGATGAGAACGTAACACTGGCAACGAGGCGCAAGAAAGTTGAGTCTTAAGAGACCCCGGTAAGCTCGGCTGGCAGAGCGCTAGAGTATCGATCCAGAGGCCGTGAGTTCAAGTCTCACCCAAGGCAGTAATTTTTCCACTTTTAAATATATAGCTCCAGTTTATAAAACAAACGAAATAGAGTAAAAACAAGTTTTGTATGAAAAACTTAAATTCGCCGTATTTTTTTACTATGATATCTGAAGCTACATAAACTAATTACAGACACCTTACCTTATCCTATTGTAAGTAAAAAGTTTCAGAGCAATCTTAAAGCGGAACTACGTTTGTATGGAGAACCGAGTTTGCCGGAGGCCCGTAAACACCCTTCACCCTCTTCACATTTCGGTGTCTGAAGTGATATGACCGTAGTACACTACTAATTGTATAAGATATTTAGCAATAATTTGAGAGCGCATTTTCCATATGCTGTAGACAATAATCTACTCTCAATAATCATATCAACCTTATCTGAATAAAATTATATCCAAAAAACTATTTCCTAGCCACATTTCTTATTGGAACATTACCAATATAACTATATGTAGCTTATTTTTAAAATTACGGTGAAAATGACACCTAGAAAAAGATTGTTGATTTGAAGTTTTACTTTTAAATAGACTTAACTATGAAATAAAACTATGAAAACGGATTATATGTATATATATATATATATCTTTATTTGAAAATAATTGTAGTGTATATTTAACTAGCCTTATGAACCGATTTTGCATGTACAACCAGCCTTAAAGTTTATAGTCTATGATTGTTCATTATTTTTAGTATGTGGGTATTTTTGCACTTTGTAATTTTTCCTCAGTCACCCGTTGACCACGAACGCTGTAAAGGGTTCGAAACGTCGGGATGTATTATAAATTCAATATACGCGATATAATCCGTTTTCATAGTTTTATTTCATGAGTAAAAATAATAGTGAGTGAAACCGTATTGATCTAAATATTTTAAAATATGTCTCACGATAGTTTAATTTCGACTTAACTAATATTGTCTTCGGTTACCGCGATAGTTACTCATGAAATAAAACTATGAAAACGGATTATATCGCGTATATTGAATTAATAATCCGTTTATCCGTTTTCATAGTTTTATTTCGACTTAACTACTTTAAAAATAAGGTCTACTTTCGATGTTACCTTTCATTAGGGTTGTCTATTCTATTCTGAGTCTTATGTTATTTTTAAGATTATTTTTTAAATCTTACATAAAAATTAAAAATAAATCATTATTCCCTCTCAAGAAGACATACAAAATTATATAGGTATTTGATTTTTATTTATTTTTGAGGCATTTGCATGATGTCTCCGGATTTTTTTATAGGTATATTTTCTTGTACCACTATACCTATACATGGCTACAGAAATATTAAAGGTTTGCCTTTATTGTATAAGAGAAGGATAAAGCTAAAAGTATCAGTGAGATAATGTATGTACCTATACATAGGTATACTCTGACAAGATTTTATTTCAGCCTTAAACGCAATTATTTTGCGTGGTTTTATCCCAGATTTCCCATTGCCGACCACCTCCTGGTTCCCTCAGTCATCCGATTTAAATATGTATGCAAAATTTCAGCTCAATCCGAAATCGAGAAGTGTAGAAGTTTTCGTACAAACATAGTTGAGCATATATACATGTATACCTATACATACATACTAACATTGCATGTTAAATAAAAGCTTGTAAAAAGACAAAGGATTACGGTAGCATTCGACATTCCAACAAACAATGTTTTAAAATTAGTCGTTGACATGACCGGTACTTACATTTTATTTGACACGACGTACTACGCACTACCACAGATTATATAATAGTTTTTACGAACAGATACTTATCTCTCAAAAAAAAACGCAAATACCTACCGTTTTGATACCTACACAAAAATACAATGGAGTGACCTTCAACGCGCCGCTCCCCGCACCGCGCGCACCGGCACAACGCTAGGGTTGCCGACGCTTCTTTCAAATACTTAGATGTCTTAGGTAGATACTAGATAAATGTGTCGTAAAAAACATTACCTACATCTTTAAAACAATTTAATGCACTACGCACATTGTTGCCACATGTAAGCTGCTTGGAGCTACACTATCTGAGGGCCAAATATAATTTATATTTATTTATTTATATTTATTCAACATTACATGTAATCTTGTCAGCGTTTATATTATAAGGTATCTTTATTGAAAACGAGGTAGACATTCCTGGAAACCTCTAAACCTCTCCCTTATGTGAGTGAGTGAGATAGTAAATAAATTCCTGTTCTCTCTATACGCATCGCCATCGGTATCCCTTTGCTTGTAGGCACACGATTTTAATCACACCGATGCTTGTAGTAGAGGCTGTTTTACCTTGGCACGGATAAGAAATCTTCTAAATGTTAAGGGCAGTTCAGGCTTTCGTTTAGTTAAATAAGAGCCAGTTTCACCAACCACTGTTAACAGACTGATCAATGTCACGCAGGAGAGATCTCTGAAACTTCCCAGATTATAAAATTTTGCGAACGCTTTAACGGTGACAGACGGTGTGGTGCGACCGACCCTTAATCTCGATTGACTAATCACTAAAGCATTGCGACAAATGTTTCAAATATTTTTTCATGCGTTCAGCCGTTATCGAGATTATGTAGGGTACAGAACGCATATCGGTCAGCCAAACGTACTATGATGCAAGGTCAGCTGATAATCTTTTTTTTTATACTACGTCGGTGGCAAACAAGCATACGGCCCGCCTGATGTTAAGCAGTCTCCGTAGCCTATGTACGCCTGCAACTCCAAAGGAGTTACATGCGCGTTGCCGACCCTAACACTCCTCTCCCTCGTTGAGCTCTGGCAACCTTACTCACCAGCAGGAACACAACACTATGAGTAGGGTCTACCTAGTGTTATTTGGCTGCGGTTTTCTGTAAGGTACTTCCCCAGTTGGGCTCTGCTCTAGATCTGGAATGACATCCGCTGTCCAGTGCCCTACCACACAAAGCGAAAGGTCATTCACAGTGCCCATACCTCTTTTGGACGTAGTTTAAGGACATACCCCCGGGTCCTATCTCTGTTAATAATACGTTCTATAACGTTATTATAGTTTTAAAGGGGGATTAAAATTGACATTTATGTTATGACTGTATATGTATGTATAGTCATCATAACCAGTCGTTTAAACTTTGAAAAGCTTTGGAAGAGCTTTATTCATGCATTAGACTATTTCTTAGCCTGGCCATTGTCTAAAATTTAGTACTAAACCACAGAATAAGTAATAGTATTATCATACAGAACGGCCACGCACCGCCCCGCCCCGACTCGAATTACCTCGCCCCGCGACACCAGATTGACGGCCGTTTGCCGGCCGCTCAGTACTATTTTTAAGCAACTTACTCACACATTGACGCATGCCGCGTGTACAGACGTGCCGTTCACACATAGAAACGCAAGTGATTTTTGATGTATAGCGTGTCCGCCCTGTGACTAAACATTAGTAACATAGCATTTCTTCATTCCTAATTACTTACATTATTATTAATTACACTGTATAGGAGTATGTGTGCATTCATTCTATATTCTAAACTGTACTTAAGAAAGCGCTCTAAACCGGCACACGCAGTTAAAAATGGTTTAACTCTACATATTATATAAATTATTTATATTCTATTCTATTCTATATTTGACGAATAAGCTCAATGTGGAGAAGACCGGCGTTTAATTTTTTTGGTTGGGAAGACCGTCAACGTCATATTAGAACTCTCGTGTTTGTGTATACGTAGGTCGCTTAGACACAGAAAGGAAGAGCTTCACTCCTTCTGGTCTATTGACCTTCTGTGAGTAGAGTATGTGTACATACACAAGAGTTATTAGCGACGAAAGATCATGTAGACGGTCTTTCCTGGAAGACGGTTTTAACCACATTTACTTAGATACGTTTTCTGTTAATGTGCAGATACTCCTAAAATTAATAGATACCTAAATTAAGTATTAAATAAAAAGCAACAAGCTCAAGACGATGTGCTTTCCCTAGTGACTTGCATTTAAACTAAAATAAGTTAGAATATTGAAAATACTTGACTGTGTGATTGATATTTTGGAGGAGAATCATTGACATTGGCAGTTTTTATAATTTGCTAGTCTTTAATATAAGCTGTAGTAGTTAAATCCGTTTTTTTGTATATTTGTGATTTTGAATTTGTTGTTGGAGGATTGTTAGATTAATATAATTAATTTTATAAGGTGAGATGGGATAAGACGGATACCGAGTCAAGAAAAACACTATGGAATTGTGTTTATTTTGCCCCGAGCATAGTAAACTATGTTCTTCTTACCCCATCTCACATTAGGTCTCGCATTATAAGAAGAGGCGAATGGGACGAATTAATGTTTTCACACATAAAAAATATGGAGATAGGAATTCTAAATTAAAAATGACGCTGCCTATGTATACAATTCCGGCCAATAATATATCACCTTTGAGTGTTTTTGTATGAGCTTGTATAGAGTAAACAATATAGGTTTGTTTGTAGATTTCATATGTTACTAGTCATTTTATACAAATATATGATGAATATTGCAATAAAATACTGTGAAATACAATAGGATATTTAGCATATTTCTAAAAAACCTCTAGTAAGAAAATGAAGTTAGGTTTATAGAACTTTATTTTCTCAAATAAATTATACATTTCACTTCAGAGGAACTTAACTACAGCAGAACTAAATTAAATAGTTAACAATACATAAAATAAAAACCTCTATAAAAAAACCATTACATTTTTCTCACCATTTGGCGTCGAGACACTCGGACCTTGGGGCAAGGGTGCACTCGGGCTCCACAAGGAGCTCAGTAAACGCCTGAGGGAGGCAACGAGCGACCCTCGCGCGGGCAGCTTTCTCGCACAAAGGATTGCCATTGCAATACAGCGCGGGAATGCTGCGTGTTGGGAACCCTGCCCAAGGATCCCGGTTTAGTGATAAGTTTTTAGTATTTATTTTTAAGTTTGGTTTTTTAGTTTTAGTTAGTGTTAATGTGGTGTAACAAGTAAAGTATTATACTCTTTGAATGTAACTAAACAGTAGAAAATAGAAAGACACTTGGACAAATAGAAATTATGACATCAAATATAACTCATTACCTTTATTACATGAAACCAATTTTTCTCATCGCCCGTACAAAGGAATACTAATAGACTACCTAAAACAGTGAGGAGGAAGTCACTCACAAATATTTAAAAAAAAGTTATACCTTAAAAACATGGAGTTGATATATTATTGGCCGGTACTATATGTCTCTTCACTAATATGTCGTCGTAAAGTTTCGGGAATTGCGATACTTCCACATATTTATATTACGGAAACTTCTCATATTTTTGGACGGAATTAATTTCTCAAATGACAACTTCTTTTGTACAGTGGAGTTCATAAATATCTATAGTTAGACCAAGATAACTCTGCAACGATTTTGACAGCACAGTGCAAATGTTATTTTATATATACGTCATAATTTCATAGAAGTTAGACGTTTAAAATAACACTTGTACAGTATGGTCGATCAAAATCGCTGCAGAGACTTATCTTGGTCTAACTCTAAACTACATATATATGAACTCGAATGTAACATACTGTTACGTAGCATCCCGGTCCCATATTGGGATACCCTCCTCCAACTGAGGGGGGATTAAAAAAATGAGTTAGAGCCGGCGTAGCTTTATTTGACGTTCATAAGCGCATTGTAATATGCCTACATGAATAATAAACTATCTTTCTTAGCCTCTTCTTACCCTGCGATTATTATACATTGTATTATTATAATTTATGAATGAAATGCACAGTCAAATAGTTTGCCACTATATTTAGCGAATGGACCACACTACTAGTGCCATATCATGTTATAGGAATTGTTGAATTTTAAATAAATAAGTTTTGACAAATCGTGTTTTATTTCATAATTATTCTCTTTATTTATTCTTCTTCTTAGGTTAGGATTTTTACAATATGCATATAAAATAAAACCACTTACAAAGCAATATAAACACATTATAAAAACCTAACCTAGGGTGCCGCCAGCAGCGTGGCAGGGCCCCAAGCTGCCGGTGGTCAGGGCCGCAGAGAGAGGAACCGGCGGACTATCCGCGCCGTGTCCAAGGTCACCGCCTTCTGCATCTGACCAAATCTGACCCTTGATCCAACCACCTAGCGAGAGTCTCTTAAGGTCTTGGTCAATTAATTATTATTAGCTGAAGTTAATAGCGTCTTCACATTGGATACGGATCCTCACGCTGCTCTGGTGTTCAAGCTGGAACTCAAACACCGGAGCCCCGTGCGAAGCCGCATCTGTAATGTCACTAGTAGCTCTGGGTGCTGTTGTAGACCTCCCCTAACAGCATTTATACGTCACTATGACGCCATAAATACGTCATTATGCCGTCGCTGACGTCACTTTGCTACCTGCGAACACCCATGTCTCGAAAATTAAAAAAAAACTATATATTGAATCAGCAATAAAAATCTATGTACCTAATTCTCACCTTTCACAAGAATCTGTTGAGAAATGTGACCTGTAGACGGGGGCCTTTTTACCCAAGCTGATACCTTCACTTCGCTCGTTCAATAAATGTTTAAGCATCCACGGTATAGCATATGGCCCATATGATTTTAATTTTTAAATAAATAAATAAATATCCATATGATATGGATGATCTTAAACACCGAAAATCGTAAAATACTAGAAAACTCAATAAAATAAAATAAAATGGTTCAAAATAAAAAATAAAATGGTTCAAAAAACAAGAATGTACGTTGTTATTTTAATATTCGCTACGACTGTTAACTATAAAAATATAATGCCTTCGCAATTGAGCAGTGCTCGCGTTCAGATATTTCTAAACAGCTTGTTCCATTCCAAATCCATTTAATTTACTTTCGGTACTTTTAAATAAATTGAATTACGTATTCAATAACAGAAAATATGTATCGTATCTCCGCAGGAGCACATTGTTTCGCTTAAAAATAGCGTCTTATTTTAATTAGGTATCTTATAGCTTAATTCTCCACGTGAGACACAAAATTTACATAATTTATTCAACTTCTAGCTTACATGTGATGTCAGTGCATGGTATAGTATCTCTGAAGAAGAGTAATGTAATGCTGATAATAATGCCATCTTTGGGTTATGCTTGACATATATTCCTCAACCGTGGTGCCCTGCTTTGCTAAAATGCGGTATCTCAATTGAAAATTGAATGCAAATAAGTACCTTAAATTTTAAGCATAAAGTTCCATTTCCAGTTCATTCGTTTTTGAGATAATGCCTTTTAGCATAAGGAGGGCTGAGTGTGGCTAGGTATAATTCTTGTATGTAGATGGTAGAAAACAAAATATACCAAACAAATATTTAAGCAGTTAACTTAATCGTATGTAATTAAATCTAGAAGAATATATTTTAATAAGAAATGTTTTGATAGTGTTACTAACCTTACGTTGCAAATGAACTAGGAAACAAATTAAATTTGAAACGTAAGTAGGTTTTTTAATATATAGTGCAAATACCGTAAAATGACAGATTGACGTATTTTGACGAATAAAAAAACCAATTGACGTTTGGTTTGACGGGAATTTTCAAAATTAATATTATTCCCAATATTTCTTTATATGTGATAAAGCCAAGCTTTTACTCATACGAATAAAAAAACGCCGGCAAGCCGAAAGAAAAGAAATGGCACCGCGCCGATGCTGTGTGCCTTCTTGTACATCGGTACAAGGACAAGGTAAGTAAAGTTTCAAGTAATTACTTTATCGTGGTGCTCCTGAACATCTATTTATTATTTAATATTTGTCGCATAAAAAATACAGGCTGCAAAAGGCAGCTTTGATAGGAGCATTCTCTAGGTACCAGTAGCTTCGGGCAAAGCACAATATGTATTTATACATTGTTGGCGGTGGTAGGTATTTATATTGTAAGTTGTAATTGTAATACTTCAAAATTATGAGCAGCTAGGACTAGTGCTTATTTCCCTTTGTGTAAGGTAGATTGGGATAATAATAATAGATTTAAAATACTAAAAACAAAGAAAAATTATACAACTGGCGGACTTAATACTAAATGCCATTCTCTTAATATTAAACTTTTTCAGCTACTTTTATGGCTCAATGGATAGTAATACAAATTGCTTTGCTTTTTCATTACATTTCATGTAATTTTCATGTCATATAATATAATTTTATAAATGGGAAAGCAACTCTGTCTGTCTGTTACGTACCTCTTCAAGCTTAAACTGCTAAACCGAATTAGATGAAATGAATGCAGATAGTTTAGGGCCCAAGGAAGGACAAAACAGTTTTTATCGACCAGTATCGTCGTCGTTCCACGCAGACGAAGTCGCGGGTAGAAGCTAGTTGGATATATTGCTCAATACATTATGAAAATACCATTTGAAAATAAGACTAGACTTAGGTTTGACAGACGCTTGTAATATGACAGACGTTACTGAAACTTATTGAAATGTATACATACCTGTTTTATGCTTCTAGGATTACCTTTGCATGGGTTTCCGAACCCTGGTAAGCCCGATGAAATCGAAAGGTTTCGCACGTGGGTTATGAAAATCGGTGGCACCATCGTTGGCGAAAAAAATGAAGATATCTTCAACAATCGTCGCGTATGCCATCGGCATTTTGAAGAAAGACATACCTTTCCCAATCAGAGACTTACAAAATTGGCAATTCCATCTCTGAATATACCTGGTAATTATACGTCTAACTAATACATCGTAGTAAACAATAAGACGCCGTCATACAAAAAAAAGTTATTACGATCTCATTTTAAAACAATAACATGTTGAAATAACATAAAAGTTGACATGGACATTAAAGTAGAATTAGACCAACATAAGTCTGGTGCGATTTTGATAGCTCAGACTGTGCAAGTGTTATTTCAAACGTCATAATTTCATAGAAGTTTTACATAACACTTGCACAGTCTATCAAATCCCTGCAGACTTATGTTGGTCTAACACCTAGGTATGTTACATTACATTTTCGTTGTATAAAATATAAATTGTCATACAAAAAAAATTGAGCGAGTAGAAGTTTTGCAGGTATTACTTCTACTCGCTACTTTAAAATATGAACGTAACTTAGGTTTTAAGTTAGCGGCAAATTTTTTCTGAGTCTTAAGTAAGTAGTGGTCATTATGTTATCCATTTTAAGCTCGTTTAAGTTGCTTACTTCGACCCTATTTAAAGCTTTATGGCCTGTACTGAACAATCTTAAGTAGGTACAGTCGACGTCAAAAATATGTTTACATTTTTCGCCGTATTACAAAGGAGTAAGATGCAAAAGTGTAAACATATCTTTGACGTCGACTGTACATGTTTATTATAAAACTCAAATAGAACCCTGTTGAAATCTCCACTACCGTTTCTTCTCTCCATCTTTAACAGGTTGTATCTTAAATTGTAGGTATGTTCTTCTCTGAACTCCAAAATCAACATGTAGGTAATAGCCGAGGCAGATTTCAGTACGCCTCTCGCTATAAATGTTTGATGGTGTATTGCATTTCTTTGACTGTACCATTACTTTAGGCGTGCATGCTGCTGCTTCGCGTCCAAGTATTCCAGACGTACAAGGGCATACTTCACCTACAACTGTTGAAGCTGCAACACCACAGTCTAACTCTAAAGCTGCTACACATGGTAGGTTTATTTATTGAATATTGTCTCTGGCCTATACATATAGACAAAGTCTCTTTCCTTTAATAAATCGACCTGCAACCTGCTAAAATAAGGAACATTAAGTTATTCCTACAAACGCCACAAACAATATTAAGCGTTAAATTGTATCGCCGTTTTAAACATATTTTCTATAACTAATTGTGTAATTCTCGTTACTGAGGGCCTACCGCGATCGACGTTCGACGTGTTGCCTCTCTGTCGCACTTGTAAATTCGTAACGTACGTAACATAAGTGTGACAGGGAGGCAACACATCAACGTGGTTAGCGGTAGGCCCTCTGTTAATTAGTTAGGGTAAATATATCTACAGACGTGCACCTGACATATGTATGTATAAAACGATAACAAAATTATCTCAGTTAGTTATCATTTGCGCGTTCATTTCGCTCGGACTTGTCTATACATGTATTAGCGCGATCGAGATGCACGCGCGAATGATAACTAAACTTTATAATGATGGCAGTAGGTACATTATTCAGATATCGTGTTGGTGTCAGGTGCACGTTTGATATGGCATATTAGATCTATAATTTATAATACTCGTTAGTCTGAGTCTTTTATAATTATTGTGCGGTGATGTTCATTAAACGTAACTAAATTATGTTTCAGGATCAACACCTATAAGATCAAAATGTCCTTCCACAATGTCAACAATGGAACGTGAATTAAGAGATACCTTGGCAACAACTAAAGCCACTTTAAGGAGATGCAATAAATCAAAGAACACGTTTAAGACTCGATTAATGTTGGCAAACAAAGTAATGAAGACCGAGGCTTTCCAGGTGGTGGAGAGCCAAATGTCCCCTGCTGCAAAAACATTTTTTAAAATGCAGATCAGCCAGTTTGGAAAAAAAGCAAGAGGTCGAAGATTTACTTTGGAAGAAAAAATATTTGCCCTCTCGGTATTCAAGCCTTGTCCAAAAGCTTACAGATTGCTTGAAAAAATTTGCATCTTACCGAAACGAAGAACTTTAGAGAAAATTTTACAAAAAGTGCAGTTATTCCCGGGAGTAAATGAAATCATTTTTGAAAATTTAAAAAAAAGAGTACGAAAAATGCCTCATCATCATAGATTTTGCACATTAGTTTTTGACGAGATGGCATTAACACCTCATATATGTTTTGACAAAACCAAAGACCAAATTTATGGATTTTTAGATAACGGAGTAAAAAGGGAAAAAATATTTTCCAACCATGTGTTGGTGTTCATGGTACGAGGTGTTATCAAAAAATATAAGCAGCCGGTTGCATTTACTTTCTGTTCAAACACAACCAAGACGAATGACCTTAAAAGACAAATTGAAGAAGTAACAAAAAAGGTTCTAGAATCAGGTCTTAACGTCATAGGCACCATATGCGATCAAGGTGCGACCAACATGGCTGCGATAAATCTACTGATAAAGGAAACGCAGGAGACATATTTGGCGCGTAATGAAGAATATAAAGGAGGATTTTTCGAGATAAGTGGCAGGAAAATTTACCCGATTTATGACCCACCTCATTTAATGAAAGGAATACGCAATAATTTGCTGACTAAAGACTTAGAGTATGTTCAGGACAAAAAAATTAAAAGAGCCAAATGGGCACACTTGGAGGCACTGTATAGACGAGGCCCAAGTTATAAAGGAGTACGACTGGCTAGTAAATTGACTGCAGAACACGTTACATCAAATCGTATACCAAAGATGAAGGTTAAATTCTGTACGCAAGTATTCAGTGAAAACGTAGGGGCCACCATGGGATACATGGCAGGTTTGTAAAATGTTAATAACGAAACTTAAGTCCCCGGTAAGCTCGGTTCTCCATTGTACAAACGTAGTTACGCTCTCATTTTAAAACGACTAGCTAGATTGCTCTGAAACTTTGTACTAACAATAGGATAAGGTATATCTAGGTCTTTAATTAGTTTATGTAATTTCAGATACAATAGTTAAAAAAATACAGCGAATTTAAGTTTTTCACACAAAACTTGTTTTTGCTCTTTTTCGATTGTTTCATAAACTGTAGACTGAGCACATGATTGGCGCGACAGTATCTCGCCGCGAGATAGACTACCCCTCTTTTACTAACTGTATGAATTAAAGGGGGACGGGTAGTCTATGTCGCGGCGAGATACTCTCGCGCCAATCATGTGCTAGCCCGGCTGGAGCTATATAAACTAATTACAGACCTAGATATACCTCATGTCATTGTATGTGCAAGGTTTCATTACAATCCAACACGTAGTTTTAAAATGAGAACGAAACTCCGTTTGTATGGGAAGGTGAAATTCGGCCGAGCTTGCCGGGGACTCTTAAAATGTTAATACGGGTCACTCACGTACTTTCGTTCATTTTCTTCAACGATGACGCTTCCACACGCGTTGACTAAATCTCGGTCAGACAAAGTTGACAGTGACCCGTTTAATGTATTGAATAAATTGTAAAATATTTATATGCTTAAGTATATTGAAATGGCGCTAATTAAAAAATGATTTTAGTTATAGTGTCCTCAAATGTACCGACCTATCTCAATAAGTAAAATGTAATTTTTCTTTTGAGACAAATAAATATCTTTAACCCGATATAAATATATATTAAAAACATATATATTTATATAGGTACAGATTTTTAGGTAAACATAAAATTAGACAAATTGGCATATTTTCTTCCTTTTCCTCTATATAAAGAAAAACTTTTTGTAATTCGACAAGATCTTAATTGTAGATAACATTTTCAGGTGTTAAACAACTGCCGAAAGAAAGCTGCGACACGGCAGATATCCTGCTCTTCTTCGACAAGCTGTTTGACTCTGTCAATGGTAATTTTAGTGAGCCTAAAAAAGGAAAGATATACCGATGCGCTGTGAAACCCAGGTCACCGCACCGAAAATTGTGGATAAAGAGCCTGAAAGTCCTTAAAACCATGAAATATGTCACCAAAAATGGGTCGAAATCAGTAGTTCCATCAATATCAAGTTGGATCAAAACTATCGAAGCTTTTCAAGCCATCACAAAATACTTGCACTCACTTGGCTTGAATTCATTGCTGCTGCGAAACTTTAATCAGGATCCCATAGAAAACTTTTTTGGTGCAATTAGGGCTCATGGTTTAAGAAACACTAAACCAAGTGTGTACACGTTTATAAACTCATATAAAGCCCTAATGATTAATAATTTGACCTCACCTCATTCCATCGGGTCCAATTGTGAGGAAGACGATAATTATTGTCTTCAGTCTTTAAGATTTTTCTTAACTGAGAAAATAGCAGTTCCTGACTTAGATGAATTGACTGTAGACAATGCTCATTTAATGATTGAGATTATAGACACAGAAAATTTAATTAAAACTCAAAAAGAGAAATCTGCAGCAGTGGCATATTGTAGCGGATGGCTAATAAAATTATCAAAAAAGAAAATATACAAAAATTGCCCCAAATGCAAGTGCGACTTAGAAAGCGACAACTTACAAGTATTTCACGAATACATCAAAATAAGAGAATACAGGCATGACAAAACTTGGCTTTTATATCCAACGAGACCGATTTTCGATATTTTTTGCCAAATGGAGAATATTACTCTTAAAGTTTTAAAGGTCTCTTGCCACATAAGAAGGCTCACCGAATACATAGAATTAATCGCAGCAATACATTTAGATTTTTCCTTTTTGACATGTGAAAAACATGGCGAGGAGTTGACGAAGTTTATGTTAAAACGAAGCATCATATTTTTTATCAATAATTGGTGCAGAGAAATAAATGAGATTTTAATGGGCAAAACCACATTTTGGGACCAGGAGGACGAGATGAAAAAGACCGCCTATGAATATTATTTAAAACACAAAGTCAGGAGATAGATAAAGGGGATCCCATGCCCCAATGACCTTGGATCGAAATCCCTTAGTTTTCTAATGTCTTTTGTAGCTTATCATATTAACAGTAACGGCTTTAAGCAATATAATTACTTCAAAATTCGTTGTTTTCGAGCTATTTGGCATCAAAGAACAATTTTAGTGTTAATTATTTTAAAATCCTTAGACAAATTTTTAGGGACGTCAAAGACTAGAAGAATAGTGTTTTTTTAGACAATGTTTAAAAAAATCATAAATAAATAAGTATTCATTTCTTTCAAAGTCCGGTAGGCAAAAATGGAGATAAAAGATTGAAGAACCAAAAGTAGAAGGAGATATGATTCAAAAGTTGTCAAATATCGATGAAAACCTCGAGTAGCCCCTTAATGAATAGAATCAGGCGTTACTTTGTGAAAATCCATATTAATTAATACAAAAATATTTATTTGCGTACTTATTTTTGCGGTGGGAACATTAATTGCATGTAAAAATGCGCAAGTATAACGGGTGACCACTGATTGACTAGCACGTTAACTTTTCGAGGATTAGCAAAGTAATATAGTATACACAGTATGCGCTGCCTTAGTGACTGGGAACGTGTGTAAATAATTTCTTATATTGTATAATATATTATACTTGAACTAATGTCAGTTTTCTTTCATTTGTTGAAAATTAAAACTGATTTATGTAATTTTCTGTGCAACGGACGACAAAGATTACTACATAAATCAGTTTCCAATAATAAAATTGTTAAGGTGAAGGGGGCGAAGTGCGCCTGCCGTGTAAGTGTGCCTATCTATATAGTCTATATAGATATATAGGGGTAGGCGCACTTACACGGCAGGCGCACTCCGCCCCCTTCACCTTACCTGCAGGTAAAGAGCCCACGAGTATGCGCATGTGTGTGTGGGTGTGTGTGTAGTGTGTACATGTGTGCGTGTTTTCTACTATAGTCTCATTAGTTGAGAGCAGGACCGCTAGAGGCAGCACTAGTAGAGACGTGAACGTGAAATGTCCGAGAGTTTCTTGTCTATTACAGTAATAACATATACTAATCTATGGTCAGTGCTTTTCAGAATGGTGGTAAAATCTTAGTGCCATCTAACAATCCTTTTAGGCAACGTTTTTAGTGCCCTCTAGCGTCGAGTAGCGGCATTTGTATGAAACTGAGGTAAGTTTTGCTTGTAGAGTAAAACAGCTTACATCGTGATTTACAATACTTCTTTTAGATGGCGCTTATATCAATAACACTATAGCTTTGTCGTTTGGTCGTATCAAAGATAGATATAACTCCGTAATAGATGGGTAGTCTAAGGAAAACACGTGCCTCGAAAATCAAGAAAATTTGATTCTCGTTCAGAGGGCGCTACTAGCTTTGGCCTGCTGTCGTATAGATGGCGTTGACGGTTTCGTTTGTTATTTAACAATTTTAACGCATATCAGTGAAAGAACATGGGTCAAAATCATAAAAATAATTAATGCAAATAAATAAAATCATTTACCCATATTTAAATACATTTTATCGTATTTTTATAAATATTTATTTTTTAGTTTTAAAGTGTGTCGACAGATGGCAGTGAATTTACTGGGGTTTCAAAATTTACTATGACAGTACCGCTCTAGTGTTACTCTATGGTCGTATCAAAGATAGATATAACTCCGTAATAGATGGATACAGTCTAAGGAAAAAACGTGCCTCGAAAATCACGAAAATTTGATTCTCGATCAGATGGCGCCACCACGTTTCGCCGTTTCGTTAGTAACGCAGCTACAATAAAGGCTACCTTTTTTGGCGTAATAGTATAGAACAGAATAAAATTTATTCAGGACGCTTAAACAACAAAAATTTTACAAAAAGCATATTACAAGTCACTGAAAAGGTTTCCACTCAGCTTGGTGTCAATGTCAAGGTACCTTTTCTCCTTTTGAATACCTTGACGCTGGTATTAAGGAGAACTATACTATGATATTGCTATGCCCATCAGTTGGACCAAACGTATTCTACGGTAGTATCTTGCGCGAATGACATTAAGTAGTTATGTGCATAATAATTATAAATGTGTGGATGTCACCCACTTTGTAAGCCATGTGACATTTATAAAGCTAATTTAGTTCACTAAAATAAATTAATTCCAGCCTTGAAAAAAATATCTGTAAGAATATTTAGTCAAATAAAAAAACAGATTTCTCTAAACATTTTATTAGTTATATTGAAATTATAAAAAAACAATTGGACGGTTATTAATATTGGCGTACTTTCGCCACATAAGTGCATGTTAAAGTAGTGTTATACACGATACAGCTATAATATAAAGGCAGTGAATAGCCCAAGGAATGTAAAACGTCAGTCACCACATTAAGAGCCTCCAGGACGCTACACTCCCTTCTTTCCATACAAACAAATAACCACCTAAATAACTGTATCAAAAACTTTAATAACAAAATGATCAATAAGTTTGTTTGGAAGGCCGAACATTTTCTGTAAAGGGTACGTGCATTTTTTCTATAGGCAGAGAGAAATATAAGTAAAGAAAGAGTGATAACTCCATACATCAATTTCTTACCAAAACGCCTTATTTCCTAGTCGACATCTAGCGTCAAGTAGCGGAACTCTCAGTACTGCTACTCGACAATAGATGTCGCGGCAAGCAAAAAGTCTAATGCGCAACGATTTCCAGCTAATATTATAACCAGAGTAACCGAAACTATTTTCAACTCCTGCTTTTAATCTTTGATCATAGAGTAACTTATACTAGAGCGGTACTGTCATAGTAAATTTTGTAACCCCAGTAAATTCACTGCCATCTGTCGACACACTTTTAAACTAAAAATAAATATTTATAAAAATACGATAAAATGTATTTAAATATGGATAAATGATTTTTTTATTTGCATTAATTATTTTTATATGATTTTGACCCATGTTCTTTCACTGGTATGCGTTAAAATTATAAATAACAAACGAAACAGTCAACGCCCTCTATACGAGTGTAGGCCAAAACTAGTGGCGCCATCTGATCGAGAATCAAATTTTCGTGATTTTCGAGGCACGTTTTTTCCTTAGACTGTATCCATCTATTACGGAGTTATATCTATCTTTGATATTAGTTATAAATTGTTGAGCAATACACTTTTCGTCAGTCGCAACACATTCGACATCGAGTGTCGAGTAGCAGTACTAAGAGTTCCGCAACTTGACGCTAGATGTCGACTACGAAATAAGGCGCGAAAACTGATGTATGGAGTTACCACTTTCTATACTTATATTTCTCTATGCTATAGGTAAGCACAGTTGCATCAAAGATAGATATAACTCCGTAATAGATGGATACAGTCTAAGGAAAAAACGTGCCTCGAAAATCACGAAAATTTGATTCTTGATCAGATGGCGCCACTAGTTTTGGCCTACACTCGTATAGAGGGCGTTGACTGTTTCTTTGTTATTTATAATTTTAACGCATACCAGTGAAAGAACATGGGTCAAAATCATATAAAAATAATTAATGCAAATAAAAAAATCATTTATCCATATTTAAATACATTTTATCGTATTTTTATAAATATTTATTTTTAGTTTTAAAGTGTGTCGACAGATGGCAGTGAATTTACTGGGGTTACAAAATTTTATATGACAGTACCGCTCTAGTATAAGTTACTCTATGGTTGCATGCATGCTAATACAGTTCAAACGTTCTGTTTGTCTTCAGTTCAAGTGTATGAACTGTAAGTGCAGCACAATGCACAAGAAAACCTACGTGATCTGTAGAGGGCAGCACTTGCTTTGACGTGGAGTGTCAATGTATAAGTTTATGTTTCCGATTCAGGCCACAAGATGGCAGACCCAACGCGCACTACAAAACATGAAATCATTAAATTGGGAGGCCGAGCGCCCTGGTAACAATTTACGTACTCCTAATAAATAAGTTAGGTTTCTTAAGATATAATTTAAAGTATTAAGTCAGTCACCAGTCAAATATTTTTGAAATTCCCTGTCGACCGATTTCTTAGTACACTACACTGCACACTAGTACCAATAAATAAAAAAAAATTAACGTATACGTATATTATACGTGTATATCTTTTAAAAAAACTATTTATAAATAAGGGGGTTAGTTATTACAATTAGGGGTCGTCCATTAATTACATCACATGTTTAGGGGGGAGGGGGTCAAGAAAATGTGACATGTTGTGACAAGGAGGGGGGAGGGGTAAAAAACCTCGAAATTCGTGTGACGTAATTAATGGATGAACACTTAGTGCCGTGACCGTGCAGGTTTAACTATTGACCATTGTAGACCTTATCTCGCCGCAACAAGGTATACTATTGGTCAATGAACTATATCGGAAACATTCAATAGTAGTCGGGCACCGGCGCGCACGCGATCTTGACGAAGTCCTCGTACCGCACGGTGCCGTTGTTAGACACGTTGGCTTCGCGGAAGATGTTGTCCACCTGAAATGTAAACATACTATTGCCAAAGACAGACATAACTCCGTAATATATGGATACAGTCTAAGGAAACTGTCACGTCACTGTCACATTTCGCAAGAAAGAACGGAAAAGAGCATGCGCCAAGTTATCGAATTTTGACGATTTTTATTTATTTTAAAAACGTTACCTTACAATACCGGAATTCGAAAGATATGAAATTACTATTTAAGTTAAGATTGGTTTTTCTTCTTTTTTGTTTATAGTATCACATAATAAATAACCGAGTAAAGTTTGATTAAAAGTCCGAGTTAGAGGTTACTTTGGGAATTAATTGTATCGAGCGAAGTGTCATAATTCGTGTATCGGAAGCTATGTTATTAAAGATAATATAGTCAAGAACTACATATATTTTTTCCACGTCTACGAATATCAACGTCTCTTAGAAAAACATGATCATATAAGGAGATTTTTTGCCTTCTGGCTCAGGGAACCGCCTTAATGTCATTTGTTCCATTCTAGTGAATTGTCCTGTACCTCTGCCTATGCCCCTTTTCTTGATCTTACCTCCCTCGCAGAGAGCCCCTCGCCCCAGTTCTGCAGCAGGTTCCGTAGCTGCCGCGCCGGGATCACGCCGCGTTTCTCCGTGTCGCCCGCTTTGAACGCGTTCACAACCTGAAAAAAAAAAACCGGTTAATAATAAAAATGTAAACGGCCACCACAGAACATTATATCTATATACATAGACGATTTTTTTTATTGACATAGAGAAATAATACTACATAAAAAGTGTTACCTCAGAAGGCAAATTTTCGGCGCGTGAGTGTATGTGCATCACTTCTAAGAAGTCAGCGAATGACATCTTTCCACCCTTGCCCTTCAGGTATCCTGCAACAAATATTGTGAATGCAATTTTGACAGAAAGTTTTAGTTTAGGCATGCTGTTGACGTAATCTACTTTCAGTACTTGAAAATTGAGACATATGCCCTCAGAAACCTGTTGCTTCTGAAAATATACATATGTGACTTGAGTAAAGATGTATAAAGTTTTTATATTTTACTAGCTTTTGCCCACGACTTCGTCTGCATGGAGTTAGTAATTTGGGTAGCTTATTTTTTACCCAATCTTCATACAAACTTCCACCCCCTTTTCACCCCCATAAAGGATGACTTCTGGGATAAAAACTACTCTATGTCCTTCAACGGGACTCAAACTATCACTATAACGAATTCCAACTAAATCGGTTCAGCGGTTTAAGCGTGAAGAGGTAACAGACACACACTTTTACATTTATAATATTAGTATGGATTAGTTTTCTAAACCTAATGGGGACCCACCATTTCACAGCATTACAGATTCTGTAGTAGGTATAGTTATTTGCTACTTTTGTTAAAAAAAAGTATAGTTACTTTTTTTTTTTTTATTATAAACTGATCGGCGATTGGCCCTAGTCACACCTGATGGAAAGTGAAGACAGGGCCTAAGAT
Source organism: Cydia strobilella (assembly GCF_947568885.1). Taxonomy (NCBI): domain Eukaryota; kingdom Metazoa; phylum Arthropoda; class Insecta; order Lepidoptera; family Tortricidae; genus Cydia; species Cydia strobilella. The sequence continues at coordinate 3,275,916 of NC_086066.1, read as the reverse complement.
GGAGCTCACCGGTTCAGTAACAGCCTATTCACTCTTGTTTTAAAGAGACCGAGGTCATATTGATCAGGGAATACAGATGGCGGGAGCGCATTCCATTCCTTAGCCGTCCGTACCAAAAAGGAGGAGGCAAAACGTTTCGTCCAAATGAATGGAATGTGGACCACGAACGGGTGCATACGCTCCCCGCGCCTGGATGTCCGATGATGGAAAGGGGAAGGTGGGATCAGGTCGTGCAGTTCCTGTGCGCACTCCCCGAAATGTATCCGATAGAACACCGATAGGCAAGCGACTCGACGGCGATGCTCAAGGCTCTGTAACTTAACTTGCAATAATATCTTGCACAACAAGACAATGGCTACACAAATAAGATTGTTTCGGATATTTTTAAATGCTTCATTATGTGCCTATAGCTATAGACAAACACAACTCTAAGCTACCTTAAAAAATATTTATTGTTGAATAACAAAAAAACGGGGTTTTTACCCACCCGCTAGCTCCTGGATGGTAGGGCTCATTCCGAGGGACCGCATCACCACAGTTAACTCGTCCAATGACGTAATTTGCCCAGATCTAGCAAATAGGTAGAAGCATTCACGGAATTCTGAAACGAAAATGTTTTTTTTTTTTATGTAATAGGATGCATACAAGCAGACGAGCCGCCTGATGGGAAGCAGTGATCACCATGTTAGTTATTGTTTAATTTAATATACTGCAACCTGGCAGAGTAACAAGATTAATTAAGCATTTCTAAATGCTCAGGCCAGAAGAGTTGGTATAGATAGGAAGGCGTGGCACGATCTTGTGAATGCCGTCTGCATCTCTGGGGTGACTTAGAACAACAAGCAATGCTCTGTATTTCACTCACTCTGTCACTAATGCACATGTTAGTTAGACCTAGGCTATCCATAATATGTCACGCATAGTTCTGTTACAATACATATATTTTGTCACTTAAGTTTTATATCATATGGACTTAGGGAAATGATTTTTCCAGACATGTTAACTAATTATTTAACAGGAAATAAGTAATAAGATTGTCATAGATGTTTATCATTATCACATACTTACCATCGATATCTTGTTCTTTGAAATAACGCGCCTGTAACAGAAAATATACACTTTTATTATGATGAAACAAACACGTTATCTATATTATTTTCATATTAACAATATATTATTACCATATCGATATAAAAACGTATAAAATATGATTAGGAAGTTGGAGAAAGTTGGTCACGGATCACGGAAGATGAGATGATACTAAACTTTACTATTACTAAAGAATAAGAAACGTCACAAGTGTCACAACAAGTAAACGTCACTGAGCGTCAGCGTCACTCTACGTAACTACTTTAAGGTGTCCATCTCTTACTTTCTTATGAAATAAAGTGTATGAATAAAAGAGACAGTAATTGACTTTTTTATTTTATTTATGGCCTGGTTACTAGACCTTTAAGCCAACAGTAATTGACAAACTTCCTATGAGTATTGCCAGTATGAAGAAAAATGTGACAGAAATTTAAAAAAAAACAGAGTAGGTATGTTCAAGCCAATGTTATTAAAAGTTGACAATGCCACAGTAAATCACAAAGTTTTAGACGTATATAAATTTTCTTATCTGTGAACAAAGATGAAGGCCGACCAATCAGCTGACAGCTACGAAGGTCTATTTTTCCATGGTGTAATTATCTAAATTGAGTAAATTATTACATAAAACGTTTTTCAAACACGTATTCAGTGTCAGAAGTGATCGTGACAATGTTATTTTATTTGTAGCATCAATGGAGAGACAGTATTTTAGCTGGTAAGTGAGTGAATTGTCTTACAAGTTCATGTTTGACCAAAACCATGTATAATTAGCATACTGCCCTTAACCTTCACGGTAATAATAGTTACATGACTATTTTACGTATTAGAAAATAGAAATTATGTTGTTTTCCCTTTTATAGATGACCAGAATATGTATAATTGTCAAGAGACGAGCTTATGATAAACTCTCATCTCATTAGCCAATTGGATGATGAATTACGTTTGAAGTATTAACTCTCGATTGATTTGTACTTTGTACGCATTTAGGCGCCTTATCTAATGATTTTCTACACTAGCTAGCTTAGAAGATACTCAGAATTGATATCATTATTATTAAAACGTGAAAAAATTGAGGGATCTGCAGGGGATTGCTTTTCTTGTCACTAACATTTGCTGTTTACAAGGTTAGTTTCACTGATGCTACGGATATTACTTGATATGTAAACCTATGTAGAACATTCTAACATCATACAATTCATATTGATTTTATAATGCTTTAGTTTAGCGCCTTTTACTGCTGCACAATAACTTCTTATTGTTGTTTACATGATATTTTTGACGACCGGTCTGGCCTAGTGGGTAGTGACCCTGCCTGTGAAGCCGATGGTCCTGGGTTCGAATCCCGGTAAGGGCATTTATTTGTGTGATGAGCACAGATATTTGTTCCCGAGTCTTGGGTGTTATATATGTAAGTATTTATATATTTGTATATTATATATATCATTGTCTAAGTACCCACAACACAAGTCTTCTTTATTATTTATTTATTTCTACGTACTATTGTCCATCTGGTGTTCAGTACATGTAATTGAAGTCTCTATGAATGTGTTGTCTTGGCAACATTTGTAAATTAGTGTGAGAACCTAGTACACATAGAAGTTTACTTCTAAGGCTCCATTTGTTTGGGTCCTGAACCCTAAAACTGGCCAAGTGCGAGTCGGACTCGCGCACAATGGGTTCCGTACCATTAAGGAAAAAAACAGCAAAAAAACACGTTTGTTGTATGGGAGCCCCATTTAAATATTTATATTATTCTGTTTTTAGTACTTGTTGTTATAGCGGCAACAGAAATACATCATCTGTGAAAACTTCAACTGTCTAGCTATCACAGTTCATGAGATACAGCCTGGTGACAGACAGACGGACGGTCAGACGGACAGCGGAGTCTTAGTAATAGGGTCCCGTTTTTACCCTTTGGGTACGAAACCGTAAAAATTACTCTAAGCATTAAAATGTTGTTATACCAGGGACCGGACAACCCTTTCCGTGATAAAACCCTTTCAATGGGCAACACTTAAACACGGCTAACACATTGAAAGACTTTCCCTTTTGAACTGCAAGCCCATTCATACCCTTACCTTTGACTAACCCTTACCGAAAAGCTAACCAAAAATAAGGGTTACCCTTATCTTTAAGCGCTTTTTATAAAGGTTTCCCTTTGCGTGAAAGAGACAGGATTAGTATATATCTACGGTAGTGTATGAAAAGGAAAGAAAACACGTGCCTAGTCAAAGAACGCCGCCGTCGCCGCTGACGATCGCTCGGATTCGAAGTAATGTGTGCTTTATGAACAAGGTAGACGACTTAAAGAGAATGCTGTATTTATTTGCATGCTTTGAAAGTTATGTCTAGGCTTAATGCTAATAGGCAATAAATAAAATAATAATAATAAAAAAGCCTTTTATTTTTGTAATTTGTCTATAATATTGAAAAATGACTCCAGAACCCTCCTAAGAGGTATAGGCCTAATAGGCAATACAAAAGATTAGTTCTACAAAATATTAATACAAAAAAAAAAACATGAAAAATAGACACTGTAAACAAGCATGTTGCATTTACTGAAATAAACACTTTCTTTGCCAATTTATTTACATGAAGCTTACGTAACAATGCTGGTAAACAATGGACTTAAGTCTTTTTAGAATACTTAGTTCTTTAAATAGACATTATTGCGCAAAGATGAACATACATGTTACTTTTTAAAAAGTCCTCACTCGCTAAAGTACCTATTCAAGGCAGGGATCGTTACCGAAATAAGTAAAAATCAAAATTACGCCCTAAATGTGCTATTGCTTTGATTTTTTTAATTGGTATTTAGGCAAGAACAACGAATTATCAGACTAGCTAAATATAATGCAAAAAACCGGCCAAGTGCGAGTCGGACTCGCGCACCAAGGGTTCCGTACTTTTTAGTATTTGTTGTTATAGCGGCAACAGAAATACATCATCTGTGAAAATTTCAACTGTCTAGCTATCACGGTTCATGAGATACAGCCTGGTGACAGACGGACAGCGGAGTCTTAGTAATAGGGTCCCGTTTTTACCCTTTGGGTACGGAACCCTAAAAAATACATAAAAAGCTGAGATAACGAAATTGAATACCGGTTAATTTGTATTAAAATAATACCGGTATTCGGTCCCTAATTTAAGGTACAGCATTCATTACCCACAATGTCCACTGAGAATTTGTGAACCTCATGGCTGATATAAGATCCACAGACAGTGTGACAGTCAGATAAGTGTGTTTCAGTACTAGAGGCTGAATAAGTTTAAATACGTAAGCTAATGACTCAGGACTTTTCCCACTGTTAAGTGTTAACAGTGGAAAAAGTGTTAACTCAACATTGTATCTCTATCCTGTTCTTTTTTCTCTCTTTTGTTCTTCTTGTTAACTGATTAAACTAATTTTCCCTCTCTAGTAAGATAAGTAAAGTATATTTATAAGTTAGTAAGTATTATTAGTTGTAATTTCGCACACCATGCACTTTACGCAGTTTCTATCTGTGGAAACTTGTAATTGGCTCACTGCTTCAATGTTATTACCTAACGTGTTACTTCAGCTGTAAGTTTTCCTAATAAATAAAATAAAATAAATAAATAAATAAGTTTGAAGACAGTTTTATGAGACTCTACAAAGAAAAACTACAAAGCTTCTGAGCCGAGTCGTGTAACATGTTCACTGCCAATGTTTTCGTAGTGTTACATTCAGTCCTCAGGCCATGAAATCTTATATACCTACTCTTGTGCTGACTATCCAAAACGAAAATCATCATCACCATCATCTTCCTCGCGTTATCCCGGCATTTTTGCCACGGCTCATGGAAGCCTGGGGTCCGCTTGACAACTAATTCTAAGAATTGACGAAGGCACTAGTTTTTACGAAAGCGACTGCCATCTGACGTTCCAACCCAGAGGGGGAACTAGGCCTTGTTAGGATTAGTCCGGTTTCCTCACGATGTTTTCCTTCACCGAAAAGCGGCTGGTAATATCAAATGATATTTCGTACATAAGTTCCGAAAAACTCATTGGTACGAGCCGGGGTTTTAACCCGCGACCTCCGGATTGAAAAGTCGCACGCTCTTACCGCTAGGCCACCAGCGCTTCAAAACGAAAATCTACCACGCTCTCGTAATTTTCGTCTTACAGTAGGTATAAAAACCAGTTCCATCCAAGTAGACACTAGTGACTACTACTATCAGACGAGGCCAGGATGATGTGCAATCTATACTTTAAAATAGTGTAGGTAATACTGCACTCCTACATTATTACTATCAAAGACAAAGTTATATTGTCTTTGTTACTATAGATCTGACTACGGGGGTGATATTGTCACGTGACGAAACCCCAATCCTTAAAAAATGTGTAAATAAAAAAAACCAAGTAGTTCAGATAAGATAATCAATAACGCTTATCAAGTTATCATTTCCTGATACTGATAATATTACATCAAATCAGTAATAATGTCTATCATGTGGCTAGTTCAGAAAATAAATAAATTGACACTCATCAGAGGTCAGTGACCGTCTGAACTGCCTATGACTTTCTTTTTTCCTATCTGGCTTTTACTCCCTGCAATTTTGCACAGGGTGAAATTGCCAATGTCGGTTTTTGACTTTCACACATGAGGAGAATATTCGGTATTCTTGGGAGGATGCGGTTGGGAATGACTTGAGATAGTTGAGATCATTGGTCTTAACGTACCGTTACCTATGTTTATGTTCGGACGCCATTTTAGCAAGTTACAAGGCCACGGGATCATTGTACTTTTGCAAGTTTTTGACAGGTGTAAAAAACCCGGCAAAGTGCGAGTCGGACTCGCGCACCGAGGGTTCCGTACTTTTTTAGTATTTGTTGTTATAGCGGCAACAGAAATACATCATCTGTAAACATTTCAACTCAGTCTAGCTATTACGGTTCATGAGATACAGCCTGGCGATCATCGATCATCCCGTCACGCATATCGCACATATAGTTGGTCAAACCAAATTGTCAGTAAATAAGAACAAGCCGGCCGGCCGAGTGCAAGTCCGACTCGCGCACGAAGGGTTCCGTTCCATTACGGCAAAAAACGGCAAAAAAATCACGTTTGTTGCATGGCCCCACTCAAATATTAATTTTATTCTGTTTTTAGTATTTGTTGTTATAGCGGCAACAGAAATACACCATCTGTGAAAATGGATCTGTGACAAGTGGAAGTCAGACTCGCACACCGAGGGTTCCGTACATTTTAGTATTTGTTGTTATAGCGGTAACAGAAAAAATCATCTGTGAAAATTTCAACTGTCTAGCTATCACGGTTCATGAGATACAGCCTGGTAACTTCGCTCTTTCCTTACTTATATTTCTACCAGGGAGGTTTTGGGATTATACTGAGCAACTTTTAGTATGGGACTAATCACGAAATCGCAAAAAAAATATTTACCCTCCCATAGAAAATGGACCAGCTAAAATGTATGAAACTGCCAAATTTTTTTTCGCGATTTCGGGGTTGGTCTCATAGTAAAAGTTGCTCAGTATAATCCCAAAACCTCCCTGGCAACGGGAATACACTTATTTTTTAGCCACCATGTATATAGGTTTTCCTTATTTTCTTCTAATCTGAGCTTTTTTGTTTCAGTCTCACTGCAGTGCTAAAAGCACTCTAGCAGTATGGAGGAACCTTCGGAGCATATATCTTAAGATAAACCATCAGACGTAACACGAGATCTCTAGTCTCATTGTTGATTATTTTACTATTACGGTTACAAACTTTCAATTTTATTCCATTTTTTTATTTATAATAGATCAATTTAATATAAGTTACCAAAGATTGTATATACTATAGACTCTATAGAGCTTGATTATATAGTTGTTATTGTTATTGGGGAAGTAGATGCTACTTGGCATATGGAATAGGAAGGTAGAGCGTAGAACGGAAGAGAAGATGGCGGCGACGATAGTGGAGAATCCTCCGCCGCAGCTCATTACGACGATAGAATGGAGTATGATGGATAAAGGGAAGTTTTTCCCACTGTACACGCTTAGCAGTTTTACAGGTAATTTAAAAGCAAACTTTTATTTATTTTGCAAATGTTCGTATATAACTTGGTCAGCGAGCCACCAAAAACGCGATTACGGAACCCTCGCCCACCCAGGGTTCCGTACTTTTTAGTATTTGTTGTTATAGCGGCAACATAAATACATCATCTGTGAAAATTTTAGCTGTCTAGCTATCACGGTTGATAAGATACAGCCTGATGACAGACAGACGGACAGAGGAGTCTTAGTAATAGGGTCCCGTTTTTACCCTTTGGGTACGGAACCCTAAAAACCTTACCTGGAAGTAAACTTACTATTAGATGTAATGACAGTTTTGGCACACACACAACGTTGGTTAAAAGTGTAAACCTGCTTAATCCATTTTGAAATTAATTTATTTTTAACTTTAATATCTATCAAAGTAGGTACAAAATGCACTATTTTCAAAAATACATTAGCAGGTTTACACTCTTAGCCAACAAGCTATTTCTTTTTTCATAATGTTAGAGCCTGAATCTTTATTACCACTTAATAAATTCAGATATTGTCAATATCACCCGTTTTCATGGAAAAAGTATCTCTCGTGTACACCTTATGGCCTCTCCAATCTTCACCGATATCGCATGCGACTTGCGATATATTGCGGCATTTGGTCGATCGATTCAATTTGTTGCACACTTCAGTAAAGCAGATGATGAGTTACTTTTATTTTCATGAATCATGCGATTTTTTTTAGTACGCTGTGCCCTATACCCGCTGACGCTTGTGAAAACGCAAATACAGCTGCAACGTAAAAAGGAGGCCTACAGCGGAGTCGCCGACGCCATCTCCAAGATATACAGGCACGAGGGCGTCTCCGGACTGTACCGGGGCTTTTGGCTATCCAGTGTAAGTGTATATACTCTGACAACGCGCGTGTAATATCTCCGGTGTTGCAGGCGTCCATAGGCTACGGTAACTGCTTACCATCAGGCGGGCCGTATGCTTGATTGCCACCGACGTGGTATATTAAAAAAAAAACCTACTTTGTCAGTAGAAAAAGGCGCGAAATTCAGATTTTCTATGGGAGGACACTGCGCCTACATGTTTTTCATTTACCGCCTTTTTCTATTGACGGAAAAGATTTGCCAAACTATATACAAAGAGACTAAACTCGATTTTTATATCAGAGGTACTACCTTAACCGAACATTTGATTCGCGGAGGTAAAATAAAACTATGAAAACGGATTATATCGCGTATATTGAATTTATAATACATCCCGACGTTTCGAACCCTTTACAGCGTCCGTGGTCAACGGGTGACTGAGGAAAAATACAAAGTGCAAAAATACTCACATACTAAAAATAATGAACAATCATAGACTATAAACTTCAAGGCTGGTTGTACATGCAAAATCGGTTCATAAGGCTAGTTATACACTACAATTATTTTCAAGTAAAAAAATATATATATATACGCGATAAAAACTACGCCGGCGCCAACCCTACACCACGGACCCGAGAAAATTGAATTCCCTCCTAAATTGTAGGAGGGTATCCCAATATGGGACCGGCAACAAACTCGCAATATACGCTCAACACGCGACATAATCCGTTTTCATAGTTTTATTTCATGAGTCACTATCGCGGTAACCGAAGACAATATTTCGCGGAGGTAATTTAAAGTTTGGCATCCTGAGTCTGTATAGTCAATTTGTAACCAAAACACCCCAAGCTGTTCCTCAGATGCGTTTAATAGCTCCCTGCAGCCTGCCGCCCCGGTCCATGTCGCTTTTTAGGGTTCCGTACCCAAAGGGTAAAAACGGGACCCTATTACTAAGACTCTATAGTTCGTCTGTCTGTCTATCACCAGACTGTATCTCATGAACCGTGATAGCTAATCAGCTGCAATGTTCACAGATGTTTTTTTTTATACTACGTCTGTGGCAAACAAGCATACGGCCCGCCTTATGTGAAGCAGTCTCCGTAGCCTATGTACGCCTGCAACACCAGAGGAGTTACATGCGCGTTGCCGACCCTGATGTTTGTTTTTGGGTCCGGAAAATTACGTCGCATGTTGTTAATCTCTCTGGTAAACGCATGCAGCTAGCGCCAGCTGGTTTAACCGCTTTATAGCGAAAAGCTCCTACTATGACGCACAGAGAACCCGTCTAGCGGGTCGCCGGCAGTTAATGTGGTAACAAATATGTATTATTTCAGTTTCAGATAATTTCTGGAGTATTCTACATCTCAACGTACGAAGGGGTGCGGCATGAGTTAGGAAAATATGACATTAGCCCCAAAGTAAAGGTAGGTAGTTACGGTCACATCTACTAAGCCTTGTTGTATCTCAAACAAAGATAGATATAACTCCGTTATAGATGGATACAGTCTAAGGAAAAAACGTGCCTCGAAAATCAAGAAAATTTGATTCTCGATCAGAGGGCGCTACTAGCTTTGGCCTACTGTCGTATAGATGGCGTTGACGGTTTCGTTTGTTATTTAACAATTTTAACGCATATCAGTGAAAGAACATGGGTCAAAGACATAAAAATAATTAATGCAAATAAAAAAAATCATTTATCCATATTTAAATACATTTTATCGTATTTTTATAAATCTTCATTTTTAGTTTAAAAATGTGTCGATAGATGGCAGTGAATTTACTGGGGTTACAAAATTTACTATGACAGTACCGCTCTAGTATAAGTTACTCTATGATCTCAAACTAGCCAACTATTCACATACGTAGTCCCCGTTTTCCTCTCTGTATATAGACATATGTGGATAAGGTATATCTATGTCTGTAATTAGTTTGTGTAGCTTCAGATAAAAATGCGAATTTAAGTTTTTCGTACAAAACTTGTTTTTGCTCTATTTCGTATGTTTCATAAACTGGAGCTATATAAACTAATTTCAGACCTAGATATACCTCATGTCATTGTATGTGCAAAGTTTCATTACAATCCAACACGTAGTTTTAAAATGAGAGCGGAATTACGTTTGTATGGGAAGGTGTAATTCGGCCGAGCTTGCCGGGGACTCTTAAAGTCCATATAAAGAATAAGCACATGTTGTTTCAGTCGTTTATAGGCGGCGGGTGCGCGTCGCTTGTAGGGCAGACAATCATAGTGCCTTTCGACGTGCTGAGCCAACATTTAATGGTGCTCGGACTGATCAAAGGACGAGCTGGTGGCAGTAAAAACCCTGTAAGCAAATATTAAAGACTACTTAGGCCGCTTTCCCACTGACGTCCAGTTTTTTACGGGATACGGGTTTCTGCAGGATCCAGTTTTCTGTAGTATGCGTGCAGTATCCCACAAACAGAATGCTCTTGTGAACGTTACTATATTAGCACGTATACTAATAAAACGGAATCCAGCAGAAAACCGTGTCCCGTAAAAAACTGGACGTCAGTGGGCAAGAGCTCTTAGGCTACCAAAGTCACACAATTAGATTCTCCTAAAAAGCACGCTTCAAATTTTTTTTAATTTTCATTGTTGGAGTCACTTTGGTTCTATTAGTTTTTAGGGTTCCTTACCCAAAGGGTAAAAACGAGACCCTATTACTAAGACTTCACTGTCCGTCTGTCTGTCTGTCACCAGGCTGTATTTTATGAACCGTGATAGCTAGACAGTTGAAATTTTCACAGATGATGTATTTCTGTTGCCGCTATAACAACAATTACTAGAATCATTTATAGAATCATTTATTCATCAATTGTGCATTACAGGTAATGAATACAGGTGTTATAAACAGTTTGTTCTCTGTAATATGTCTTGCGACGTACAATGATTTTGGTTACCTAGCGCATGCAATATTATTAGAAATGTCACTATATTTAAAATAAAAATAATCAATAAGTTGTAATTAATAATTTAAAATAAATAATGATTAATGGGTAATTATATAAGTCAATCATTCATTTGTCAAAGTGTCCATCAGAAATTCATCAATATTGTAATAACATTTCTTTTAATATATTTTTTAACCTAATCTTAAATGTAGACAGCTGTTCATTTCTGAGCAGATCCGGTAATTTGTTAAACAATTTAGGGGCCATTGTGTAGATGGTATTTGTATAAAAGCTTGTTTTTGAAATACAATTTCCTGGGGGAAGAATGTTTAGCGTATTTGTAGCTGGGCGAGGATGAGTATTGACATGTACAGTGAATCGGTCCATATATTGTTTTACAAATACACATGCTTCGTAAATATACATAGAATGGAGTGGTAACAGGCCTAATTTCTTAAACAAAGGTACTAAAAACAGAATAAAATAAATATTTAAGTGGGGCTCTCATACAACAAACGTGATTTTTTTGCGTAATGGTACGGAACCCTTAGTGCGCGAGTCCGACTCGCACTTGGACGGTTTTATTGGGAAAGTTAAGTTTGAGCAATATAGCAAAACACGTGTTCATTGTTTTTGTCTGTCCGTTTTGCTGCGTTTTTTTAAATAGATAGTGATTCAAGAGGAAGGTTTATATGTATAATTTGTAAAGGTTTTGTGTAAATTAGTTAAACTACGCGTGCGTAGCCGCTTGCTAGTTAAATTATAATAGTGAACGTTTTATTTTTACAGAAAATCAACCCACTAGGCTTGAATCTTGATGCAAGATTATCGAAATCACAGCTAGCCCGAGAGGTAGCACGGCGGGTATACCAGCAACACGGGTTACTCGGGTACTACCGCGGGTACCTCGCCTCACTTGCCGCTTACGTACCGAATTCAGCGCTATGGTGGGCGTTGTATACAGCATATCAAGGTAGGTATAGGTACACCTACACGGGTCACTCGTGTACTACCGCGGGTACCTCGCCTCGGATGAGTTATATTTGTTGCTCGGCAAGTGTTTTTGCACTCCCAAAACTCTTATTACGTAGTCGACATCTAGCGTCAAATAGCGGAATTTATTAGTACTGCTAGTTGACAATAGATGTCGCGTCGAACTAAAAGTCTAATGCTCAACAATTCTCAGCTAATATTATAACCGGAACTCTATTTTCAACTCCTGCGTATAATATTGGTTATAAATTGTTGAGCAATACACTTCGTCAGTCGCGACACTATGTGACATCTAGTGTCGAGTAGCAGTACTGACAGTTCCGCTACTTGTACTTGCTTGATGTAGACTACGAAAATAATAGTCTCTTTGGTACCAAAACCGATGTATGGAGTGAGCACTCTATGTCTTCTTAATTCACTTTGCTACCCACTAGGGCACACAGGTCGTAAAATATATATGTTTATGATGATGTATTCGTTTGTATTTGTATTTATATTTTGAAAATGAAATGAAAATGAAAATGTTTTATTTCATTAATAAAAAGTTACATTACAAGGTAGTAGGTTGGGACTTCCTTTTAAGTATATTATACCTGTATCAGGAAGCCCCGCTCCTCCGTAGCAACAAGTAGTTTTTAGTTTAACAAAAGCAGAAAGAAAACTTAAGCTAATACAATTTTATCTACATTAAATGTGTATGTGTGTGTGTGTGTGTGTGTGTGCGCGCGCGCGCGCGTGTGTGTGTGTGTGTGTGTGAGTGAGTGAGTAAGTGTGTATGTGTGTGTGTAGGTGTATGGGATCGTGTGAGTGCAGGTGGTGAGGTGATGTACTAATCGGCACTTCTTATATATAGGTACTGTAAAGCATAGAACATTTTGTATATGTATAATGTGTATACTTTGTTACAGATGAGCTACTAAAGATATGTCCGATGTGGGTGTCGCACCTGCTCATCCAGTGCGTGGCCGGCACGCTAGGAGGCTTCACCACAACCATCCTCACCAACCCACTCGACATCGTCCGAGCGAGATTACAGGTACCCGGGTACACATTTCATTTTATTGACACTTTGACCACAAAAGACGTCATATGACGCGCGCGTCTACAGCCCAATATCAACCTTCGTGCATCCGACAAGGTTTCCGATGACACCCCGCACATCATAGCACAGAATAAGTAATAGTATCATACAGAACGGCCACGCACCGCCCCGCCCCGACTCGAATTACCTCGCCCCGCGACACCAGATTGACGGCCGTTTGCCGGCCGCTCAGTACTATTTTGAATCAACTTACTCACACTATGACGCATGCCGCGTGTACAGACGTGCCGTTCACACATAGAAACGCAAGTGATTTTTGATGTATAGCGTGTCCGCCCTGTGACCATAGGCAGACTTCATGCCTCAGAAATAAGGTTTAAAAAATAGTGCGCCAAGCTTTTGGCCGCCACACCACAGAATAAATAATAGTACTTGGTACAGAAGGTTGACTCTCTAACAAAACGCGTTTATTACGACAGATATGACCGCTAGGTGGCGCAAGCGCGACAGCGCGAGGCGCGAGCAGGCGTCCGTTCCGTAGCGGTGCGCGGCAACAACTATGGCTAGACACCAAAATTGGTGTGGGATGTACTTGTTGCGACGCGACGAAATCGCGAAGTGAGCCACGCCTGGCCACACTAAAAAACGAAACGCTGCCTCCTTGACGCTACGGCAAATAGTCAGCAGCAGAAGTTTCTAAGCGGGCGAGGTGTTCAAAATTACCTTGACGCGCTCTTATTCTCTGAGCAACAAAGTCGCGTCTAGATCATTTTGAACACCTCGCCCAAGCAACTATTGCTGCTGTACAAATGATTACTCGCAAAACTAGAGATTCCAAAACGAGACACCGATGTGATGATTATTGATACGTAAGGACAGGCCTATGGAACTCTCCGCGCGAACTCGGATTTATACCTACGACTCGCTTTATCTACCTAAGACACCTAAGTATTTGAAAGAAGCGTCGGCAACCCTAGCGTTGTGTCGGTGCGCGCGGTGCGGGGAGCGGCGCGTTGAAGGTCACTCCATTGTATTTTTGTGTAGTTATCAAAACGGTAGGTATTTGCGTTTTCTTTGAGAGATAAGTATCTGTTCGTAAGACCTATTATATAATCTGTGGTAATGACAATAACTAAATGAGACTATTTACCAGTGAGCGGAATAAACAGAGTATGTATGTATTTAACAAAACTTGGTAGACAAGAGATTTTTTTTGCTAACCGAAGTGTGTAAAATGGACGCTTTTCGGCTGGAGGGCAGTAGTAATTGATAGGGTCATTGCGCTAGTTTTTGTCCACTTCGTAAAATTTTTAATATAAACAATTTCCCGCACAAATTTGGACTTATTGCAATATTTTATGTCTAAACCAATGGTGGGCAAAGTGAGACCCGCGAGCCGGTTTGGCCCGCGAAAGGATTTTATCCGGCCCGCCGCCGTTCATTTGAAAAATTAGTGTATTTATATGGCTAGCGATATAATAAAAATGCATTTTTGCTGTAAATCTGGCCCTCCTCTGAAATTCCTCCAAATGTTTGCCCCTCATGAAGAAAGTTTGCCCACCACTGGTTTAAACAATAGATATATCTACATAGTGAATGATATTTCGCAATTAGCGAATTCGAAATATAATGTATTAGTTGCTACTCTGTCAAGTCTAGCTCTACTTTGGACGGAAACTAGCGCATTGACCCTAATTAATGTATTTTACAGGTAGAAGGCGTCGGCACGATGCGAAAAGTATTCAAAGACCTCTGGGCCGAGGAGGGCCTGTGGGGTCTGTACGCGAAAGGGCTGTCTGCGCGACTCCTACAGTCAGCCTGCTTCTCATCCTCCATCATCCTCGGCTACGAGACCATCAAGCGGCTGGCGGTGGCCGACCAGTACCGCGCGCACGTGCGCTGGTAATAAACAATAACACCACAACATGCTTTTTATTTACCCGACAAATGTAGCAAATATCCTGGTCACGGCACCACAATGTAACCAAAATACCCCTGGGTTTGAAATGAATGCCGTCAACCGGGGTAAATAGGAATGACTGGGGTGAATAGGGACAAAACTTTAAATGTGATTTACCTGACAATTTCTTCAAAAATACCCACACGATTAGCATCATTCAATTAAAAATAATAGTAAATTTTGTATGATACTATTTGTGTGGGTATTTTTGACGAAATTGTCAGGTAAATCACCCCAGCCATCCCTATTCACCCCAGTTGACGGTGCTTCTTTTCTTAGAATCTTAGACGTCTCAGCCTACTGCCCACCGACTTGAACAGAACAAAGTGAGGGAGTGTCATCATAAACGTAATGTTTACAATGAAATTTGACAAATGATAATATCGCCACACTTTGTAATTGTAAATGCCATGCAAAGTTAGCTTGGCCCGACTCTATAAAATGTGTGCAACGCGTATGTGACACCCCTTGAGTTGCAGACTTACAGAGTGACACAAGTGTGAAAGGCATACAAAAAAAAAGTATCTTTATTTCGGTACGTTAAAAATTCCATACGATATTGATTATTGTTATATGATATGACATCAACTCGTACTTTTCTTTTTTTTCTTTTAAGCAATAAAAAAATAATCAACGAAAAATAAAAGGCACTTACGTCTTCGTGTTCGTATTCGACATCCGATATCCGATGTTACGTGCAGTGTTGGCCGAACGTTTATTACAATCAAACAGGATATAATATTATAGAGCGGTACTGTCATAGTAAATTTTGTAACCACAGTAAATTCACTGCCATCTATCGACACACTTTAAAACTTAAAATAAAGATTTATAAAAATACGATAAAATGTATTTAAATATGGATAAATGATTTTTTTTATTTGCATTAATTATTTTTATGATTTTGACCCATGTCCTTGCACTGATATGCGTTAAAATTGCTAAATAACAAACGAAACCGTCAGCGCCCTCTATACGAGAGTAGGCCAAAAGTAGTGGCGCCATCTGATCGAGAATCAAATTTTCGTGATTTTCGAGACACGTTTTTTCCTTAGACTGTATCCATCTATTACGGAGATATCTATCTTTGATTACCATTAACCAGTACAAATTGAACCGTAACAGACGGACGGTTTACGGACAGTGTACGGTTCAAATTGTACTGGTTTTGGTTAAGTGCATTAACGTTTCGGCCAACACTGCTAACGTGTTTCCAAATTGCAGTTTCCAAACATCACCGGAATGTAAATTGTGTGAGCAAACTATTTTAAGAGCACTTGATCTAAACACTTGTGTAACCTTGGTGTAGTTCCGTAAACTCAGGGACTTGGCCTTCCATAGAGTGTAAATTAGTTATTTGTGCAACAAGAGAGGAAAGTTGGTTTTTGTTGCGAGTGTTTATTTTGAGTCCCGAGAAAGCGAAAGACTCTATAATTGAATCAAGAGCAAAGCGCGTGATTCTAAGTTAGAATCTTGAGCGTAGCGAGGGACTCAAAAACACGAGATTTTAATTTTTCACCTTAGTAGTGAGAACATATTAAAGGTTAACATGTATTTAGAATTACACAAAATAATACAGAGAATAAAAAAAAAATGTAATAAAAGTATAAAGTGGCAGTTCATGGCCTTCACTAAATTGAAAAGCTACTTTGTTTCACTCCCTGGAGTGAGGAAAGTCGCACTTTCCTCACTCCAGGGAGTGACGAAAGTAGGCTTGTTCAAGCTGCTGAGGTGAAAAATATTAAAACGTCTGCCGTGTGCGAATATCGATCGATTTACAAGCAATATCATAGAGAAATATAAGTAAAGAAAGAGTGGTAACTCCATACATCGGGTTTCTTACTAAAACTCATGCCAAAACGCGAGTTATTTCGTAGT
Source organism: Cydia strobilella (assembly GCF_947568885.1). Classification (NCBI taxonomy): domain Eukaryota; kingdom Metazoa; phylum Arthropoda; class Insecta; order Lepidoptera; family Tortricidae; genus Cydia; species Cydia strobilella. The sequence continues at coordinate 3,259,160 of NC_086066.1, read as the reverse complement.
CTACATCTAGCGTCAAGTAGTGGAATTATCAGTACCGCTACTCGACACCAGATGTCACAAGTGTCGCTACCGACGAAAACTGTACTGCTAAAACATGTTATAACTAATATTACAAGCAGAAGGAGTTGAAAATAGAGTTCCGGTTAATCCTGTTATAAATATTAGCTGAAAATTGTTGAGAATTAGACTTTTCGTTCGTCGCACCATCTATTGTCAACTAGCAGTACTGATAAATTCCGCTTGACGCTAGATGTCGACTACGAAATAACTCACGTTTTGGTTAGAAAACTTGTATGGAGTTACCACTCTTTCCTTTTATACTTCTCTATGGTAAAACCAGGATATGTTTGAGTCAGGGATACAAAAAATATTATTTAAAAAAACCGGCCAAGTGAGAGTCGGACTCGCCCACCGAGGGTTCCGTACTTTTTAGTCTTTGTTGTTACAGCGGCAACAGAAATACATCATCGGTGAAAATTTCAACTGTCTAGCTATCACGGTTGATGTGATACAGCCTGGTGACAGACAGACGGACAGCGGAGTCTTAGTAATAGGGTCCCGTTTTTACCCTTCGGGTACGGAACCCTAAAAATTAGGTGTCCTAGAGAAAATAGGACTTTTTTGGTCGGCTACGCCCCCTTTGCTGGCCTGTCACTCTGACCTGCACCGACGAACAGCTGCGAGATGCCCGGATCTAGTAATAAGAATAGTACAGCAAACTATACTATATTCCATTAGGATTTTAAGCACTTCTTTCAAAGATGGCTGTCTCGGAAATCTAAAATTCTCGACTAGATGGCGCTGACGGTTTCGTTTGTTATTTTTGACGCATATCAGTAAGTAAAAAAAGTAAAAGTAAAAATCATTTATTGTACACAAAGATTTAGGCATAAACAGAAATTAACTGGTCTTAAAACTAAGGGACAATTATGTACATTTATGCATTAAATTAACCATGAAGATTGTACCGGTTCCTACACTTGGCGTAGCCTGTCACGTAGGTAACCAGACACGAAATATCGGTGACATAATTTGTGCGAAATGCCAATAAGACACTATACTTAAAGAAGTTACTCTATGCTTAAAGTTAAAGAAGTTACTAATGAGTAGGTAATCATAGTAATAGTAGTAGTATATCAGTGAAAGAACATGGGTCAAAATCATATAAAAATAATAAATTCAATCATTTCATTAGTTTTAATCGTGTGTCGATAGATAGCAGTGATTTACTGTGGCTACAAAATTTACTATGACAGTACTCCTCTATCCTATATATCCTCTTTGACTTCTTTGTTTATGTTTATTGTTTACCTAGGCTAGGTTGCTTTCATTGGCCAATGTGTTCGTTTTTACAACAAAACTCCTTTGGATATTCAAAGTCTGCCATTAAATGAATTTAAATCGGTCATTAAACGAAAGTTGTGCAAAAATGGATATTATAAAATATCAGACTATTTAGAAGACGTTAACCCTTGGAGTTAATAAGTATGTGCATAGTGTAACATAGATAATGTTATTTAATATTTAATTTTTAAGTAAATACAATTGTTTGACGTCATAAAGAGATTGTAAAATCCTATTATGAAAATAAACGATATGATATGATATGATATGGTAAAATTTGAACAATTCGGAAAATTAAAAGTTTTGCCAGGCATATTTGTATTAGAATTACTTTCCACCCTAGGGTGGGAAAAGCAATTTTCCACCCGGTTATCAGCCTATGAAAGGTAAACTTTCCGAACAGGAGAGATGAAAAATTCTTTCTCAGTGGAGCTCCACCTAAAACTTTTGAATTTCAAGATCCCACCTACAACGGTTTATGCAGTACAATTGTCACTGTCAGAAGGTTCAAGGAACGGACGTTTCATATTTATAAATTGATCTATAAATAGGCTTGTTATCGCTTTAGTCTTTAACCTCGTCAGTTGCATTGCAATGCAGGGATCTATCGTGATTGTGAGTCATATTGTGACTCGTGATCCATGCCATGACAACTAAATATGGAAATGTGCCACACTCAGAGAAAAATCCGGAGACAAGGCTGCAGTTTTACGTTGCGAACGAATTATTGATAAAAACACAAAACTACTTTGGGACATTGACAACCTAGCCTTTGCTAGCGCAGCAACTTTTTTTTTGCGAAACGCAATTATTGCGAAACTAACAATAAAAATGTTGTTAAACTATCAATTTTTCGATGCCTTGTCATAATAGCATAGTTAAAAATGCGAATTTAACATAGTTTGGCTTTGCTCATTGCACAACGTGTGATTTGTGAGTTGTGGTTTTAGCAACTTTGAGGACCTTTGTCAAAATAACAAAAGATAACTCTGCGAAATCTTCACAGTTAAAGTTTGTGCGGTTCGCAATGTTCGCCGACACATTGTTTTTTACTTTGTGACAATAGCAGCTTCAAGAGCCTTTGTCAAAATAACAAAACAGAACTCTGCGGAATCTACACGGCTAAAGTTTGGGGGTTGACAGTGTTCACAACCACATTGATTTATACCTTGTGATGTTAGCAAATTTGAGGACCTTTGTCAAAATAACAAAGAATAACTCTGCGAAATCTTCACAGTAAAGTTTTGTGAGGTTCGCAATGTTGGCCGCCACATTGTTTTTTACTTTGTGACATTACCAATTTCAAGAGCCTTTGTCAATATAACAAAATAGAACTCTGCGGAATCTACACGGCTAAAGTTTGGGGGTTGACAGTGTTCACAACCACATTGATTTAAACCTTGTAATGTTAGCAACTTTGAGGACCCTTGTCAAAATAACAAAGAATAACTCTGTGAAATCTTCACAGTTAAGTTTTGTGCGGTTCGCAATGTTGGCCGCGACATTGTTTTTTACTTTGTGACATTAGCAACTTCAAGAGCCTTTGCCAAAATAACAAAATAGAACTCTGCTGAATCTACACGGCTAAAGTTTGGGGGTTGACAGTGTTCACAACCACATTGATTTAAACCTTGTAATGTTAGCAACTTTGAGGACCTTTGTCAAAATAACAAAGAATAACTCTGCGAAATTTTCACAGTTAAGTTTTGTGCTATTCGCAATGTTGGCCGCCACATTGTTTTTTACTTTGTGACATTGCCAATTTTAAGCGCCTTTGTCAAAATAACAAAATAGAACTCTGCGGAATCTACACGGATAAAGTTTGAGGGTTGACAGTGTTCACAACCACATTGATTTAAACCTTGTAATGTTAGCAACTTTGAGGACCCTTGTCAAAATAACAAAGAATAACTCTGTGAAATCTTCACAGTTAAGTTTTGTGCGGTTCGCAATGTTGGCCGCGACATTGTTTTTTACTTTGAGACATTAGCAACTTCAAGAGCCTTTGCCAAAATAACAAAATAGAACTCTGCTGAATCTACACGGCTAAAGTTTGGGGGTTGACAGTGTTCACAACCACATTGATTTAAACCTTGTAATGTTAGCAACTTTGAGGACCTTTGTCAAAATAACAAAGAATAACTCTGCGAAATTTTCACAGTTAAGTTTTGTGCGGTTCGCAATGTTGGCCGCCACATTGTTTTTTACTTTGTGACATTACCAATTTTAAGCGCCTTTGTCAAAATAACAAAATAGAACTCTGCGGAATCTACACGGATAAAGTTTGAGGGTTGACAGTGTTCACAACCACATTGATTTAAACCTTGTAATGTTAGCAACTTTGAGGACCCTTGTCAAAATAACAAAGAATAACTCTGTGAAATCTTCACAGTTAAGTTTTGTGCGGTTCGCAATGTTGGCCGCGACATTGTTTTTTACTTTGAGACATTAGCAACTTCAAGAGCCTTTGCCAAAATAACAAAATAGAACTCTGCTGAATCTACACGGCTAAAGTTTGGGGGTTGACAGTGTTCACAACCACATTGATTTAAACCTTGTAATGTTAGCAACTTTGAGGACCTTTGTCAAAATAACAAAGAATAACTCTGCGAAATTTTCACAGTTAAGTTTTGTGCGGTTCGCAATGTTGGCCGCCACATTGTTTTTTACTTTGTGACATTACCAATTTTAAGCGCCTTTGTCAAAATAACAAAATAGAACTCTGCGGAATCTACACGGATAAAGTTTGAGGGTTGACAGTGTTCACAACCACATTGATTTAAACCTTGTAATGTTAGCAACTTTGAGGACCTTTGTCAAAATAACAAAGAATAACTCTGCGAAATCTTCACAGTTAAGTTTTGTGCGGTTCGCAATGTTGGCCGCCACATTGTTTTTTACTTTGTGATATTAGCAACTTCAAGAGCTTTTGTCAAAATAACAAAATAGAACTCTGCGGAATCTACACGGCTAAAGTTTGGAGGTTGACAGTGTTCACAACCACATTGATTAATACCTTGTGATTTTAGCAACTTTGAGAGAGCCTTTGTCAAAATCACAAAAGAGAACTCTTAACTACAAATTTTAAGTTGATTTACAATGTTTGCAGGTGTTACAAGGGTAAATAATCCAATAATAGGTTTTTGTTTTAACCTTTTCACCGCCAAAGACGGAAAATCACGTCAGCGGAAAGTCGTACCACTGACGCCACGACATTTGCTCCTATTAGAAAACCATACATTTGGTTTATTGCTTGGCGTCTGGTCTGAGTCACGTCGAATTACTTCGCTGCTTGGCGTTGAAACGGTTAAGACATATTAAATATACTAGCTGTTGCCCGCGACTTCGTACGCGTGGATTTGTATGTTGGTGGTTATATATTTTAAATGAGCATAGAACATTATGCAGCAAAAGATATCAGTAGGGACGGTAAATCATTTGTTAATAATTATACAGCGCATGAAATTTGTCTTTCACAAAGTACAAAGTTTCAAGCCCCTAGCTGAAAAAAATTGTTCGCGATATAAACCCTCTCAACACTCAGATTTTCAAGTCCACTATTTAAAAAAAATGTTCGCTCCCACTGCAAACTTTATTAATACAAACTTTTCAAACACGGTGCAATCAGTTTTCGTCTATTTTAATATAATGCCCTTTTACCAAGTTTCATGTTCCTAGCTAAAACGAAAACTTGTACTACATATAAACTTATATACATCCCCTTTTTAACACCCTTAAGGGTAGAATTATTAAGAACGTTGAAATAACCTTTTTTGTAATATTATACAATGCCTTTCTGAGAAATTTCAATAAGCATTTGTAATGAATTCAAACTTTCAACCCCTTTTTAACTCTTTTAAGGGATGAATATTTAAAAACGCTTAAATTACTTTTCTTGTATTCTAATAATATGCCTTCATACAAAGACTTCTTAGTCCTGTACTCAAAAAAAGGTTTGATCTCCATACAAACTATCAAATAGGGCTTACAAGTTACAAGGGAAGCTTACAAGTTTCCACACATTTTTTTTTTTCGTGGTTGGGTAGATAATGTGTTTGTGTTCCAAAAATTGGTAATTTCTAGAAAAAGGCTTCGTTTTTGGGACATGGTGTTGTATAACTTTTTAATGTGGAATTTAACAAGCTTTCGTTTCGCTATACACAGTATTCACATTAAACCCAGATATTCCGAGAAAAAAAGAAAAACCAAAAAAGACTTATACTTTTCAAGATGGCGTTTGATCCCCGTGGACCCGAAGCTCCAATTTTATGACACGCAAACAGGGATCCCTGAAATTGTAGGTGTCAAATTTCATTACTGTCACTATTATTTAAACCCCATTTAAGACCTAAAATCTGTTTTTGTAGTCACATTTTTAAGTTTTACACATTTTTCCTCCACTTATTTTAGTAAATTTGTATTGCATAGCACTCGTGTACTAATTATGGATCTACTGATGTCTATTTGATTGAAATCCACTCAATAGTTTAGGCGCTAGAAGTAAAAATATGATTTACTATTCGGCGGCTATTCAAGGCGGCTGTATTAATTTTGTCTGAGTCGTAGCACGGTACGCTTATCACCATGCCTGTCACGTTCTAACAAGTATGTGAGTGCGAAAGTGACGGACTTAGTGATAGGGGAAACCATGCTGCGCGGGCTCTAGATTTAGCGACAGCGTCAGTGACAACGTCATGCTCGCGGCCCGCCAGCGCCGCGCTCACAACCCGCCCGCACCGATCTCTCTAGATAAGCAATTATTACCTAAAATAGTTTTTAATCTAACTGCTCTTTGAATCTGTCAAATGCTCACACATAATAAATTATAACCTTCTGTACGTACTACGTGCTGCCCGCACAGCATGGTTTCCCCTATCACTAAGTCCGTCACTTTCGCACTCACATACTTGTTAGAACGTGACAGGCATGGTGATAAGCGTACCGTGCTATGACTCCACTCTCCAGGTTTGCAGTTTTTTATAAGGAACAACGTACTTAATTATTATTATTTGTACTTAGTACCTACTTACTAATGCCTTTACCCTAAAAACGGAATTCTAAGAAAGGTATTTGATTGCTCAAGTCGCAATGTTAGAATTGCGGAATTTACAAGGGAAAAATTTCTCAAGTTAATAATTTCACAACTTTTACATTGCGAAATAATATAAGCATTGCTAGAAACACAATGTTAACTTTGTTAAAATAGTGATGTTGACTAGTCCTTTGCAAAATTGACAAAAGAATCGTTCATTTCGCTGGCAACATTCGTACGGTTAGGATGCGTGACAAATCGCTAACAACGGAACGTATTTATTTAGTGATTATTATTGTCTTTTCAAACAACGAACCGTTCACGTTGTTAAAAATATAAGGAAATAGTTTCTTTAAAGTTAAGACAGTTATAGGTAAATAGTAAATATAAAGGATGGACGACTTAAGTGTGTTTCTGTTCAACTGTGATTTGATACACCTTTTTGGATCGCTAAACGGTAAGTTATAATTTGTATTTACATAGTTCTAACTAGTTACTATTGTAGTTAATGTAATGTGACTGTCGTTGCTAATCGATATTTGTTTCATCCTAATAAACTATTCGAAGTCGAAGATTTCTTAAATCGAATTTAAAACAATTATTTTTAGGTTATTTTTGAATTGCAATGTTGGACCATTTTTTTTTACACGACTGCCCAAATAAAGCAATGTATTGTTGTAGACATTATAGCTCCATCGAAATGGCCATTTACTTCTTATTTTTCTTGAAATCATGGAAAATACACGTTGCAATGAAATTATGGCACTTTGAAGCCCCATGGACAAATATATCTGCAAAAATATTGCCGGCATTGTTACCGCCATGACAGTGCAGTGTAGTGGGTTAAATTTATGCAATATGCAGTACTTATTATTTATCTCTATGCTTATAGATCAGGGCGCGGATCTCGATTTTTTATTGAACGCAAACGACCATGAGTTGTCGTTATTGGTCCCGGCAGCAGTTCAAAAAGGGAAACTGCGTATGGCGTTAGACCGTGAGAGAGAACGCGTGAGCAGTTTCATTTTTTCGTATACCTACTTGATTCAAAATTTAGATGTTTTCATTACTTTGAATCAATTTTTAACCGACTTCAAAAAAGGAGGAGGTTATCAATTCGACCGTTTTTTTTTTTGTATGTATGTTACGTCATAACTCCGTCATTGGTGAACCGATTTGGAAAATTGTTTTTTTTGTTTGAATGTGTATAGTCCCAAGTTGGTCCCGTTTTTGTCAAAACCCAGTTTTGATGATGGGATCCATGAGGAATCCAGGGAAAAATTCTTGAATCTTATAGGCATACATATAGCGATTTTTGTATTTTCATTAATGAATCTAGTATTCACGTTCAGAAAAACTGACATTTAATGAAGTGGAACTGCTGATGATGATCAAAACGAAACTCTTTAACGATGCATAGTTCACTTTGACGATTTGTCCTCTTCGTTATGTTTACTAAGCCAGTAAGATTTATAAAGAATTTTTTATCAAGGTTAAGTCTGATGATGGAGATACAGCGACTTTTGTATTTTCATCAATAAACTAAGCATTAACAATTAAATAGTGCCATTTGATAAATAAATAAAAATAAATAAAATAATGTGAATGGGCATTATGGTTAAATTAATCACTCCTAATTTTATTTTATAGAGAGGAGTTACAAAAGATCCGAGGGATGTAGATGTACAGCAAGTTATAGCTCCAATTAAAAAGCAAGACTCCTTTGTGATTCCATCAAGTAGCCAAAAATCTAGTACATCCTCTGTTGTTACAACATCAACTGAATTATTGGTAATTATAATAATATTTATCTTTACTCTGTATTTAAGGTGGATCATGTTTTTGTTATGCAGAGGGAGTCAACTGTCTGTTCAATCCCCGGTCAGGGCAAATATTTGTGTGATAAACACGAGTATTTGTTCCTGAGTCTTAGGTGTTTTCTATGTATTAAACTATATAAGTATTTATATCGTCACTAGTACCCATATTACAAGTAGGCCAGGAAATAAATACATTTCACAGAATAATTATATTAAGGTACATTATTATTTTGGGTCAAATTATTTCAACTTATTTTAATACGAATTACTCCGACTAATTTATAATACATTTAATTATAATCATATATTTTTAGGGTTCCGTACCCAAAGGGTAAAAACGGGACCCTATTACTAAGACTCCGCTGTCCGTCTGTCTGTCTGTCACTAGGCTGTATCTCATGAACCGTGATAGCCAGACAGTTGTCATTTTCACAGATGATGTATTTCTGTTGCCGCTATAACAACAAATACTATAAAGTACGGAACCCTCGGTGCTCGAGTCCGACTCGCAATTGGCCGGTTTTTTACTATCCAAAAGATTAAAAGTGTAAGCTATTTCTATCATATGTAGTCAATATGAATGTTTTGTTTTTAAGTCTAAAATAAATAAATAACGTTTAGTTTGGGACTAGGTTGATTTTCTGAATAAGATTGTCTCCAAATATTTATTTTATGTATTTATTTTATGTAAATATTATGATTGTGCCCAAATAGTAAATACCCACATGACGTGACTTCTAGTTCTTTAGTAACTTAGTGCTTACTTGATTTTCAGGAATGGGACATCAATTGTGACGATTTACAGTTTATAGATGCAAGCAAACTCATAGGGGCTATAACTGGCGGAAATCTTAAACAAATTTTAGAGACATCCAGTATTGGGAAACCTCTAATCAATAAAAAGGTATTATCGTCTAGTGACCGAAAGATACTGACGGCCCTTATTGTTGAGGCTGAGGTGCGGAAATTGAAAGAAAACACTGACCCAATACGAAAAGAAACCTGGGATACGTGGACATCAGAAATTATAAAGCTTTTCCCAGGTGAAACAAAGGGGGTATATTATAATCCTTTTCGTCTTGTTGATGGAAAAGCTATCCAGGCCAGTGGCCTGATAGTGAACCGATTAATAACAGTACGCAGAAAATTAAATGCAGAAATCCGCAGCCGCAGCAGAAGTCGTAACAGCAGTAATAGCGACAAGAGCAGCGACAGCAGCGGAGACCAAAACAAGAGAAAAAAATCTGCTGTCAAATCTTCTAATGCACGGGTTAGACCTTTTCCTGACACCTTTCAAACAATAAGTACCAATCAAGACTCTGAAAAAGATACCGTGCAGTGGTTGAAGCACTCTTCTTCACCGAGAGAATTGGTAGAAACAAAATGGAACAGTTGTCTACATGAACGCATGGCTGCACTGCAAGAAGGCGACCATGTTAGTTATTTGAGCATCTTCCCAGCACTGCAATGTCCTTGGGGCTATGAATTGGTGAGTCAATGATAATACTAATCAATCAAGTGTCTTCATGCCAGACTTCATGACATCACCAGGCAGAAGTCATCAATTTGTGTTAAGTTATTTTTATACCCAACTGCAGAAAGGAGGTTAAGTTTTTCAAGCGTATGTATGTATGTATCTTTAATTATTTGGCACGCTCTACTGCCTAAACCATTTAGCGGAGTTTAACATATGAGGTGTCATTACATTTGTCTCAGTTTTGCGAGTAAATCCATACTAATATTATAAATGCGAAAGTGTGTCTATTTGTGGCGGGTGGAGTCGCGGGCTAGTAGATTATAGGTATATTATTATTATGCAGTCGGGTTATTGATTTTCATTTTAAATACTCATATATACACTAGCAACATTTCTCGTTGTATGATTATGAATGATGATTGATGACTAGCAACATTTTTGATTTTGTGAAAGAGCTTTTAAGCTCTACTTGAATAACAAATGTTTGATTTCTGTTTATTTTCAGCTGGCCAGTGACTTTGACAAAATATACCCTGAAATAGAAGGAAAGTTCGACGAAAATTTCCCGGTAGTGAAAGGTCGCCTGCTATCATTACTAGATGAGAAGGCTCAACAGCTAACACGACCTGACACTTCTATTCAAACTGTTTTGGATCTTGCAACTTGTAAGTTATATTATCGTTTTTTTGTCAAATAGTGTCTTTATTGCCTCTATATGTAAATACAGTATGTACAGTGAGCTTCGAAATTGCATACACTGTACATACTAGGGTGGCTCTAAAAAACCTTTTGTTTTATTTTGTTACACTCATTATGCTGAAAAAATATTCCCAATTTTGTAACTTTAACTACAAGAGGATGCGTATTTATTATTTAGATTTTTATTTATGTATCTGTTTACACACCATTTGAACATTTGATTTATAAGTTTTGAAGTAAAAAAAAACAATTTCATTTCTATTTTTTGTAATTTTTCAAAAGGTAGATTTTTTAAATTCACCTAAAAATTCATAAAAATTTGAAATAAAAATGGTTTTTTACTTAATAACTTATAAATCACATTTTCAAATGATGTGAATAAAAATTGTAGTTGAGATAAAGTTGAACCACCCTGGTACATACGTTTTATTTGTTCAGCCATATAGATTATATAGAAGTAAGTACCTAAGCATAACGTTCAAGTTCTTGCAAGGGGCTCGAGTTTGTTAATATTCTTACTCCCGGAGTAACACAGAATCACACTTGCGAAGAAAAAACTAAATTTTATGCGAAAAAATTCTTAAATACGGTGACATTTCAAACATTCGTCCGCCATTTGTGATTTTTTGACAAGATAGGCATCTAAGGCACATACCCATCCGGCATTCAGCCACGATTGAAAATTGTGTAAGAATATTATTTTGAACAGCTATTAAATTAATTAACCGAAATATCTAATTATAAACGTCAGTATTTTAAAAGTAAAACTCATGTATACCTACTTGGTTCATATTAAGTAGTAATAGTAGTAGTTATGACATAATAAAAAAAAAGCTGTAACTCCCTAGAGAGTTACACCTTTTTTTCACAATCCATAACTCCTGCGGGAACAATATAGGCCTTTGTCCTTTAGTACACCTGCATGATATTAGATCTTTTTCGAGCAAGTGTGATGAAAATAACATATTATATACAGGGTAGATTTTTTTAACGACACCTGTAGGCCGAGCACATGATTGACGCGACAGTATCTCGCCGCGAGATAGACTACCCGTCTTTTACTAACTGTATGAATTTAAAGGGGACGGGTAGTCTATGTCACGGCGAGATACTCTCGCGCCAATCATGTGCTAGCCCGGCTGGAAGTGAAGTAGGTACTATAGATAGAGGAGATGACGAATTTTACTCAATAGAAACTTTACCTTAAGTAATCGTTAACCATACTAAGTATTAATTATTTTTGCAGCGGGGGAGGAACAAGCGAATGTTGCGACTTTTCTGGCAGTTCCCCTGTTGCTGAAACAAATGCACACTGTTCCCGTGAAAGGAGTCAGAAAACCCTGGAACCCGTCTAGATTAGAAGTAAGCAACGCGTTTTTAAGCTTGGTGCCATCTACATCGGACCTTCAAAGCCACTTCAGTGAACGGAAGGCCACATTGCAGGAAAAAAAATTGCCTGTTCTTCCATATTTGGTTGCTGTTGGGGCTTGCTGGCAGGATGTTACGCAGTATGATTTAATAATCTCTGAAGACATCAGGTACACGTTTCCCAGCATTTGTAAAGCTGTTTCAAATACTTTTAAGATTCTATGGGCATTAGACTTACCATATTCAAAAGATTGTGCCCCAGTCTGGATGTTTATCCAAAGAAGTATATATGTAATGAAGAGCAAGTTTGACACTGAAGGCACTCCTATGCTAGATTTGCTTGCTTCTGTTTCTAACAGGCACGATGGTGCTGTGTGCAATATGTAAAAGGTCTTTTGTCCAAATGAAGCAATTTAAAACCCATTTTACATTTTATCATCCAGGTAAATGTTATATTTGTCCAAACATGGATTGTGGGAGAACTTATCAACTCTACAATTCATTTAGGCGTCATTATTTGAAAGAACATTCAGATTCTTCTATGTTACAACAGGCTTCAAGTGTACAGGATTTTGCTATTGGACAAGAGACCTCTCCCGTGAATAATGATCCATTACATAATGTGTGTAGCGCAACCGAGTTTCAAATTAAAGAAAATAATAGTACTATACAGAGTGATAGCAAACACAACACACCGCCGCTAAGCGACAGTTTAGGTCAACTTTTCTCATCCCTGTATAGTAATCCCCATTTGCCGAACAATGTGCTAGATACAGTTTATAGCGGTATTCACAACATGTTCACTATGTCAATCAGACCTCTGTTACCAGTAACTTCTAGCTCTGCCGTAGCAAAACTGACAACCGATCTAGAGATGTTTAGTTCAACTTATAAACGACATCAGTTCTTTGAAAGTAAGGGTACTTTAGTTAATCCTGAGCCTTATACTGTAGGGCGACGATTTGATTACGTAAAAAAAAAAGGTAAAACTTATTACCAAGCAGTAGAGTGCATAGCCCATAAAATACCTATTAGAGATGTGTTGCACAAATTTTTTTCGTTGCCTAACATACTTCATGAGACCATCGATGCTATGAAAAAACTGATGGCTCATGACACGTCAAACAGTATAGAGCATTATATGCATGGTTCATTTTGGAGACAGAAAAATCATGGAGATAAGATAGTCATGCCCATATTTTTGCAAATTGACGATTTCGAGACTTTGAACCCTTTGGGTAGTCATAGTGGTGTGCACAAACTAGGAGCCGCATACATTTCTCTTCCTTGCCTGCCGTACTATTGTGCCTCTCTGTTAGGTAACATATTTTTAGTCTTACTCTATCATTCCACTGACAGAGTGGAATTTGGGAATCGTATAATATTTCAGCCCCTGATTGACCAGTTTAATGATTTATTTAAGCATGGAATAGTTTTTGATTTGCCAGATTTCAAGGGCACAATTTACTTTGAGTTGTCATTAATTTTAGGAGATAATTTAGGCTTGCATAGTGTTTTAGGATTTGTTGAGAGTTTTTCAAGCAATTTTCCTTGCAGAACATGCAAAGTAGAGAAAAAAGTCATGGCTAATCAGGTTTATGAAGATGAATCTCTCTTAAGGACCGAGTCAAATTACCAGGATGATTTAAAAACGAATAATTCATCTCTGACAGGCGTCAAAGAAAAATGTATATGGCTCGACATAGAAAATTTTAATTTATTTTCGCAAATGGGTTTTGATGTAATGCATGACATGCACGAAGGCTGTGCCAAATACGTCATGTGCTCTTTACTTGTGGTTTTTGTAGACAAAATGAAATATCTTACAATTGATATTGTTAATAACAAAATTTCCTCATTTCAATACGGTCCCGATAAAAAAGATAAGCCCGTCACGCTGGCCATGTCCAATTTACGAAAAGGCAATATACGTTTAAATGCTGCCGAAATGAGCACATTTTGCAAGTATTTTGGTGTAATGTTTGGTGATTTCATTCCAAGACATAATAAATATTGGCAACTGTATATTCAATTAATGACTGTTTTAGATTTTATTATGTCACCCCGTTTTGTATCTGAGCAAATAGACTATTTTAAGTATATGATCGCTGACTTTTGCGAAATGTACATCACACTGTTTAACCAAAGTCTTAAGCCTAAATTTCACAATTTACTGCACTATCATTCGGCAATGTTACGTTTTGGTCCCTTGAGATTTCTGTCTTCAATGCGCTACGAAGCTAAACATCGCTTCAACAAGTTAGCTGCAAAATCAACAAATAACCGAATTAACATGACACTGACAGTAGCTCGAAAGCATCAGTTGATGTTAAATGACATATTCTTGAAAGAAACTATTCGTTCGCCTCTTTCGTTTGGGGGCCAAGCAGAAGTACCAGTTAGTGAATGTAAACAGATTTTAGATCAAATGCAATGGTCAGATATTACAAAATTATATAAAGTGAGTTGGGCGGCAAAGTGTTCCGAGCGCTACCAAGTAAATTCTGTAATAGTTACTGCTATTAATGAAGAAAACATTTATTTTTCCAAAATTGATGACATATATGTTGATGGAGTGTCTAAGATTAGTTTCAAGGCTAAGCCTTTACAAACAATTGGTTTTGATAATCATTACCATGCTTATAATGTACTGGACTCATTACAATCATCACACATATACATTGATCAAGACACCATGCAGTATCCGTTTTTGTGCAACTGTGTAGTCATTGGGCATAACATTAATCTTCCTGAGTATCATATCGTACTCAGTAAACCGATTTAATTAACCCAACTAGAGTAAGATTTAATAATTTGTAGTAATAGTAAGTATGATTACAATTACTTATGCAGGTATAATGCATACCCTAACTCAGTTTAGTAAATTAAGTTCAAAAGGGCCGTGGAACATTACAGTGTTAACAATTCCTATTTTAAACATATTTTTGTTCGTATTTTATTTTACAGGAAGTAATCAAATGTTATATTACGGTAAATATGTAATGATTATTGATGGGAATAGCCCTCATTATGAAAACAGTTTTGTTCATGCAGTGATAATATGCTAATAACCCAAAAAAAAATAAAAAATCTGCGGATATAATTCGTGGTTTGGAAAATCCCCCCCCCTACACCCTCGAGGACTTTTAGTATGTTTATCTGGACACCACAAGGTATAAATAACTATACCAATTTTCAAAACAACACGAATTATTTCTGCTGATTGATATTTTCGGCTTAATTTGACGTGGCTATAAGTTTAGTTTCTATTTAAACGATATGTAACTACAGTTGTGGCCCTAAGCGCCACTTGCACCATCCTACTAACTAATGAGGGGTTAACCGGTTAACCCCTCATTAGTTAGTAGGATGGTGCAAGTGGCGCTAGATTGTTGTGTTAGGAAACACCTTGCATGTAAGTAGTGACCTGATGTATGAATAGCGTTGTCACTATAATATTGACAGTAAGGTACAGAACTGCACGGGGTGGGTCACGTTATACTGTTGTTGGTTATTACCAGTACTTAGGTTAGGTTAGGTTAGGTTAACAGCAGGTAGATATATCGTCGGGTGATAAGCAAAAGTCACTAAGTACCACCACAAGTTCATAGCCATAGTGAACCGTAATATTATGCGAATAAGGTTGATTTTTGTTTAATTATTTTTCAGTAGTTAGTGAGTTTTGCTTGTTACCTGACGGTATGCTAATTATTATTATTTGTTCACATTTAGCGGGTTCGATTCCCGGATCAGCCAGGCGATTTTTCTTAATTATTTGCAATTCGTATTGTTTTGAAATAAAAATGAAAGGAAGCTATTTTTACTTCTACTCGTCAAATATATGGTCATACTTCTAATCCATTCGCATCCATTTAACTTTGAAATAGTAGGTACAGTCAGCTTCAAATAGCCAGCCAAAGTCGCCAAATATGTCGCAACACACCTTTCTTGCCATGGGAATAAGGTTGTGTTTCGATATATTTGGCGAGTTGTCACCAAATATTTGACGAGTGGAAGTAAAAATAGCTTCATTTCTATATTTATTTAAAAACAATACGAACTACATTCAAAGAATTTGAAAAAAGTCGCCTGGCTGATCCGGGAATCGAACCCGCTTTTTTAGTACTTCTAAAGCGGGTTCGATTCCCGGATCCCGCTGACGGTACTTCTGTATAGTGGCTAGAGGGTAAATAGTATTTAAATAGGTATTTTAGTGTTGAATAATAATCACTTTTATATTCGACTCCGTATATTAAAATAACCAGTTAACTGTACAATGGTTCAGGCGGGACTGGCGTCCCGTTGATCCGTTCCTACGGATATGGGTTTTGGCTAATCAGATCAAATCGCGGTGCACGCGCGCTTGAATATGAGCTGACATAGCTTAACTGTTACTATACCGCTAAATGTGAAAAACAAAAAAAACCTTTCAATTTTACTGTACCGATCGAAAGGCTCAATCAAAGGGTTCTTCAAAATAACATAGCATCTTAAATAAATGTATGTAATTAAGCCTTCCGATCGGTACAGTAAATTGCAGGTCTTTCTTTCATTTAGCGGGTTCAATTCCCATTTTCGAAACACCGAGTGTTTGTTTTTGATTTACATATTAGTAAATAGTTGATTTTTCACTGGAAACTTTTAGTTTCCCATTATTATCTACATTATTTGTATTTTAGTGGGCAACATTTTTTTCTATTCTTACGGACCTGCAAACGTTTTTTAATAATAAAAGTTAGTTTTATAAATATTGTTGTATTTTTTCAGGTAGCTATTGTCGTTCGCGACTTTTGGCATTGCTAGTTCTGCAATGTTGAACGTAAACATTGCTATCCCCGCGATATTCCACTGCGGAGCTAGCAACGTCAGCATTGCTATCCCCGCAATATTCCACTGCGGAGCTAGCAACGTCTGAATTGCTATCCCCGCAATATTCCACTGCGGAGCTAGCAACGTCAGCATTGCTATCCCCGCAATATTCCACTGCGGAGCTAGCAACGTCAGCATTGCTATCCCCGCAATATTCCACTGCGGAGCTAGCAACGTTAGCATTGCTATCCCCGCAAAATTCCTCTGCGGAGCTAGCAACGTCAGCATTGCTATCCCCGCAATATTCCTCTGTGGAGCTAGCAATGTCAGCATTGCTATCCCCGCAATATTCCTCTGCGGAGCTAGCAACGTCAGCATTGCTATCCCCGCAATATTCCTCTGCGGAGCTAGCAATGTCAGCATTGCTATCCCCGCAATATTCCTCTGCGGAGCTAGCAATGTCAGCATTGCTATCCCCGCAATATTCCACTGCGGAACTAGCAACGTCAGCATTGCTATCCCCGAAATATTCCTCTGCGGAGCTAGCAACGTCAGCATTGCTATCCCCGCAATATTCCACTGCGGAACTAGCAACGTCAGCATTGCTATCCCCGCAATATTCCACTGCGGAGCTAGCAAAGTCAGTATTGCTATCCCCGCAATATTCCACTGCGGAGCTAGCAACGTCAGCATTGCTATCCCCGCAATATTCCTCTGCGGAGCTATCAACGTCAGCATTGCTATCCCCGCAATATTTCACTGCGGAACTAGCAACGTCAACATTGCTGTCCCCGCAATATTCTACTGCGGAACTAGCAGCGTCAGAATTGCTATCCCCGCAACATTCCACTGCGGAGTTAGCAACGTCAGTATTGCTATCCCCGCAATATTCCACTGCGGAGTTAGCAACGTCAGCATTGCTATCCCCGCAATATTCCACTGCGGAACTAGCAACGTCAACATTGCTGTCCCCGCAATATTCTACTGCGGAACTAGCAGCGTCAGAATTGCTATCCCCGCAATATTCCACTGCGGAGCTAGCAAAGTCAGTATTGCTATCCCCGCAATATTCCACTGCGGAGTTAGCAACGTCAGTATTGCTATCCCCGCAATATTCCATTGCGGAGTTAGCAACGTCAGCATTGCTATCCCCGCAATATTACACTGCGGAGCTAGCAACGTCAGCATTGCTATAACCACAATATTACACTGCGGAGCTAGCAACATTAACATTGCTATCCCCGCAATATTATTCTGCTGAGCTAACAATATCAACATTGATGACTTCTCTATTCCGTCTTTCAACTTTGCTAAAACTACGACTTCAAAGTAGTTTATATAACGAAGTTCACTTGATAAAACCACAAAATAAAAATTGCTAAAATAGCTATGTTCGGAATAGGCATCAAAGAAAAATTGTTAAAAACTAAATTTGTTAAATTAACAATGTTCATATTGCAATGTAAAGATTTGCTAAATTAGCAATGTTATAAATCACAACTTTTACTATGTATTATTGTCAACGTTACTTCACAATGTCGACATTGCTGAATATTCACAAAGTTAAAATTGCAAAATAGGAGCAGACAGAGTCAAATTGCGAGAAATGTTACGTTGTGAAATTAGCTATATGATTTTTCACAAAGTTGAAATTGCGAAATAGGAGCCGACAGAGTAAAATTGTGAAAAATTCGACTTTGTGAAATTCGCTATGTGCTTTTTCACAAAGTTAACGCTTTCGCTTTGTCATTTACGCAATTTTTTTTCGCAAAATTAAGCTTGCTGCGCCCGCAATTTGACTCTGTCGGCTCCTATTTAGCAACGTTTTTTTGTTATTTTCACAATAGTTTTCTCTGAGTGCATTTTCAATCAAAAGGGTACTTATTGTCGGTTGTCAATAAGGCGCTATTTCTATACAGCTTCAATTTGAAATCAACCTTATTGACAAGCGACAATGTGGTACCTTTTGGTTGAAAATATCACAAATAATTACTCCTATTAAGTATGTAAATATATACCTGGTCACCTCTCTTATAATAATTAATTACAATTAACTTGCATTGTGTCCAGGCTTCGCATCCGTACATAAGAATTGGCCTTATGACCGTTTTGTATATTCGAAGCTTCGTGTTCCTGGTCATTAGCTTGGACACTAACACTTTGTGCAGGGCAGCAGCACCGCGTAGAGCATTCTGGATCCGGACTTGTATCTCGCCCTCTCTCTGGTTGGTATCTGTGACGATGCATCCAAGATACTTGAACCTCTCCACGCCATTGTATGAGGTATCTCCCTGTGAGGTCTTTTCTACGAATCCTTGACGACTGGACAGAAACGGACTTTGGACAGAGTAGCATGGCGGCAGTAAGTAAGTAACTTGCATTGTGTGTACCTATACCTATATGTATGTTTACAGTACATATGGTGCTATTTTTTTCACACTAGTGCGTAAAGAGCACTTTTCGTGCATATGTCGACAGTGTCAAGGGCCATATGTACTGTAAAACGTTGTACTATACACGTGCGAAAAGGTAATTCGCAACTCGTGTCGATTTAAAACACTCCCTGCGGTCGTGTTTTAATTTATCGCCAATCTTCGAATTTTCTCTTTTCCGCACTTGTATCGTAAATAACTATTGTACGGATCAAATTTTGCATGTTAAATTTGACCCACTTCCCGGTTTCCGATGAAGCTGAAAATTTGCATACGTGCGTAAATCGGGTGACAATGTAATATGCAATGCTACTATGGAGCTGATCTGATGCAGACAGGAGGTGGCCATGGGAACTCTGTGATGAAACAACGCAAACTAATTGTGTTAATTTGGAGTTTTAGAATTGTCTCGATGGGTATTAGTTGTCTGTGGAAAGAAAAGTACAGTCTGCGATAAAAGCTTGTAGGTACCAAAAACAATTATTTTGTTAAATAGTATATTACGATACAAGTGCGAAAAATATGAAATTCGCAATGAGTGGCGATAAATTAAAACACGACCGAAGGGAGTGTTTTAAGTCGACACGAGTTGCGAATTACCTATTAGCACATGTATCGTACAACGTTTTATAGTACATATGGCCTTTTGAATTTTCGACATAGTTACGTAATGTGCTAATTATCGCACTAGTGCGGTAAAGTAGCACCATATGTACTGTAAATCTTATTACTCAATTTAGGTGACGACGGTGACGTTGGCTGTGGCTCAACCGTAATATTAAGGACAACTTATTTAATTATTTACCGTATACTCTCTGCTCTGGCGCAACATATTCCAAATTCAAACAGGTTTTTCTGCGGCTATTATTTGTTATGTGGTCAGGTACTCTTTCGAGTCCATATAGGTTGGAGTGTGGAGTGAGGCAGGGAGGGTTGTCCTCGCCCACACTCTTTAACCTGTATATAAATGGGCTGCTCGAGGCGCTGAGCGGAATGTATGTAGGCTGCCATATTGACTCAGTGTGTGTTAATAATATAAGCTATGCAGACGACATGGTTTTGCTCAGCGCGTCGGCTTGCGGACTACGTAAATTACTTCTCGTATGTGAGAACTATGCGACTGCGCATGGCCTTAGGTATAATGTTACCAAAACCCAATACATGGTGTTTGAGCCGAGAGGATACAGGATAGGGGAGGTACCTCCAATACAATTAAATGGCACACCACTGGAGAGGGTGAATGGTTTCAAATACTTAGGCCATATTGTTTCATCTGATATGAAGGATAATATGGATATAGAGCGGGAACGGAGGGCCCTATCTGTGAGGGCTAACATGATCGCACGTAAGTTTGCGCGCTGTACAAAAGCAGTTAAAGTTACATTGTTTAGAGCCTATTGTACATCTTTGTACACGTGCAGCTTATGGGTGTGCTATACGCAGAGAGCCTATGGAGCCCTCCGGGTCCAATATAACAACGCGTTCCGGGTGCTGGTGGGGCTGCCCCGCTTCTGTAGCGCATCTGGGATGTTTGCGATGGCGCGTATGGATTGCTTTTACGCGACCATACGCAAGCGATGCTCATCCCTGGTGCGCCGGGTGCGGGCCAGCCCCAACCCCATCCTGCGCTCTATTGCGGACAGGTTTGACTGTCCATACTTGAGGCACTGCTGTGAGATGCATGTTTCTTGCAGCCCATATTTTGTGTAACTTATTAATTATGTACTAACATTAGGGATAAGAATTAATATTGTAAACTAACAAATTTTATGAGTCATGTTACTTGAAATAAATAAAATTTATTTATTATGTATGGATGGTATAAAAAGTATTCTTTAATTTGTTGACCCCTAGGAAAGTATTGATACTGGATAGGAATGGGATCGATTGGTATAAAAAAAATAGCATGTGAAAAATAAGTTTTCATTTTCATACAAATTGTATTGGAAAAGTTTTCCTACATTTGTGGCTTTTCTAGCAGGTAATTTATTTCGTCCCATACAAGCTTTTGAACCTGGATAGGAAAAGGATCGTTTGGCATCGAAAAAAAAGCTTGCCAAAAATGACCTTTTTCTCACACCCTGTATGTTTTTTGCAAAAACTGTAAACGCCAAACTTCATTAATTTGAAATTGAGGGAAAGTCTTCTAAGACGATTTTCGCGTAGCAGCACGGGATCTGGTAGCTGCCCTGACTGACCCACTAAGAAAACCCACCCTGTATAATTATCACTATTAAGTACTATTAACAGTAACTTAATAGTAAACCGCCTCATTTGCTTGCCAGCAGCGCTTATAAATTATACAAATAAACACAAACATAGAAACAATCACAGCATTGACATTAGAAAAATAAGCAGAAAAATCACTTCCACAATGCACAAACAAAACGCTGAAAACGTCAAACGTCAAATGTCAATGTGACAGCACGGCAGGGTAGGTTATTAAAGCAGGTATTTAAATCAACATCAACTAGATATGTTATATCTACCGCTGCAAAAACTGAAGTGATTTCTTAATGTACCGTTTTAAATATAAAGAAGATTTTGTAAAGAGCATACGTGCGTTAGTTGCATTCTTTGATTATTTAATTGTGGTGCATCATGCCGATAGAAGTGTAAGTATTATTGAGAAATTATCATTTATTTATATAATGGTATAATGTTTTCGTGTTAATATACGCTAAAGTCAACGATAAACAGCAGTACGCATGTAGAATCATCCTTCAATAGTAATAATTATTAAAAAAACGTACTTCCAGAGTATTTATATATACAAAAGGGATATTTCGCGAAACCAGACAGTTTTTATTCTTTTGAGTCCCCAGGGGTTAAATTTGCCATTCCAAAATTCTTGACGTTCAATTTGGATTGTCATTACGGTCGCGGACATTGTCAACGTCAACCTTTTACTCTAGGCTCTAGAGAAACACAAGGCTCATTTTGCATTATAATGTGCTCTAACCGAAGATAATGTAATTTGTTTCAGAAAAATTCAAGAGAGAAGGCTTGGTTCATTCTTGAAACTGAGATGTATGATTAGCCTTTGTTCTTTGAATGCAAAACCCTTGGAAACCATATCAAGTCAACATTTTAATGTCACTGACTTAGCCGAAGTGCAGCTTCAATTTAACTTCAAGAACAAAAACTTTGTTGAATGTTATATTTTAGCACAGAATCATATAAAGGCAAAAAACATTGAAGTAAAAATTAAAGCATCTTGTCAAGAAACCTCTGAACCATTTTACTCAGAATGGATTTGCGACAATCAATGGAAAACAATTGGAATCAGAGAAAATTATGATGTCAATTTAAATTGTGTGTGTACAACCTTGCTGGATATTAATATGTCAGCGAGAAAGGTTGGCCCTTCGCTTCTCCTAAATCTTTACAATGATGTTGATTTTACTGACTTCAGCTTGAGCACATCTGAGGGCAGTGTGGGCATACACAAGGCATGTCTAGCAGCCACCAGCGATGTGTTTCGTGCTATGCTTAGTCACGAATGGAAGGAAAAGGAAGCGGGCCACATTCAGATGGAGGGGGTCACTGTGCAGACCCTTAAATATTTAAAGGACTACATTTACATTAGAAAGCTGCCCGATGATGATCTAAAGCCTTTACTTACACTCGCCTCCTGCTACTTAATTGATGATCTTATAGAAGATTGCGTCTCCAAGTTGGCTCTAAAAAGTAGTTCTGAAGACTGGGACAGTCTTATAGCCTTCGCCGCAAGTAATCAAATAGTTGAACTAACAAGAGCTATTCTGCTTGTGAATCCAACTTATGAGATCAAAAATGAAGTCGACTAGAATGGGCAGAAGAACTTACTTTAATACTTAAATATAACATCTAATAATTTAATAATATAATTTAATTTTTTTTAATAATATAATTTGTAATCTTTTATTCCTTTGAATTTAATATAATAAAAATATCAAATAAAAGTGACTTATTATTAAACCTTGACAAGATTCTGATTGGACCTGATCCATACCCAAAGGGTAAAAACGGGACCCTATTACTAAGACTCCGCTGTCTGTCTCTCTGTCTGTCCGTCTGTCACCAGGCTGTATCTCACGAACCGTGATAGCTAGACAGTTGAAATCTTCACAGATGATGTATTAACAACAAATACTAAAAACAGAATAAAATAAATATTTAAGTAGGGCTCCCATACAACAAACGTGATTTTTTTGCCGTTTTTATAAATGGTATGGAACCCTTCGTGCGCGAGTCCGACTCGCACTTGGCCAGTTTTTTTTCATGCAAATGTTTTATCGTATTCAAAATAGTTTTTCTTGCATCTTTGACAATCTAATTTGGCATTTTTGTGGTAAAATCTCTTCTTGTTTACATCGGTGGCATGCGATGACTTGAATGTCTGTTGTCAGTCTAAACAGTGATAGAACGTAGTGATTATATGCTCTTTGAGTCTAAATCCGTGGTTGTCAGATGTACGTATGTTATGCTGAAATGCCAAATTCTACAATTCGTCATTTAGATTTTCTGTTACTGTCACTTTCCCGAGTCAAATAGGGATTTCTTTTATCTAAGAAATTATCAATCTCCTATAAAAACTGAGTTATATAAAAAAAACCGGCCAAGTGCGAGTCGGACTCGCGCACCGAGGGTTCCGTACTTTTTTAGTATTTGTTGTTATAGCGGCAACAGAAATACATCATCTGTGAAAATTTCAACTGTCTAGCTATCACGGTTCATGAGATACAGCCTGGTGACAGACAGACAGACGGACAGCGGAGTCTTAGGTCTTAGTAATAGGGTCCCGTTTTTACCCTTTGGGTACGGAACGGAACCCTAAAAATCTAAATTTTGACTAAAATTTACATGCGCTAATCACGTTTCAATTCAAGGACCGAGTCGATAATATTTCGCATATTTCTTAAATATAAAGATCATGGGATAGCAATAATACCTGCATATTAACTGAAAAAACTTGGTCCTTAAGACCATACTGTACATATTACGCTAGAGTTCTTTTTACGTTGGACAAATCGTACGATACCATTTAATTAAACCAGTTGTCGCTTTAATCACCTGATGAATTAAAAGTCAAAGTTCAAATAACCGTAAATAGTTCGTTGGAATAGATTTTACAGTTCAAAGAATGTTGGTTTTATTTTAGGCTCAAATGGGGGGTTTAGTTGACACTCTGTAGTCCGTAATTACTCTAATTTTACTCTACCGAGGACAATACCAGCAATGATGGATGGACCCTATTAATAAGACTCCTCTGTCCGTCTGTCTGTCACCGGCTGTATATCATGAACCGCGATAGACAGTTGAAATTTTCACACATGATGTATTTCTGTTGCCGCTATAACAACAAATACCAAAAAGAACGGAACCCTCGGTGGGCGAGTCCGATGCGAGTCAAGTGCAAACTTGTGCGGTTTTTGATATTGCCATTTACACAAAATATTTCTAAGAAAACACGTTACAAACATCACTTGTTTATTCGTTTAACGAAATAATTGACATTACTTACACATTTCCTAGAAAATTGAACCGAAATACGACGCAGTATTCAGATCAGAAACGCTTTTATTCGGTTGCTAAGCAGGCGGCCCCGTTTCTCATCACAACATACCTAACAGGGTCAGTAGAAACTGTAACATATGTTTACATAAATAAAAACGTTAGATCACTTTGCGAATGTATAATGTTTTTGTAATCTTTCACAGTTCAAGGATTGCAAATATGTGCCGGTCTTGATAAGATTCGTTTTCTAACGACCGAGCGAACCAAATTATTTACATACAGTATTAAGTATATTATGGTGCTCATTCCACAGCCGAAGCGTCCGCGGGAGGAAATTCCTCTTAAATCGCACAACGCGACCATTTAGGTTCTAGGGCTAGGGTGTGCTATTTATATAGCAGCAGTCTTTGCCCCGGAGTAAAGTATCGCCTCGCTTTATCGAGCACACCGAGTTTTATGGATGCCAGCTGATAATAGTACTAGGTATAAAAGGTTCACTCTCTAACAAAACGCGCGACAGCCCGCTAGGTGGCGCAAGCGCGAGCAGGCGTCCTTTCCGTAGCGGTGCGCGGCAACGCCGCAACTACTATGGTTAGACACCAAAATTAGTGTGGGCCGCAAGTACTTGTAGCGACGCGAAGAAATCGCGAAGTGAGCCACGCCTGGCGTCAGGCGATTCGTCCGCTCATTTGCCTTCTATATCATATAAAAAAACAAGTATAAGGGTGTTATTCCACCTGCCCAATTTTTGATCAAATGTGCATTGCGTCTCACTCTCTCATTAAGAGTTCCCGGCAAGCTCGGAAGAATTGCACCTTTCCCATCTCATTTTAAAACTACGTGTTGGATTGTAATGAAACTTTGCACATACAATGACATGAGGTATATCTAGGTCTGAAATTAGTATATATGATTTCAGTTTATAAAACATCCATACTATATATTAATATTATAAATGCGAAAGTCTGTCTGTCTGTCTGTGTGTTCCCTCTTCACGCTTAAACCGCTGAATCGATTTAGATGAAATTTGGCATAGAGATAGGTTGAGTCCCTGAGAAGGACATAGGATAGTTAGTATTCAATTTGAGCATATTATGCACACAAATTAGCAGACACTTCATTAATTATCTCAATTCCACCCCGCTTTTTACTTTCTTAAGGGATGATTTTCGGGATAAAAACTATCCTATGTCCTTCTCAGGGACTCAACCTATCTCTATGCCAAATTTCATCTGAATTCTGAATCGATTTAGCGGTTTAAGCGTGAAAAGGGAACACACAGACAGACAGACAGACTTTGGCATTTATAATATTAGTTATACCAAATCGCTTACTCGGTAAACATTATGCATAATTAACAAATACAAGATTCTGACACAAATAACACCACTAACAACAATACTTTAGCTGCTGTTACTGAGTCCACGCAGACGAAGTCGCGGGCAAAAGCTTGTATGAAATAGAGCAAAAACAAGTTTTGTATGAAAAACTTAAATTCGCTGTATTTTTATAACTATGATATCTGAAGCTACATAAACTAATTACAGACATAGATATACCTTATCCTATTGTAAGTACTAAGTTTCAGAGCAATCTCTTTTTTTTATTTATTATAAACTGATCGGCGATTGGCCCTAGTCACACCTGATGGAAAGTGAAGACAGGGCCAAGATGGAGCTCACCGGTTCAGTAACAGCCTATTCACTCTTGTTTTAAAGAGACCGAGGTCATATTGATCAGGGAATACAGATGGCGGGAGCGCATTCCATTCCTTAGCCGTCCGTACCAAAAAGGAGGAGGCAAAACGTTTCGTCCGAACGAATGGAATGTGGACCACGAACGGGTGCATACGCTCCCCGCGCCTGGATGTCCGATGATGGAAAGGGGAAGGTGGGATCAGGTCGTTCAGTTCCTGTGCGCACTCCCCGAAATGTATCCGATAGAACACCGATAGGCAAGCGACTCGACGGCGATGCTCAAGGCTCTGTATCCTTGACTTGACCGATGGATCATCGCCAAAGAGTCTATGAGAGCGGAACGAGCTTGCCGGAGACCCTTAAGCAAAATGTGATTTGATCAAAAATTGGACAGGTCGAATATATCACCCTAAGATGTTACAAGTACGCTAAAACAAAGACAGCAAAATGTATGTAAATACTTTATTACAATTTTCTCCCTCAACTAAAACATATGTAATTTAAGTTCTAGCCATTCTTATATGTATAAATAAGAGATCCGCCACTAGTGATATATATTGGCTGTCTAGGTATAGTTCACAAATATGTGTCGTTCCGTATAAAAAGGACCTTTATGGCGTTTGGCGCTTTTGTTATCGATACTCTACAAAAGGAATGTAAGCAACTGAATGACTATTTTTATACGGAACACACATCACCGAACCAGACTCCACCATACACAAGCTCATTTTTTTAAACTATAAATTTATATATAGCCTGAATCTGTGATTCCGAAAAACTTATGATCAGCAAAAGCTACCTGAATTACTGAAAAAAAAAAACAACTAGTGTGTGGTGTGCCTAATAAGTACCTAATTTATTCCATCTCTTTCATTTCTCTATTTAAAAAAATGAGCGAAAGAAACGGACGAAAAAGTTTTTCAGTCGTTGCAGACATTATTTATAGGTTATATACGTAATATATTTAATGATGCTGCAAAGACCAAATGGAAAGGAATTATATTCCACAAACAACATTCATTACAAATATTATCTAACGCGGATATACGTAGTCATTAACATAACATACATATCATAATTATAAATTCTTTACTCTAAAATAAGAATAAACCTTAAAATAGAGCTTTTAAAAAGTTGACGCGTAAATATATGCTAAGATCACACGAGAGTCAAATAAATTTAATGATGCTTTGTTCAAACTAAATACAATGATTACTATTATAAAATTACGAATTTATTTGTTCAACAAACATAACTAATGGGTTATCAATTGTAAAATTAGTAAATTATGATACAAGTGCGAATAATAGGAAATTCGCAATGAGTGGCAATAAATTGAAACACGACAATTACGTATTTGCACATGTATCGTACAACATATGGCCGTTTAAATTTTCCACATAAATACGTAATGTGCTAATTATCGCACTAGTGCGATAAAGTAGCACCATATGTACTGTAACCATAATGCTAAAATCAGTGCTCGAAAAGCGCGCCAAAATAGCACTCGTATTTTTTTTAAATAATAACGATGCAATGTTTGACCTTTTCAGCCAGAACATTGCCTACAATTTGATTGCAAAAGACACTAACACTAACACTTAGTTTTTAACCTTAATTGTTACTAACCGTTATGGGCCAGTGTTGTCTTAAATAAATAAATTGAATTGAATTGAAAAGAGGAAGTTGGTAGGAAATCGTACTCATATCTAATGGCTCGTCTACACAGCCCGGCGTAGGCCAGTCCAAGGACGCATTATGCGTTAGAGGGAGCAAGTGATATTGCTATCGCATTCCACCGCATAGCTGTGTCCCTTGGACTGACCTACGCTGGGCCATCGTGTAGCCATAAGGCGATAAACACATTCAGACGGCGATCTGCCGCAGTGAGAGGTGTATTTTAACAATCAGTAGGTACATCAGTAAAACGCGTCCATGCAAACATACTAAGGGCATGTAGGTGCCCCAGGCACAAGGGACGATGGATAATTACTTCTCTTCCTCGGTAAATGACGATGTGTGAATTATCTGTGGCATTCATAAAATACTCAAAACTAAGAATAATAAATAACAAAAATTTTTTATGACTTAAAAAAAAACTATAGAGAACACCCTTTTTGTTAGCAGAAAATAATTATATGATGTAGCAAAACTAGCATAGTTAATACTAATATTTGAGTTGAGCATACATACAAACATTAAATACTCCTGGATATTTAAAAACACTGTTTAATACTTTTATTAAAATCTATATCTATATATATCTATAATATTAACGAAGTTGTGATATAAGTACATTAGATACTATGTTTTTTGTACATTCTATTTCTGATCACATTAATGAGATGGGTTTACAAAATCTAATAATTCAAGTGTTCGTACCAAAACCACCAAGTCATACCCTTGATACGCTTAATTATCAAAGCCTCTATGCTTCTACAATATTCAAATTATAAGCGTTATCACATAGAAAACAAGTGCAAATTGGGCGACATGAACTAAATCTGAATAAACTGGTCATCTTGCCTGTGCTTTGGCTGTCATCGTCAAGGCCTGGCCGACCTGTACCCTGTCACCGGATGCAAAATCAAATTTGAATTCCTTCGGAGCTTCAAACAGCAGAATTATCGTACTTCCCATGTTGAACTGGCCAAATAACTCTCCCTTCTTGATCGGCAAGTCTCCTAAGTCAGCTTCATCGATTCTATTCCTCCCTCCCTTAGTATTTGTTCGTAACTCTGGATCAGCATAGATTTCTATGGAACCAACATTAGTCGCCCCTACTGCAGTCATACTGAAGAATCCGTGCTGCCATTTACCAACATACACGGCTCTTTCATTCATGGTGAAAAGCCCAGGGATGAGACGGGCCATCCAAGGATTTACAGACAAAAGTTTACCTGAGAAATGTCGCCGGAAATTTGCTGTCCAGTCACATGGTGAATGGAATCTATGATAGTCACCAGGAGCCAAATAAATAATACATTGGTGTAGAATATTATTCTTGTTAGACAACAGTGAGTTATAATAATCTTTGTCCTTCGATTTCGACCATTTATTTTCGCCTAAGAATTCTTCTAAACTATATGTTACCCCTTTAACTTGTTCTATCTTCTCAGTATCTGCTGGACCGCAGTTCAGGACTACGCCGTCGCAAGGGGACACGCACGGGACGGGAGAGATGATCCTCGCACCCTCGCGCAGCGGCCGAGCGAAAAACGCAGCCAAACTTTTGTAATATGCGAGATCAGGTACTGCCGCGTCGTTCAGATTCACGTTAAATACTCTAACGTACGTACCGTAGACGAAGCTGCGGAGCGACGTCGGCAGCTCGCAGGCCGCCAGGTGTCCCCATATCCGACTAGTTATACGAAACGGAAACATTTCGTAAAATTTGATTTCCACTTTCGACACTTCATAGTTAACGCTCGCGCGGATGTAGCACCAACCTACGTAAATAACGCTTCCGAGTGGCACCCACCGCGTAATTATAGCTCTCAAATTCATCCATTTATTCCGTTGGAACTGAGTCGCGTTCTTTGTTTGATTGTGCAGCGTCGATGTCTGCCGGAAAGGTCTGTGTGGACGCAAACGCTGCTTGAACATCGGGTTTATGACTGGAAGGCAGCTACGAATACGCGTGGGCGGAAACATGTTTGCTCACGCCTGCCTTCCGCCTGTTTTAAAATAAATTTGTTTATCTGATTATTTTCCCGAATTGATTTAATTGCGCAGACTAGAAAAGTCCGATAACGAGGGCCAAGGCCGGACAAAAAAAGTGTTGGGGCGTTTTGAAGCTAGCTTTTCTTTATCTTTAAACCATGTTAACAAAGTACTAACATGGCGCTAATAAAATATTCACACTGATAAACTAGAACAACACCGGACAATTTCTAGCAATTGTAACTATTGTAAGTCAATAAAGACGATTTATTAATGGATTACCATGATGTAAATATGAATTAGAACCAATTCTAATTAAGTTCCTTGTTCTGAAAATTACTTATAGCTTTAGGTTTCTGAACGTAAATGAGAGCTGTCAAAAGAAAGCTGTCCAGACAGGATGATCAAACGACCGATTGGATTTGGATTGGATCAAAAGAGTGTCAATCTGATTAGTAATATCTCTATCTCGCTCTCACCGCACCTTACGCACCGTGTTTGACTCCTTGGTGCGGTGCGGAAGTGTGATGGCTATTAATTTGGACTTGTTTAAATTTTAAAGGCACTCCAGACTACGCGGCGCGAAGCAGCGTACGAGAGTGTGTAGTCGATTTCGCTGATTTGCGAACGACCCCACACTCGCGTTCGCGGCTTCACGCCGCGATTCGCGCACGAGTGTGGAGGACCCTTAAGAGGCTGGTTTAAAGCGCCACAGACTACCGCACCGCACCGCAACCTTGGTGCGGTTGGTGCGGGTAACATATCTCTTTCTCGCTCTAACTTATAGCTGCGTCCGGCGACCATCTTACACACTATCGATACGTACGCCACACCGCACCAAGGTCGCGGTGCGGTGCGGTAGTCTGCCACGAATTTTAAATACATATTTGTTTTTGATAATTTCAGTAAATATAAATCTTAAATTTATTATATTTGCGTCATAGAAGGTTTAAAAGTTATTATACTACAGTCTGGCAAAAAAGAGTTGAAATTAAAAAGTGGCAACACTGTAGTGTCGTCCCTTTCAAATCAATGTAAGAAAAACGGGACGACACTACAGTGTTGCCGCTTTTTAATTTCTACTCTTTTTGCCAGGCTATAGATTACTGGGTTCATGATTTGCGTAAACCAGCAGAATATCACAACATTGTACGAAGTACCAACATTAAGAAATCACATCATGGATGGTGACATGCTTATTGCAAATTTTTACACTCTGTGTTGTACGATATGTATCTACTTAGTAATCTGTGGTACGATACGAATGACATTAATTACCATACATACGACTTGCTTGCGCGAGTAATTTGTAAAATTCTTAGTTTTCCCTCTTTATTATTTTGTTTTTATAATTAGTTTACAATTTCTATGTCCGAAAAGTGCAATGGAGTTAAATCACACAAGAGTGAAACAAAGGCTAGTCAACCGAAGAATGGTGTACGCCGATTTTCTATTGCCGACGCTTCGCAAGAAAGTGTCGCGATTAAAGATGTTTTCCTAGGTTTCGAGAAGAGCCCTGTAGTCACACTGACGCGGGCTGATATATCGCCGTATCTCAAGAGTATGAGACAGAAATACAGTGAGAAATTTGAATTGCAGAAGTGTTTATCGACGCTGGATTTGGCGGTGCATTCTAAGCGGCTGGGCGACAACTGCTCCGTCAGCGTTCTTCGCTACGACCTCAACGACCTCAAAATGGCCTTCCAAAAGGATCCTAACAATCCTATTTTTAATGCCACCAATATTGCTAATCTTAAATGTAAGATTTGCAAAAAAGTGTACTCGAGCGAGAAGAAGTTACAGAAGCATCAGGAGAACAAGCACATGCTCGTTTACAAGTCTAACGACAAGGCCCAGAAGCGGGTGTCGTTCTCGGACCAAGTGATAGTGCATGAGGTTAAGGAATATCACAAATGCAGGAAGTGCACCAAGATATTTGAGAAGTATAACCTCCTCAAACGCCATATGAAGCAAAGACACAAGAAACGTAAGTGTTACATTTGCAATTATTGTAACAAAAACTTTGTTGATAGGATGTTTTTTAAAGTGCATATAAAGTTGCACTGTGACATCTGTGGGGATCTCTCGCCCAACAGGTCTTCGTACATCGAGCACAGACGGAGAGTGTGCAAGGTGTTGAAGTTTCACAAGTGTAAGATTTGTGAGGAGTCATTTTTCAAGTTCATGGATTTGAAAGACCATAGTTACGATCATTTGCCGACAACTTTTGTCTGTGACATCTGTAAAGACCAATTTCAGTCTAAATGTGCTGTAGCACATCACATTTCATTCCTTCACTGTAAGACTCGCCCTAGGTCCTTGTACAGTATGCGTACACTGGGCAGTGAGAGATTATACTTGTGCAATTTTTGTGAAGAGAGCTCGGTAGAACGGGATGAAATAGAGAAACATGTAGCATTGTTGCCGGACTTAACAAACCGTGCCATGACAGGTTACAAGGACTACTATTTCTGTGATCAGTGTATGAAAAAGTTTGATGTTGAAACAGATATGCTTCAACACAAATGGACGCATTTCCTGAAGACCAGCGACAACTCCCAGCTGCGGCCAAACATTGTTAAGCCTAAAACGGACTTCCAGAGGTTTTACAAAGTAGACGAGGTCCCGGATCACATGCAGCCGCAAGTTATACTGGAACGGATTAAAGTAGGAGGGAAAGAGTTGACAAATTTCACTGACTTTGTGGACGTAAACTGCTTTGATGAGTACACAGGGGAGATAAAGAAACCTGTGGTCGACCCTGTGTCGAAGAAAACTATAATATCGAAACATCAGTGTCAGGTTCGTATTACCGACACTTGCGTAGAATCATCCCAAGTAATTTGCTTTGCTTTGGTTCTTTGTAGTAGATTGGGTTGATAACAAAAATAAGCTATGTTTCATACTAACCTCCTGATGACTGGCATCCTATACGTACTATCATAGAGTAACTTATACTAGAGCGGTACTGTCATAGTAAATTTTGTAACCCCAGTAAATTCACTGCCATCTGTCGACACACTTTAAAACTAAAAATGAAGATTTGTAAAAATACGATAAAATGTATTTAAATATGGATAAATGATTTTTTTATTTGCATTAATTATTTTTATGATTTTGACCCATGTTCTTTCACTGATATGCGTTTAAATTGTTAAATAACAAATGAAACCGTCAACGCCATCTATACGACAGTAGGCCAAAGCTAGTAGCACCCTCTGATCGAGAATCAAATTTTCTTGATTTTCGAGGCACGTTTTTTCCTTAGACTGTATCCATCTATTACGGAGTTATATCTATCTTTGATACTACATAGCCCAATTTAGATTTGACTCTTTGTCAACTTGATATCTAGTTGAAATCCAACTGGAAAATTAGTCTGGAAATCTACCCGTACCATACTAGTACTTGACACAGTCGAAACGTAGTCATCAGGAGACTGAAACTATTTTATTTACATTTTCATCTTAGAGGCACATATTATACATATAAACCTTCCTCTTGAATCAACTCTATCTATTAAAAAGAACCGCATCAAAATCCGTTGCATAGTTTTAAAGATCTAAGCATACATAGGGACAGACATCCATCCAGACAGCAGGAAGCGACTTTGTTTTATACTATGTATTATCTGGTTATTTAAAACGTTTCCAAATTACACTTACAATTAAATAAATAAAATAAAATGTTGATGGAACAGGAAATTTCACAGATAAATAATGGAAAAATTCCGTTTCTAAGTCATTAATTTCCAAGTGATGCTTAATGCACAGTCAACTAGTACTTCTTTCCATGAAATGATTAAAAAGAACCATTTTTTTGAATAGACTTATATTGACCGGGATATAGACCGTGATTACCTTTTGTATTATTTGTGAGCTCCCGATATTTCGACGCAGTTACATGCACCATGTTCACAGGTGAGGTAATCACGGTCTATATCCCGGTCAATATAAATCTAGTGAAACTAACCGTGAATCATTCAAAACTCTAATCATTTTTTTAATGTTAAGGACTTCTTAAAGAAATACTGATAATTTCTGATTTCACACAACGTTTCTGAAGGCATTTAAATTAAAAATTAACGTCATCAGCATTAAATTGAGGTCACTAAGCAGTTTATGCAAACATTGCAAATTAGGTTATACATGCTAATTATTACCTATCAGTTTTAGCCTATGAAAGCATATTATTAGAAGCTATTATAACACTTTAAACTCTCCTGTTTTGTACCCATATTTAATGATATGAACGGGTGATACAGCTTGGCGTAACCCAGCTGAAACGTCCGATTTAACGTAAAAATAAAGAAATTATTTCCCAGTAGATCCCTTCATATTCATTAAGTATTATATTTAATTTAAAGTAAACCAAATTGTCAGAAATATGTTGCTAAATATCTATCGTTCCATGTATTCAAATAAATCTGAATCCCTTCGAAAGTCGAGTTATTCCGAAAATCACTAATAATTTCATCATATGATTGTCCATATTCGGAATCTACATTTGCAGGTGATTCAGACTTTCCTGAATACACATTACATACATACAAATTGATTGCTATGCACATTTTTTTTGCTTTGCAATTCTGTTGCTCTAAGTATTTACTTAAATTTTGTTTACAATTGATTGTGATTTCTGTTTGTAACATTAAAATTTGTAACAAAGGAAACTTTGAAAATTTTGTTATATTGTAATTAATAGAAACCCCGCTAGCAGGGTGATGAAAAAAGGTTGATGGGGGATATGAAAATATGGAACACTGAGTAAGGGCCACTTGTACCATCCCACTAACCCGGGGTTAACAGGTTAAATCTGGAGTTACCATGGTTACAAGTACAATTTGACACTGGATTAACGGTTATCATTAACCGGTTAACCCCGGGTTAGTGGGATGATGCAAATGGCGCTTAACAGCATTGGCCGAAAATCTATAACAAACAGAATAGAAAGATTAGAAAGCCGACAAAGATAGCTGTACTACAAAAATGTGTAGTTATTGCTTTGCAATACCAAAGATAGATATAACTCCGTAATAGATGGAAACAGTCTAAGGAAAAAACGTGCCTCGAAAATCAAGAAAATTTGATTCTCGTTCAGAGGGCGCTACTAGCTTTGGCCGACTGTCGTATAGAGGGCGTTGACGGTTTCGTTTGTTATTTAACAATTTTAACGCATATCAGTGAAAGAACATGGGTCAAAATCGTAAAAATAATTAATGCCAATAAAAAAAATCATTTATCCATATTTAAATACAATTTATCGTATTTTTATAAAT
The DNA here is from genome assembly GCF_947568885.1 of Cydia strobilella. Classification (NCBI taxonomy): domain Eukaryota; kingdom Metazoa; phylum Arthropoda; class Insecta; order Lepidoptera; family Tortricidae; genus Cydia; species Cydia strobilella. Next base: position 3,224,042 of record NC_086066.1, on the reverse strand, counting down.
CTTCATTTTTAGTTTTAAAGTGTGTCGACAGATGGCAGTGAATTTACTAAGGTTACAAAATTTACTATGACAGTACCGCTCTAGTATAAGTTACTCTATGGCAATACTAAATATTATATAAAATATTCCATATATTTCCCACTAGAGAAACCTTTTGTATGTGACACACATTTGTATCCTCACTACAATCCATGTAGATGTAGTGTAGGGACGCCTGGCCGGAAACAGGCGGGCTGTTGATCATTGTTGCATCCATTCAGCCCAATTCCCTGGAGTTGGAGCTGCAGGTTACTGTCCCGGCGGCTTCTACACTATCCTCATCAATTCTTCATGTATAACAGAAGGACATCCTTAAGTTCAACATCCTTTAATTCACTCTCATCTAATTTATCTCTACCAAATGCATTATATTATATCTTGCTGCCAATACAATCCTTACACTGCTGCCCATGCCATGTTTTCTTGTATTTTTTCTCATATTTTATAGCCAATATGTTGAAGTATTTTGTGTCTACACATCTTTTTTTACTTGTTTTGATTTATTTCACACATGTAGCAATTTGCGTCGATTTTCAGATTATACTTTACAAAATTGCCTCTGAAAGCTAAACTAGATGGCACTGTATGGCGGTGCTTTGGTTATCAATAGTTGATGTTTTACAATTCAGTTATCACAAAAAATATGGCGTACAGCGCCATCTAGTTTAGCTGTCAAACTCGGCATGGTTTTTTTTCTACTTTGCCTTTCTACAGTCATAGGGTAAAATCTGTACTCGCATTTTAATCCAATGTGCTTTGCACGCGTGGGTTCGAATCCCATCCTCGTCGCCAGAATGTTACGTACGTGTGCTGGCTTGCTAGCTAGAACCGAATTCGGGGTACCCGCATATCTTATCTACCCCCATGTCAATAAATGTGCCGTTTTCAATCAAAAGGTACCACATTGTCGCTTGCCATAACGACGCTCTGACAGGTTATTTGTATAAAGATACAATCCAATTTCGTCCTAATGGTAAGCAACAATGTGGTACCTTCTGATTGAAAACGTCACATATAACATCAACCATTATTTATTTCAGACATGTGGAAAATACTATTCCACTAACTATTGCCTCAACCGCCACATAGTCACCCAGCACTCGGACTACGAGAACCTCAAGTGCAAAGTCTGCGAAGAGACCTTCGTCTGGCCATCGCTCCTCCACAACCACAAATGCATCCGTCTCAACCTGCCCGAGATACCATTCGACGATGCCAGACCCGAGATACACTTCGACAACTTAAACGAGATACAGCTCGATGACTTGCCGATTACTGATGATGATTATATACATACAGTGGACTTTGAGATACCTGCCCCGGTGGTTGAGCTAACGGAGTATAATTGGGGGCCGAGTCAGAATATACAGAACTGTTATAGCGGGTGCAAGATTGTGATGCAGGAGGTACCCATTGAGTTTTAAGCAGGTTTGCTAATTATAATATGAGTAGTCTAAGAAAAAATCGTGCTCAAGCTTCGCAGCTAAAGTAGATAGCGCGGTCCAAGTTTTGCTGTAGACTCCATCTAAACTAACTCTGTACCAACTTTAATAGAACAAATTATGGAAGTATCATTATGAATGACGTAGTTTCATAGAAATTACGACACTAGCACACTTTGTTATTACAATTGTAGTGTTATCGTGATCCGGCACTAACTGAATTATTAAACATAAACTTTTGACAATGGGGTTGGCAACTGTCAAAGGTTTGCAGAGATGGCGCCATCATAGCTTGCCCCTTTTTCTATGAGATTTGGATTAAACGGCTGGCATCCAGGGCATTAAAAAAACAAAAATTTGACACAATTCTAGGGTTTGACCGGGCAAGCTATGCTGGCGCCATCTGCTAATTATTTCAACCGGCGAACCCCATTATGATTAACGCAAGTACGGAGTCATGCAGCGCCATCTACATTAGATGTCAAATTCGAATCACGAGTTATTTTTAAGCTTTACTCATATTTTAAAATCAATGTATCTTTGGTTTTAATTTAAGTGTTAATGTATATTGTGTAATATATGATATACTTATGTGGTGCACATCAGATTATGACGAAGTTAGTACCTACGTTGTTTAATTAATATATAAATTTTGCGGGTAGTTACGCGGGTGGAAACACTTAGCACCATTGACGTATATCTAAGGACAGGCCTTACGGGCAATAAGAATGGGGCCAGTACAGTCGTGCCGCACACGAATTCGAGGCAATCGTGCATTCTTACGCCACAACGCGATTGGTTGATGAGTTCATCACACGCGCGCGATGGTCGCAAGTGTCGCAACTAGTTGCGTAGACTGCACGATTGGCTCAAATTCGTGAACACCGCTGAACTAGCACCATTCTTAGATTTCTAAGTGCCCGTAAGGCCCGTCCTTCTTCTTCTTCTTTTTATAGGGGCTATGTAAGGCTCCAGAGCCTATGTATCACTGCGACCATCTCTGATCTATTGTGATCGCCACCTACTACAACTCTCGATCCAAACCTGCAACTTCAAACAGCTGCAGGATCTTTTTGATTTCGAGAGACTTTAACTCCTCCGGGCGCAATATATGTCCACCCAGGATCAAGTCTCGAGTGCGCATTAGGCAGGGGCACTCTGTGAGGATGTGTAGGGGCGTCTCCTCTGCCTCCATACAGAGTCTGCACCGCCCCATGTCACGTTTCCCCATAGTGTGCATGTGCTTATTTAGGCCGCAGTGCCCGGTAAGCACCCTAACCAAGTTGCGCAGTTGGTTCCTAGGCAGCGCCCGTCCTTAGATATACGTCAATGCTTAGCACTTATTGGATGGACAGGTGGAGAGGGTAGACCCCCAGCCGAATGGCTTCTGAAAACCTCACCGATTGCGATTTGATTGGCAATACATTGCGGCATTTGATCCATCGATTAAATTCGTTACTCCTACTTAGCCGTTTATTATCTAAAATCGTAAACCATTTGTTGCAAGATCTGTAGAATTATTAACCTTTCCCAAAACTTCGCCCAGCGTGCGAAACTCCTCGCTTCGGGTAAACTCGGCTCCGTTCGGCTCAGCATTGCTCCGAGCAATTATTAGGGTTGGCACAACATGACGTCCATTTGCGTGCACGACCACAGATAAGATACTGACTTTAATTTCGACAACCCTAAATAGCCGAAAGGGATAGTGCCGTATATTAGAAAGGGATATCATATTCGACCCTGAACCGCTGTCAAACTTCGCTTTTGTAGAAAGTTTCCTTTCTGTACTTCTTCTTCGCCTAGCCTTTTCCCATATCATTTGGGGTCGGCTCTCCTCGTCATTCATCGCCAGGCGTATCTGTTCTGGGTCGTCGAGACATCTACTTGGGCTTTCTTAAGGTCTTTGTTAATGACGGATATCCAAGTCGTAAGGCGTCTAACCTCTGCCCGATCTTTTGGAGCCGATTTGATGTTAAGGACTTGTCTAGTCATGTGATCTTCCGGCCTCCTCATGACATGGCCATACCACTTTAAGCGCGATTCGGAGAGCTTATCTTTTATTGGCCGGATCTTAAAGCTGCCGCGGATGTGCTCATTTCTCACCCTGTCGAGTAGAGTGACACCTCCTGCCCACCTCAACATCTTCATTTCGGTTGTGTGCAGTTTTGTGGTATGGACCTTCTTCAAAGGCCAACATTCAGCGCCGTATTTAGGTGAGTGCCGGTCTGATTGCGGACTTGTACACCTTTCCCTTCACACGCACCGGCATTCTGCTGTCGCATAGCACACCCGATAGTTCTCGCCACTTCATCCACCCCGTGCTGATGCGGTGAGCTAAGTCAGCGTCAATGGTACCGTCATTGGCTACAACCAGGGACCGGACAACCCTTTCCGCGATAAAACCCTTTCAATGGGCGACACTTAAACACGGCTAACACATTGAAAGACTTTCCCTTTTGAACTGCAAGCCCATTCATACCCTTACCTTTGTCTAACCCTTACCGAAAAGCTAACCAAAAATAAGGCTAGCTCTTAATAAGGGTTACCCTTATCTTTAAGCGCTTTTTATAAAGGTTTCCCTTTGCGTGAAAGAGACAGGATTAGTATATATCTACGGTAGTGTATGAAAAGGAAAGAAAATACGTGCCTAGTCAAAGAACGCCGCCGTTGCCGCCGACGATCGCTCGGATTCGAAGTAATGTGTGCTTTATGAACAAGGTAGACGACTTAAATTAGCACGCTTATATGCTAAAAGGGAAGCCCTTTATAAGGCTAACCCTTATAAGCAATATGCAAGGTGTTGGTAAGCGGATGATAAGGGTTTTGTAAGGGTATTTGGGCTACCGATTACTCAAATGTGGTTACCCTTATATAAAGGGTTTTTAAAACCAAAACAAAGGGTTTCGTCTGGCAAAGGGTATGGTGAGTTAAGCCTTATGCAATACCCTTATAAAACCCCGATAAGGGATAGCGGGCCGGTCCCTGGCTACAACCGATCCAAGGTATTTAAATTGGCTGACTTCCCGTAGCTGATGGATTTGCAGTTTAACCGGATTGTACTGCTGGTTGGATTCCGAGTAGCAGCAGCGCATGTACTCCGTCTTCTGCCGACTTATTTTTAGTCCGCCTGGCTCAATAGCGGCTCTCCATACTTCAAGGGATTCTTCCAGGTCATCGAGGTTATCACTGATAAGAACGACATCGTCCGCATACAGTAGGTCCCAAGGTGGTGTCTTCTGTAGATATGCCGTTAGGTGGTCCATTACTATGTTGAACAACAGTGGGCTCAAAGCCGATCCTTGGTGTACACCTACTCCTACTTGAAAGTCGTCGCTTACTCCCGCTGGATTCCTCACTTTTGTATGGACATCCGTGTACATATCAGTGACAACTTGGATGTAGAGTTCAGGTACCAATTGCGCGCGGAGTGACTGCCAGATTGGCTGTCGTGGGACTCTGTCAAAGGCCTTTTCAAGGTCTATAAAGGCAAGATAAAGGTCCTTCTGTACGGTAGTATTATTTATTCTGTGGTCCAGTTCAATTTCTACTCGCGTGATACTGCTCAAGATTTTCGTCTATTATCGCCTGCCATTCAAATTTTTTTACTTTTAGATTTATTATGATTACATTGACTACTAAGCAACTGTTTAAGTATTTATGAAGTTTGTCAAGATTGTGTTATGATTTTATTATTTGGTATAGTCTGATTTAAAATTTACCAATAATCACCATTCCGTATGTATTTATCGTGTATATTTCATATCCTCCTAAGGCCCAAGTCCTAGAGTTAGACCAAGGAAAGTCTGCAGCGATTTTGACCGCACACGCAGTGCGAGTGTTATTTATACGTCATAATTTCATAGAAGTTTGACGTTTAATATAACACCTGCACTGCGTGTGCTGTCAAAATCTCTGCAGACTTTCCTTGGTTTGACTACCTATAGTCCTATCTTTAGTTCGATGAAATTTAAATCCTATACAATGAGGGCTATCGTTTTTTTGCTCACCAGTTACCAGTTGGCGCCTCTGTTGATGGTGGTCCAAAAGACTAAAGAACAGCTGTCAGTCATTGAAGTGACATTTGACATTTCGAACTATGGAAAAAACCACCATCTACACTAGCGCCCCTAGCGGCGAATTCATACGCGTTAGCCCTCATTGGAACAGTCGCATTTGCTTTGTTTCATTTAAATTTCCAACAACGCAAAATCAACTGTATTTTCTACACTATAGGCTCAAATTTCAATGGCAAATTTTGGATGGTTCATTTGTATGGCTGGGCTTAAGGAGGATATGGCATTTATATACAGTGCTGAGAGAGGTGAGGTGAAAGGGGTTGGGGGGGGCACCAATTTTAGTGTCTAGCCATAGTAGTTGCAGCGCACCGCTACGGAACGGACGGCTGCTTGCGCTTGCGCCACCTAAGTCATATCTGTCGTAATAGACGCGTTTTGTTAGAGAGTGGACCTTCTGTACCAAGTACTATTATTTATTCTGTGTCAGAGTAAATAACCATAGTACATTTAGACTATACACAGTATTTTGAAAAGTTGTGTACTTACTTATGAGTAAATGATGTATGACATGTATGTAAAAATACATTTACTCATTTCGCAAGTTTTTTTTATGATTGTAAGAAAAAGGTAAATTTAAGAAATAAACCATGATCTGCTTCATAAATTTGTTATTTTGTTTTTCATTGTCTGTATTTTTAATATATTGATCATCTTATACTAGTACTATTTATAATTTAATTCTGTGACCTTACTTTATTCAGTCGTACTAATTGGCAGTCTGGCATCCTAACAACTGTCCGCGCGCGAATTCCGTGCACGGCTGAGGAATGATAGGAATGTTGGGCGTCATGACAGAGTGATGATGGTGACTGGTGTCATTTTGTACGTACGAGCGCGGCGCACACCCCCACTTCCTCGACCTCCGAATGCACGGAATTGGCGCGCGGACAGTAGGCTCCTCAAAATGTGTTCCTAAGGCGGTTACACATTTAGGATTCTGAATTAAGTAAGATGTGTGAAGCGCTTAACTTATATCGTATATAAGGCGGCCTTAACACGCCTTTCCAGTGTGCAAGCAGGACGTCGCTATATACTTACATAGTGCTGTCTCGCTCGCACACCAGAGCAGCGTGGGGATCCGCACCAGTGCGATAACCGCTTAAATACTTACCTTAGAATTCCTATTAGTTTCAAAAGTCAAAATTGTCCAGAATATTGTGATCCTTTTTTTTTTGTAAATCCTATATCCTAATTAATCTAGTTTAAGGATATTATAGTTAGAGTATAGAGTACATAATTAGGATATAGTAGTATATAATACATATTAACATTAAGCATTACTAATTTAAGAAAATGTCGCGTTTTCGTCGGCTAAAATGTAAATACGATAGCTTCGGTGAAACAATCATAAGATCATAAATATGTATATGTAGTAGTTTCTTAAAATAGACCAAGAAATACTAAACAGCATGAAGTACTCAATTTTGGGAACAAATCAAATTATTTTATTAAATATTTTGATTTGTTTTTTTAAGTAGTCACACTACTATATAAAAAACATTTTATAGCAGGAAGTAGTGAAAAAAAAAGGTTTCTAATCATATTTGCGGCTACTATATTTTGCACTACTTCAGATTGCTAGTGTTCTTTAGTCTGTGGTTACGTTATACTCTTTGGCATCACCAATTTGGCAATGAGGTTGGCAACTGTCAAAGGCATAAATGGTGTCAGCATAGGTTCCCCTGTGGTCTTCCGGTTCGAGCGCCATCTTGATAGTTAGCATCGTGATTAATTACTTTGTTTTTTGCTCATTAATATTGTTTAAAGTGTAATATCGATAGCTTATTATACAGTAAACTAATGTGGTAGTGTGCAGTGAATGGAGAATTAATTTTGAAGCGCATTTAACCACCATCTTGGAGTTAACGGCCGGTAGTCCACGTGCTTCTTGTAAAGTCTAGCTATCGATTTACAAGAGCTAAAAAATCACCGTACACTGTCTTGTACAACCGTACAATTTTTGTTGTTTTTAAACCTCTTAATACCTTGATACTGGCGAAATAGTCCCACTGGGCTGAAGCCATAATTTTAAAAGAAGAAGAAGAAGAAGGTTCCCCTGTCTCTAGTTTTGTTCTATGAGGTTTGGCTTAAACAGCTGGCATCCACACAATTCTAGGGAGTGACAGAAAAACCTATGCTGGTACGCAAATTCTTGTTTTTTTGGGGTTCCGTACCCAAAGGGTAAAAACGGGACCCTATTACTAAGACTCCGCTGTCAGTCTGTCTGTCACTAGGCTGTATCTCATGAACCGTGATAGCTAGACAGTAGAAATTGTCACAGATATAACAAATACTAAAAAGTACGGAACCCTCGGTGCGCGAGTCCGACTCGCACTTTGCCGGTTTTTTTTTCCGGAATTTGATGGCCTGGAAGACAGCAGCTCTCTAGGCCAATTCTCATAGAACAAAATTAGAGAATGGGGCAAGCTATGATGGCGCCATCTATGCACAATTGCACACCTTTGACAGTTGCCAACCCGTGTGGGCTTGCCAGAAAATATGACGTCTATGATTAATAAGTAATAACGATAAGTACAGCCAGCAAAAAAATATTTCGTACACCTATCTATCACCGCACCGCTCGCCATCGGCAGGGTGTTCATCCTCACACCCTAGCACCTAAATGGTCGCGTACTGTGCGATTTAAGAGGAATTTCCTCCCGCGTACGCTTCGGCTGTGGAATGAGCTCCCTGCCGAGGTTTTCCCGAGGGGCTGTATGGGGTTCTTCAAAAAAGGAGTGTACAAGTTTTTAAAGGGTCGGCAACGCGCGTGTAATATCTCCGGTGTTGCAGGCGTCCATAGGCTACGGTAACTGCTTACCATCAGGCGGGCCGTATGCTTGATTGCCACCGACGTGGTATAAAAAAAAAACCTAAATTATTTTTTCTTCTACGTCCAAAATTATGAGTTTATTTTGATAATATGATATTCCAAGGTGTTTTTCTTTTATGGCTGTAATATGAAAACTAGAGACATTATTAAATTTCGGTTAATGGTCACACGAATCTAGTCAGACCAAGATAACTGCAGCGGTTTTTATAGCACTGTCGTGCAAGTGTTATTTTAAATGTCAAAATTCTATGAATTCGCTGCAGAGTTATCTTGGTCCGACTTTAGCCGCCGCCAAACGAAGTTATGCTCTCATTTTAAAACGACTTTCTAAAATGTGAAATTTAATTCGTTGATATAAATTGTACAAAAGAAAATAGAGCACGTAGAAGTTTTACAGACAAAAATTATACTCGCTCTATTTTCTTTGTATTACAATTTTTACTAGTTCCAGACAGATATAGGGCCATTGCGCTAGTTTCCGTCCGTATTGGCAAATAATATATCTCATTTTTAATTTGCTCCTTGCGAAATATAATTTGCAATCAGTCCAAATTTGTGCAGCAATGTAGATATATATTCAAATTTCGTCAAGTAGACGAAAACTAGCGCAATGACCCTACATAATGTTACGTAAATGTTAATGCTAAGTTTCATGTAATTTATGCATGTCGTTTTAAATGAGAGCGTAACTTGCGATTGTATGGAAGCGCCTTTATGGCGGGTTCCTGTAACTCTTAAGCCCCTCCACACTCGTGCGCGAATCGCGGCGCGAAGCCGCGAACGCGAGTGTGGAGTCTAATTCGCTAATCAGCGAAATCGACTCAACACGCGTTCGCGGCGTTGCGCCGCGTAGTCTGGAGCGGGCTTTAGAATATAGCCAATAAGATAGCTCATATAATATAGTCTCATTCATGTCAATGTGAGGCCCTCAATATGTATTTTGTAAGACATATTTTTGGTTTCTAATCCCACTGGAAGTACATAATAAATGTTGTACACAAAGTGCTGTTTTTATCGCAACATTCCACCCTAACCCTAATGCTGTGGCCACACTAACGGGAAACGCGTTAATTCGACGTTTTTCATATAGTTGGTCAAACCAAATTGGCAGTAAATAAGAACAAAAAAAACCGGCCAAGTGCGAGTCGGACTCGCGCACGAAGGGTTACGTACCATTACGGAAAAAAACAGCAAAAAAATCACGTTTGTTGTATGGGAGCCCCATTTAAATATTTATATTATTCTGTTTTTAGTATTTGTTGTTATAGCGGCAACAGAAATACCTACATCATCTGTGAAAATTTCAACTGTCTAGCTATCACGGTTCATGAGATACAGCCTGGTGACAGACAGACGGACAGCGGAGTCTTAGTAATTAGGGTCCCGTTTTTACCCTTTGGGTACGGAACCCTAAAAATTATACTCATCCTTTTTCTTTTGGGTGCTAGTACTAGTGTAAGACAAATATAGTATGATTCTCTCTGTCTACGTTTGAAATAAGACAGTCCTTTGACAAACTATACGGCCACACTGGGATTATCGCGATAAAAAATATGTGCATTCCCGTTGACAGGGAGATTTTGGGATTATACTGAGCAACTTTTACTATTGGACCAACGGACCAACCCAGAAATCGCGAAAATAAATTTGGCTGTTTCATACATTTTGGCTGGTCCATTTTCTATGGGAGGGTAAAATTTTTTTCGCGATTTCGTGGATGGTCCCATAGTAAAAGTTGCTCAGTATAATCCCAAAACCTCCCTGGCAACGGGAATGCACATATTTTTTGGCCACCCTGTATACAAATAGCCGAGCCGCAACCCTTGTTCCCGCCCCTGGTCTGCCGCACATGAGGGGGACAGGTGGGAATGATTTTTGAATGCACCTATTCATATCTGTGCCCGTCGGGGACAAATGGGAATACACCCCGCCGAACCAAACCAAGAAAATCGCGGGTTCTATCCAAGGTTTGTATCTACCAAAGACTTTCTTCAAACTTTTCGGTGAGGGAAACCATCGTGCCATCGTATATAAGGAAACCGGACTAGGCCTAGTTTTGGAAGGTCAGGATTACAATCGCTTTCCTAAAAACTAGTGCCTATGTCAATTCTTGAGATTGGGCTGCCGAGCGGACCCCAAGTGAGCCGTGGCAATTCCGGGACAACAATGTTGCCGGTTAAGATTCACTTGTTACATCAGCTTGTTACAAAAAATATTCTAACATTTTTTAACTTTAGGATAATATTAAATTAATTTTAAATGTAATTAATATTAAGTTTTCTAATCTAATATAATTGGTTTTTTTTTCTTCAAATAAACCTAACCAAAGAATATCTAGGAGATCCTAACGTTATAGCTATTTCTGAACGAAAATGTCCTGGGCGTCGGCGGTAGTGATGTAGATATCGATAATCATGCATACTGAAACACAAAATTTTAAACTTCACTGACATCTACATAAAACTAATGATTAAAAAACAATATAAATAAGATGTTAAAATTAATCAAAATTTTTGGGTCATTCATTTATTTATCAATAAAAATTATAAAACCGGCGACGGAATATAAAACGGTTACGTTTTCCAAGCAACATCGATAGTATCGATACATGCTAAAAAAATGTGTAGGTGCGTCACTGGCGTCGGTGTGTTTTTCTGTCAAATGCATTGCCGTATTTAATATCTAGAAAGTCAATAATATTATCAAAATTACAGCTTAACAGCTTTAATAAACCTAATTACACAACAGTAAATAGTTATAAATAGTTAAACAGTGCATACACGCGTCCAAAGTGGTTAAATTATAATTTCCTGGGTGCGGCGTTTGTGTGTGATATTTCCCAGATTTATTAACTTTAATCATGTCTGTGAGTGAAAAAGTGTCTTTATCGGATGCTTTAAGCAATGTGGATGTCCTGGATGAGCTCACACTTCCTGGTAATTATTGTTTTTACTCCCTATCGATGTCGAAAGTATGATTCATGCATGTATTTATTTATCCTATGTACCATGGTTCATGTTCATTAATTAAGGAAAGATGGTACTTTTTATTTTCATTAGACGAAAAAGACGCCGATGGATCTTCTAAATGACAATTTGTGCATGTTTGAAATGTTTTTTTTAATATTATCATTCAATATTATAATAATCATGATAGGTGGTATCCTGTACTTACAATTCAGCATCATAGTTTTGTTTACATGGAGGCAATCTAATGAAAATAATGTGTGTGTGGTGGTTAAAAATTGTAGTTTTAAACCTTGCAAATCCTTATCATATACAGACAAGAAGTGAGTCCGCAGCAAGCTTGGTTCTCCATACAAAAACCTAAACCTACTTACCCTCCCTTCCCTATACATTTTGTAAATAGCTACATCTGTCCGTAAAAATCTACATATATTTAAATTTTGCCAACACCTTCATTATATAGAACTCCCGGAGCCTAAATTTGAAATATATAAGAATGGACACTGTATTACAGAGCCATAAAAATTTATAATAAAATCCCTACATATTTAAAAACCTAACAAACAAATTTAAACTTCATAAACCGTCTAAAATGTAAGCTGGTGGATAATAGTTATTTACGATACAAGTGCGGAAAAGAGGAAATTCGAAACGAGTGGCGATAAATTAAAACACGACCGCAGGGAGTGTTTTAAATCGTCACGAGTTGCGAATTACCTATTCGCACGTGTATCGTACAACATTTTACAGTACATATGGCCCTTTAAACTTTCGACATATGCACGAAAAGTGCTATTTGATGCACTAGTGCGAGAAAGTAGCACCATATGTACTGTAAATGTTATTACTCAATAGCTGAATTTATGGAGGATGATAATATTATATAACTTGTACTTTAAATATAATAACTGGTATAGTTCTATTCTAGTGTATAGGTATAGTTATTAAAAGCGGCTATATATGTTGTTATTAACTTAAAATATTTTTGTTACTTGGTTGGAATTGTAATTTAGAAAATTAGTAATACTAATAAGTTGTATATATTATAGTGAATAACATGTTTTGCCATACCCTTCCAGGGTCCATTATGTACCTATGTTACATACTAGTATGCAAATAAAGATCCCTATCTCTCTATCTAATTTTCCCAGATATACCTGGGAAAATTAGTATCTTTCGCAACAACCAGTAATGAAAATGAAATTGATAGAAGAATAAACACAACCTGGAAGAAATATTGGGCACAAAAAGAAATTCTCAAAGGCAATTACAATCTTAACATGAAAAAGATCATAATGGACTCCTGCATTCTTCCTAGCTTGACATATGCATGCCAAACATGGGTTTACACGGAAAGAGCGAAGAACAAAATTCTATCTTGCCAGCATGCAATGGAAAGAAGTATTTTAAATTTAAGAAGAATACAAAAAACAAGAAATATAGACATCCGCAAGAGAACAAAGATAACAGATGCCCTGCAGTTTAGTCTGAAACAAAAGTGGAGGTGGGCAGGTCATGTAGCAAGATATCAGGATCAAAGGTGGACAAATCTTGTAACAAAATGGCCAGGCCCAGCTGGAAAGAGAAGAGCGGGAAGGCAAAGAAAAAGATGGGCAGATGACATTGTACAGGCTGCGGGAAAAAAATGGATGGATGTTGCCACCGACAAAGAGAGGTGGAGACAGATGGAGAAGGCTTATACCCTTGGGGACCACTAATGTGGGACAAAGCTAAATAATAATAATAATAATAATCTCTCTATCTCTATCTCTACAAACATTGTTACACTCTTATTTTAAAACGAATAGCTAAATTGCTCTGAAACTTTGTACTGTAAAAACCGAAACTATTTTAACATTTCTAATCACATTTAGAGCAAACTACTTATTTTATTTTATAGTTTGGTAATTAATAATTATTTTTCAATAAACACACTAAATCAATGCCTAAATCATACCCCCGCACCTAAAAACTCCGATTTACTACTGTACTTTTTTTTAATGGGGTTTCGTCACTCAGTGATGATGTCACCCCCGTACAGAGATCTATAGTATACTGTACTTAGTGTAAGTAAAGAATAAGAAAAAAAAAGAAAGTGAATACTCCTAAGGGCCGATGCAGACAGACTGCAACCCGACTAATTTGTATGGGAACTGCACGCCAACTGCAACGTCGGCAACTGCAAGTCTGTCTGTACCGGCCCTAAGAAGTATTTCTAATCATAATCCTGTTTCAGATGAACAGCCCTGTATAGAAGCGGCGCCATGCTCGATCCTGTACCAGGCTAATTTTGATACAAATTTTGAGGACCGTAATGGCTTTGTCACTGGGATTGCCAAGTATATTGAAGAGGCCACCGTTCATGCCAACTTGGTAAGAAATTTAGTGTCCTATTTAAAATTTATGAAATACAGTGTAAAGTCTATATAGCGACACTCAAGGGCCTGACACTCTTTGATAGAGAAAGATAGACTTATTGCGATTCCGATGCTTTGTCTTTATCACTGACCGGGCATTTTTTCATGTTCGAGTTATGGCATCATAGCAAGAAGGCGATGGCGAAATACCGAAATTTATAAGTGAAAGAGAAAAAGGAGTATGCTGCCATACATGTAACTGTCAATACATGAATATGTCTTTCTCTTACCCCTGGTCGCTCGGTTTCATGTCTATAACTACTGGTATATACTATGCCTATGGCGACACTCAAATACAAATTCTTGCGTCCACAGAACGAGCTGCTAGAAGAAGGCAACGCCCACGCCGTGATGCTGTACACCTGGCGATGCTGCTCCCGCGCCATCCCGCAGCCGAGGTCCAATGAGCAGCCCGACCGCGTGCATATTTATGAACGTACTGTCCAAGTATTGGCGCCGGAGGTTGATAAGCTGCTGCAATTCATGTACTTCCAGGTGAGGTTTCAAAATAGAATGGCTTGTTACAGTGTGCTGCCGTGACCAGGATATTACAAATATGATAGGCCAATAGGTTACGACTGTTATATAACTTACTGTGTCACAAGGTATAAGTGTTTATACTGGAGTAGAGTAGCACAGCGCCATCTTTTTCAGTATATGTAATTAAATTAAATCCATTTACATTCAATTTGACAGCCCTACTTGCGATGACCTTTGATCCCATCAGTCCTGTATCGTTCTACTTATAAGGGGTAAAATCAAGTTTAACCAATGAAACTTCTAATAAATACTGAACTTACCTGTATAGTCCTGTCAAAATACAACTAAACTAACTCGATTAGGTAAGAATTGACAACATTGCGTTTTTTTTTTCAATAGCCAATGTGTCCCAAATCTTGCTCCCATATATTTGTGCATGCATTGGTATTTAAACTTGCTGAACTTTTCAGCGTAAAGCCATCGAGCGCTTCTGCGGCGAAGTGCGCCGCCTCTGCCACGCCGAGAAACGCCGCGACTTCGTTTCGGAGGCGTACCTGCTCACGCTCGGCAAGTTCGTGAACATGTTCGCCGTGCTCGACGAACTCAAGAACATGAAGAGCTCGGTGAAGAACGACTACTCTACCTACAGGAGGTAAGTCACTTCATAGGCGTACTTCACGCTGGGCAAGTTCGCCTACATGTTCGCCGTGCTCGACGAACTGAAGAACACGAAGAGCTCGGTGAAGAACGACTACTCTACCCCTTAATAAACTATATTAAGATATGAATTACAAATGGATGTATTGTCCACAGAGCGGCCCAGTTCCTAAAGGTGATGTCAGACAGCCAGAGCCTCCAGGAGTCCCAGAACCTCTCCATGTTCCTGGCTACGCAGAACAAGATTAGAGACACCGTTAAGGATGCTCTTGAGAAGATCACTGGTGAGTAATGTCCACAAAGCTGCCCAGTTCCCAAAGGTGATGCCAGACAGCTAATATTACTCTGTGATTTTATTATCACTAAAATGTCAGTTTAATTTGCCAAACGGGACTCAAACTACCTCCATACTTACTAAATTTCAACTAAATGTTTTAAGCGTGAAGATGTGACAGAGAGTTATTTACCCGTTTATAATATTATAGTGGCGTTGTAGTAATAAAATAACATGCTAATCATATATTTGTTGGCATTATTTAAGTTGATATAAATAAAAAATTAAATAATCACCCAATATTTAATAAAAAAGCAAACATAATAGGCAATATACTTAAATTGTCACAATCATAAGTCAAAAACATTATTTACTTCCCCATCTGTATTTACTTATAAATAAATGATCTGATTCAATATTTTCATATTCACAGCCATAGGCTCCGTCAAATTTTACGTTAAAAAAAATTGCAGTGTGATGTCCCAGTAATCATCCAATTTAATTTCTGATTCATTAACATTATTATCCAAATGTTAAATTAGTAATTTTACAGTACCTACAACGATAATTAAATCATATTAAAGTTCCGAGCAACGCCCAGAATTTTAATTAGTTTATTTACGTAATTAAATGTGGCTTTCCACACAGAAGGGTCCTTATGCATCATGTCAACAAGGTCTTTTCCATCTGAAATTCTGATATAAAGGTTCGTATGGAAAGCCACAAATGTGTAGATAGTGACTGTCAAAGTGGCCAAATATATTTCTATGATAACAAAGGTGTTGTAGTCGTTCGAATTGTAGCTGGCCCCAAACGGCTAATCCTTTGTTTATTGTTAAGTAAAACCGCACGTGCCACTACCTGCAAAAAAGGGTCGTGTAATTCTAACTGGCACCTGAGCGCCGGCTAGTCCAACGCACAAAAAACCAGTGTAAGTGCGCTCTCCGATAACACGCCTGTTACGCATCTCGATGACACATTTTAGACTGGTTCTGTTCTGTAGCGTTCGACTCGCTGGCACTCAGTAACCGTACAGGGACGTGCGGTTTTACTTAACAATAAACAAAGGATAAGCCGTTCGGGGCCAGCTTCAAATCGAACGACTATACGATGTATTTGGCTATTTTGGCCGTTACTATCTATTTCAGGGCCCAGGGGTCTCCAATCTTTCTTCACTTTTCGCGGGCCGGGTTGTATGGAATTTGGCCTTTTTCGCGGGCCGGATTATATGGCATGTGGCACTTTTTACGCACTGGAATGAATGGAAAATGGTACTTTTCGGGAGTTCGGATTGTATGGCATAAGGCACTTCGCGGGCTGAATTGAACAGTATTAGTTTGGAGACCTCTGATGTATTTGATTCTTACTATACTATGTAATCAAGGCACATATATGTATTAATTTATATCCAAGAAAAGTACAAGTTTTGCGGTGTAACTCCAATCGTATCGGAAGTTGATTCGAAGGTTTTGCCTCCCGACGTTGACGGCTGGGCCACTTTTGCAGGCTGGGGTACCGTTTGAGACGCCGCATTTTGCTGGGTGTCCTAAAATATTTACAAACGTTAAGTAAGGTCCAAGAGTGACGGAAAAATACGGTATTCCCTACAATGATACTACAAAGGAAACTTACTCAGTATTTCCTACTATATAATGTTTAAAAGGAAACTATTATTAAAAATTAATTATATACACGGGTGGCCAAAAAATAAGTGCATTCCCGCGATTTCGTGGTTCGTCCCATAGTAAAAGTTGCTTAGTATAGTCCCAAAACCTCCCTGTCAACGGGAGTGAAACAAAGCAGCTTTTTAATTTAGTGAAGGCCATGAACTGCCACGTCATACTTCTATTGCAAATTCTTTTTTTTTCTCTGTATTATTCTTTGTAACTCGAAATACATTTTGAAACTTTAATATGTTCTCACTACTGAGGTGAAAAATTATATGTGCAACACGAGAGCAAAGTTATTTTACATCTCGTGTTTTTGAGTCCCTCGCTAGCTCGCTACGCTCAAGATTCTAACTTAGAAACTTTCGCTTTCTCGGGACTCAAAATAAACAGTATAAACACTCGCAAGAAAAACCAACTTTCCTCTCTTGTTGCACAAATAACTATTGCTTAACAGATTACCGTCTTAGACGAAAAAGTCATTTGAAAAGATGCAGACTATACATACATACATACGCTCGAAAAACATTATCCTCCTGACGCAGTCAGGTAAAAATAGGTAGGCTAATTTAAATAATGCATTAGGTGCTTTAGTATTTTCCTTTATCTATGTGAGACGTATTATATTAAAAAGCTTGGTTTTTTTGCCACAGGATACGAGGATCTGTTGGCCGACGTAGTCAACATCTGCGTGCACATGTTCGAGACAAAGATGTACCTGACGCCGTCCGAGAAACACATGCTGGTCAAGGTTAGTCATTTAGGTTTAATTCCTTATCCCTTTGACCGCCAAAGACGTAAAGTGTCGCGCGCGGCTACAGCCCAATAGGCACACGATAGGAGCGGCGTACAAAGGGTTGAAAACACAGATTTAATATATACGCTAGATGACGCAAATACCACGATTTGTAATTTAAAACTAATACGGGACTTAATCGCGTACAAACTTACGTTTATTTATAGCCTGACGTTTCGAACGTGACGTTACGTTCGTGGTTACAGGCAGACGTCACAGTCAGTATACCACGATTTGTATTGAAACCAAGCGTGCCGACTTTTTCATACAAAATTTACGCATAATAAAAAAAATAAAAAAAAATGAAAAAGCGTTTATTGGTTACAATATTGTGTACAGCAAATTATGGTTGGAATCTCCAAGTAAGTAAAATTATACTTGTGGCAGGAGATCCCGCTCTTCCTACCAGAGTTACATACAAAGTAACCGAACAAATACTTAAAATGAATATCTTACAAACTAAACTAAAATTAATTAAAGCTAAGATGTGTGTGTGTGTGTGTGTGTGTGTGTGTGTGTGTGTGAGTGTGCATGTTTGTAGTTGTGTGGGGTGTAAACACATATATATTTATTATTTATTTTTATTTATTATTTATTGTCTTTGTAAAAGTGCTTCTGTTTCCTCGTAGTCTAATTTTTTAATCCATTCGAAATAATATAATTTTAAAATTACTTATCTGTGATAGGAAATATGTTCTTGCCTTTGGGTGCTCGCAATTTTTGGACTGTTGTAGTTAATTATCATGCAACGAAGCATTTTTTAAGTTTTCACGGACGTCCGGCTGCACCAATTGACGCGCGTGTACTGTAAAGAGCGACAGTCAACCTCGACGCTTGGTCGGGGTTCGGACACGCGAAGTAGATGCTTTGCGTCTTCTATGGTATATTTATTTCTGGGGTTGAAAAGGTTTATAGACTAAGTAATACTTACACGCTTACTTTGCTCCTTTTTAACATGATTGGATCCAAACAGGTGGTCCAGCAGATTCCTCAAAGTGTTTGGCACATTGATCTCGCATACGACGCAGCGGGCGACACTCGCTTTATTCGTGGGTTTAAACGCATTCGCGGCTCGCTTCTTTCATATGAAATATAATATTAATCTATCAGTTTCAAGTAGTTAGAGTTCGGCAAAGGCAAAGAGTTATTTATTGTAGAAGAGAAGTCTAAGAAAGAAAACATGTTTACGAGTTGGACAGCTCATAGATAGTGCTGTCTGCTGTACGACGCCATGTTTTGTGATCACTGGATTGTGTAATGTCAACTCTTAATAACCAAAACTATCGCATAATATGTATACACGGTGGCTAAAAAACAAGTGCATTTCCGTTGCCAGGGAGGTTTTGGGATTATATTGAGCAACTTTTACTATGGGACCAACCCCGATACCGCGAAAAAAATATTGACTGTTTCATACATTTTGGCTGGTCCATTTTCTATGGGAGGGCAAATTTTTTTTTCGCGATTTTGTGGTTGGTACCATAGTAAAAGTTGCTCAGTATAATCCCAAAACCTCCCTGGCAACGGAAATGCGCTTATTTTTTAGCCATCCTGTATACTAGAGGCTCTGGGAGCTGTAGACTCACAAACCCCTTGGCTCCGCCATATTCGTCAATTTCGAAAAACTGAATTGACATAACATACCATATAATTATCGAACTTGTTCACTAAATTTCACGAGAATCGGTTGAGAAATGCGACTTGTAGATGTAGAAGAGATTAGCTGGAAATACAAAAGCATTTTTGCCACAATGTTTGCCCAAGCTGAAACGACTTCGCGCTCGCTTGGTCAATAATGTGGTTGTGGTTGGTCATTGTAAGAGCATTTTCACATTGTCCGATCCGATATTGGATGTAGGATCCTACATCCGCGTAGTCAGGCCGCGGGGGCGCGCTCGGGCGCCGTCTTTAGCGGTCACGCACACTACAACAAGCATTATGCCTACACATACGCACACAAACAAATATTATCGCCCCGCCCTGTGACGGGGGGGCTCCTACATGGCTGAATTTATCAGAAGCTCATTTCCGATATCGGATGTCGGAAGGCTCCTATGACAAAAACAGTTGCAGGAGAGTGCCATTGGCATTAAATCAGACTTTTTTGCGTTATTTATCGTTTTTTAGTAAAAATGATTTATTAATGCATAAATAAATACAGAGAAACATATTTCATACATTTTACTTCCTTCTGACATCCGATATCGGATCGGATGTGAAAACGCTATAATAACTAAACTTACTTTCTTATTCATTTCATTGGTCGCATGATTCCGCCCCTCTAGATGATCTTTGAGAGTTATTTGTGAGATTGTTAACTTGATGTCACAGATTGCACAACGGGCGAAGTTCGGATCCTTAGTGGCTTCGTATGGAAATTCCAGCTTAATAACCTGTAAAGGATGCAGGTTTTTAAATCGGCAACGCGCTTGTGACATGTCTAAACCAGGGATGTTGCGAATATTCGCATCCGCATCCGCGGAACTTCCGCATAATTTTCAACATCCGCATTCGCATAAAATCGATGCGGAGCTTAATGCGGATGCGGATGTGGAACAGGTAGGTACAGGAACGTCTTAGCGGCGGCGTAAGTGCTAGTAATTTCGTCATTAGCCAATAGGAATCTCGTTTCGTTTTTGTGATTCGTCGATTGATTTAGCATATGACGAACAGCGACAAGAAGTGAAAAGTTTGTTTTATTTTGACTTTTAGTATAGTAATGCGATAGTAGGGCACCTATATTCTCGTTCAAATACTAAGTTTCTTTTTTTTAATAAAAATTACTAAAGTGAAATATTTGACGTTTTTTATGTGCCTAATCTCGACATCCGCATCCGCGGATATGAACCTTTAAAAATTGCCATCCGCAACATCCCTGGTCTAAACAAGACTGACAGTGTCTATTTCGTGGTCAGATCATAGATTTTGATCATTTCATGATATGCCATCATAGAATTGATTACTTCATGATATTGTTAGGTTAGGTTTGGTTAGTTTATTTGCCCAACCAATCATATAACACTCACTTTAGTTACTTTCTTATTAATTTTATTCGCGGCATGATTCATTCCATCTATATGCTCTTTGAGACTGGCTTGTGAGATTGAGACTTTAATATCACAGACAGCACAACGGGCGATGCTTGCATCCTCAGTAGCTTCAAATGGATATTCCAGCTTAAATACCTGTAAAGGATACAGGTTTTTAAATCGGCAACGCGCATGTGACACGCCTAAGAGGCATTGACAAATAAAACAAGACTGACAGTGGTCAGATCATAGATTCTGATCATTTCATGATATGCCATCTTAGAATTGATTACTTAATAATATGGTTAGGTTTTAATGTGGCCATTGGCCAACCAATCATATAATAACGCTCACTTTCTTATTAATTTTATGATTAATTCCATCTAGATGCTCTTTGAGACTGGCTTGTGAGATTGATACTTTGATGTCACATATAGCACAACGGGCGATGTTCACATCCTTAGTAGCTTCGTATGGATATTCCAGCTTAAATACCTGTAAAGGTGACAGGTTTTTAAATCGGCAACGCGCATGTGACATGTCTATAAGCTACGGTAACCGCTTACCGACGAAGTTATACAACGGTTGGATGATTTGAAACTAAAACAACAATGATGGCTCAAAGATCTTTATTAAAACTAAATACGGTATTTTACTTACAAATATCTGAAACTATTTAAAATTTGTTTTATGGCACTTGTTGGATAACAGTTTAACAAACCTTTTTGGAATGTTATTTAGCTATAAATATATATTTAATAACTGGTTTCAAAAGTCAACGGGTCCACATAGAGCCAGCCGCCTCGTGAGGAAATTGCCGCACGAAGCAGCTCGGTCAGTCTGTGTAAACGTGCCTCGGGCGAAGTAAACGCACTCGCGGCCGCAATGCCTCGGGCGAGGCACGTCTCCACCGGCCGAGCGGCTTCGCGAGGCGGCATGTTTTGTGTGGACCCGCCTATTGAATAGAATCTGTATACTTGTGTAGTGCTAGAACCCGTCTAATAAAGCTAGAGTAAGACCAAGACAAGACTGCAACGATTTTGATAGCACACGCAGTTCATGTGTTATTTTAAACGTCAAACTTCTATGAAATTATGACGTATAATAGTTATTTGTGCAACAAGAGAGGAAAGTTGGTTTTTCTTGCGAGTGTTTATTTTGAGTCCCGAGAAAGCGAAAGATTCTAAGGTAGAATCTTGAGCGTAGCGAGGGACTCAAAAACACGAGATGTAAAATAACTTTGCTCTCGTGTTGCACACATAATTTTTCACCTCAGTAGTGAGAACATATTAAAGGTTAAAATGTATTTCGAATTACACAGAATAAACAGAAAAAAAAGTATTATAATATGTACGATACGATACGATACGGGACCGGACCGTACCGTACCGTAGTATGAAGTTCATGGCCTTCACTAAATTAAAAAGCTACATTGTTTCACTCCCTGGAGTAAGGAAAGTCGCACTTTCCTCACTCCAGGGATTGACGAAAGTAGGCTTGTTCGAGCTGCTGAGGTGAAAATAACATTTGCACTGCATATGCTATCAAAAGCGTTGCAGACTTTTCTTGGTCTGTCTCTAAATATGCGCCGACGTGACAGCGATACACACAAGCAAGCAAGCGTGTGGCAAGGCCATATAAACGTCATATTATAGGAAGTTGGGTCAATTTGGCCCTTCCACACTCTGTCGCTTGTAAAGTAGGTCCAGAGTTAGCTACATGAATCCTACATCGACATTTAGGAACTATTATTTTGTAAATACTTCTAAAAATTACTAAACTCACACTGAGTTATTTCATTGTTAGCTTGATTTTATTAATTAAACTGCTGTTTTAGAGAACTTCCAGTAATTACCACTGTACCACCACAAGTGGCATAACAGGTAACAGTTGCTTCTGTTTCCAAGTCTGGATAGCTTATGAAAATAAGTAAGAAAAAGTAAAAAAAAAAACATACAAATAATAATGCCTACCAAAAAAGAAGAAAACGTTTTTTCGAAAAGTTTCTTTGCAGCTGACTGTACCTATGTGAAACTTAAAAAAAAAAACGTTTTCTTACACACATACATACATAACAAGAGTACACAATAAGGCTAAGTTCTAAAGAATGGAATCTTTGAATTTATAGAATTGACATTCCAAAATCTAATTTGTTCTATAGTTTGTCCAACCGATCGTGTCATTAGCCGGGTCCACACATACGCGCGAGGCAATTTCCACGCGCACAAAACGGCCAGTGTAGACGTGTCTCGGCCGAGGCGCGCGTGTTGTATCGACATTTTTAATACAGTTGCTCAAAAAGTGGTACTTTTTGTGGCTGCGTAGCGTGCGAGAAGCTCAATTTCTCGAACTAGTGCTTTTTAGTTCCAAACTATAGTTTCGAAACGCAGTTTTTATGTAATTTAGCTTGAGCAGGTACTGGGGCCTCACTCGTTACTCCTCGGTGTCGTTGAGCAACCCGCGCCGGGCCCGCGGCGGCCGCGGCCGGGGCGCGCACGAGTATGAAGGTATCGCGGGCTGCGGCAGCTCAACTATCAAGGGCTGTATACGTACTTTTGGTTTTGGTTTGGTTTGGTGGTATGATTCTACTAATGATATATTAATTTATTATTTTTTCGCAATTGTATTAAAAAACGTCGTTTACAACACGTGTGAAATGTACTATTTTAGACGTTCCTCGCGCGCGCAGCCTCGGCCGAGGCACGTCTACACTGGCAGCGGGAATTGCCTCGCGCGTATGCTCGCTCTGTGTGGACCTGGCTTGATGAATATTGAGTATTATGATCAAATGTGTAATAATTAGATGTGTAATATTTAGCTGCACTGCAAAAAGACACTGATGGTTGTCAAACTAACTGCTTATAATAAAGACGTTAACAAACTTACTTTCTTATTCCTCACATTTGTAACATGGTTCAATCCATCAAGGTGCCCCTTCCTGTTCTCCGGATTATTTGGCACTAAACAGTCACAAATGACACACCGGACGCCTTGCTTTGTCATTTCATATGGATATATTACCGGCCAATCTATTGACTTTCCTTCTGTTACTTTTACTTCTGGACTTTTCGAAGTGGTCGATGTGTCTACAGTTTTAATTTTAACATCTAAATTAAGTTTGTGACTTTTCAGAGTATTTACTTTATCTAAATTGGTAGTTGTGGCGTGGAAGTTTGGGTTATCGGTGATAACTTGTTTTTCTCTTTGACTGTGGCCAAGTGTCAGATAATGCTTGACTAAATTTGTATGTTTGATCATTGTGTTACATAGGATGCAGTGGCTGAAGACCACATTAATCTGAAAGGGAAAAATATAAAATATAAGCTTATTTTGTAGGGTTGGATCAATGGCTAATGCCAGGGGATAATGGTACTTAGCACAGTTTGTAACAAAAACTGTTATACCATGTTTTAACATTCTTAGACCATGAAGGGGCCCACTGATTATCAGTCCGCCGGACGATATCAGCCTGTCAGTTGGAACAAAGATTTGACAGTTCCGAACAACTGACAGACCGATATTGTCCGGCGGACTGGTAATCAGTGGGCCCCTTTACGGAAAGGGCTTATAAGTAGGTACCACAAAAATGAAACTAGTTAATTTGAATGCCATTAAACCTGGGTTTAATGAGTGACATAAAAGAAACAACAAGAATAGTTTAAAATAAATATTAAGAAAAAGTGACTTAGAAATGCCAGCATGGCTCACCTGACTATGCATCCAAATCCACTGATCATCCCAATCCCATTACTTAAACCGAAAAGCTGATGTGTTTGATATTTAAGGGAAGGTAGGGAAATTAATATCCGGTGCCTATTTCGTCGCATAATAATTGCAATCAAATATGCGTAACATTACATTAGGGCAATGCCCTAATGTAATGTTACGCATAAAACTCATTTCGCATAATTGTTATTGTGCTGAAACATAAAGTATTTTCGAAAATATTTTGCATAGGTTGTGTAGAATAGGGTAGGTTAGGTTTGTTTTATAATTTTTCAGAAATGTTAATAGTTTCAGCACAATAACAATTATGCGTAATATAGGAAAATCATTATAATATAAACCATATACGTAAAATACTAACCTTTCTCACGCAGTGTTCGTTAATCAAAGTACTCGGCATTTTGTTCAAATGCTTCAACGAAAACATGTGTGAATCTACTTCTTCGCTATTAAATACAACACTGCATACTTTACAACTTATAGTTTCCCCTTTTCTGGTGAAGCTGTGGTAATAGTCACTGAAAACCTTTACTATTTTATTGTTTTTGGTGACAAATTCGACATATTCTATTTTATCTTGAGGTTTAGGTAAACTAGTAGCAATTTCTTCATTTTTGGCAGTAGTTTGAGTTGGTTCTTTATCAACCGAAATAAACAATGGTTCTTTATCTGTATCAATAGGTTTATTTGTCTCAGTTTCAATATTTGTGAATTCACTGCTTTTGCTGGATTCAGGTTTTCTGGTATCAATATTTGTAACTTCTATCATTTCCTTCTTATTATCTAAAGGTTTATTGTCGTTATTTTGCTTCTCCACTTCATTGTCTTCCTTTTTATTTGTTTCTTTTTTATTTGGCTCAATACTTGTCAAACCTTTGGGTTCACATTTTTTTTGTTTCTCTTCTTCATTATTATTGACTTCCTTCCACGTTGCAAAGCCGTTATAATGTCTAGAACTTGCTTTTTCTTGCACCGACTCATCAGTATCACTAGTGTCCGAATCTTCATTAGTACAATCATCACCGACATATGCAGTCATCAATTCCCATAGCAACTTATCATGCATGACAGCGACTCGATGTTCTTTTGTTTGTTCATGGTTTTTCTGGACTATGGTCGAACAGTTCGCGCAAAAGCGCGCCGTTTGGGGGACAAGGGGTGGGGGGAGCGCGGAGATGAGCTTGCGCGTGCGCTGGGTGGCCACGCGAGCGATGCGCGCGTTCGCGCGGTGCTTGAGGCTAGTGGTGTGCTCGTGAGCGAACGCTGCGGGCACGTCGAGGGCGCATATGTGGCATTTGTAGTAAATCGTGGGCTCTAATTCTGTGGAAAAAAGGACATTAGGATTATTTCCAATTAGATTCTTCTTGTAGAGGTATAAGTAATTTGCAAATCTATTTTTCAGTGTCAATCTCTCATCTTGTTTTAATGAACACGCCTAGCTACGGTCCAATATAATATGTATAAGCTACAATTATGATAAATGTGTAAATATAACCATCCATGGCCTATTGCAAATATATGGGACAAAAAATACAAGTGCGGAAAAGAGGAAATTCGAAACAAGTGGTGATAAATTAAAACATGATGATGATGATGATGATTTTGATTGATTGATGACCGCAGGGAGTGTTTTAAATTGACACGAGTTGCGAATTACCTATTCTCACGTGTATCGTACAACGTTTTACAGTACATATGGCCCTTTAAACTTTCGACATGTGCACGAAAAGTGCTCTTTACGCACTAGTGCGAGAAAGTAGCACCATATGTACTGTAGTAAAGATTTTTTTTAACATTTTACATAGGTGCTCACAAATAGCTGAACACGCCTTTATTGTCAAGGCGCTGGAGAGTGTGTTCAGATATTTTTGAGCACCTCGACCGTTCCAATATATCTGATGGTGACTGTACATACCTTCTACTTCCTCAGTCTTCATCACTTGGAACTGGAAGTGTTCCTTCTTCAAGAAGTCATTGTATTTGTGGGAGCGCAGAGGCAGCAGCGCGAGATCCACATCATCTAGACTTATAGAATATGTTGTCATCCTAGAATAGATTATATTATGTTGTTAGTCTGCGTAATCCCCTTTTGTGTCCAGGCAGGGAAAAGGGAAAGGTTCAGGCATTCATATGAATCATTCCCATTTGTCCCGGCCTCATGTATCATTTATGTGTTTATCACATGATTAATGGGGTACCATTGGCGGTATTAGCCCCTGGCCTCATGTCGTTACATCACTGTTAGATCATCGTACTTACTTTCTTGCTTACTTAATCTTAACCATGAACATGAATCCACACAGTAAGTATCGAATTCTAATGAATTAATAATTAGAGTTCAATACCTATTAACATAGATCCGCGTTCTGGCATTCGAGGGCTAATGGCGCAGTGACCCAAAATGAGTCTTGGCCTCCGACACGAGTAGATGAGAGTCGTCTCGATCCTGTGCCATCTCCCGCCAGTTATCGGCATGGTGATCGCGCAAGTCCGGTTCAACAGCATCGCCCCAGCAATACCTGGTACGTCCGATCTGCCTCCGCCCTGCCGAGCGTCCCAGGTATGCCCTTGAGGCTTGAACATTAGAGCCCTCCATTCTCAAAACGTGGCCGAGAGTGTTAGATGGTACACTGTCCAAAACACCATAGAATTTAAATTTAATGCCTAGTTGCAAGAAAAGCATTTAAATGCAAATTAGTAACGAAAATTTTGATCAATTGCAGTGGCTAAAATACGACATACAAATTCGCCCTTCAACACTTTAGATAAAACATATCCACTTCATTTTCCATTCAGATGCACTGAAAACTTATTATTTTATCTTAATTTCCACATCCTATAAATAATTGCTAAGCGAATAGAAATAAGTAAAATAACAAACTAATAGTAAGTATAGCCGCGTTTAGTTGTAACAATATTCCAATACGAAAGAGCCTGTGAAACGGACCCTGGTCGTAACATTTTAAGATTTTATATCCAGTATAAAGGGCAGCTTTTTCAAAATCATCCCAAAAATATCTGGTATACCTACCGAATGAAAAATTAAATACATTTCGTTAATGATCCTAGGTTACAAATCTTTACTGTAACAATTCTGTCGGGCGTCGATTCCACTTACGTATCTTTGCGGAAATAAAAATAGTTAACATTTTACTTACTTGTATACACAACCTCATAAAGTAATATCTAGAAAAACAGCTAATAAATTGAAAAACATGAAATATTTGCGGCGCGATCGGCAGAATAACAAAAGTAACAAAACGAAACGATTGACATGACTTGACGTTTAGCAGTGTTACCATACTACGATTCAAAAATCTACCAAACAGTAAAATTTTCTAGAAGTGCTTACACTTAAAAAAAAAAAGATTTCATAAAAAGGATAAAATTAAAAATTATGGGCTTAATGCTTAAGTAATTTTCTACCAGTGAAGCACTGAGACAAACGGAAACATACAGTCTGGCAAAAAAGAGTAGAAATTAAAAAGTGGCAACACTGTAGTGTCGTCCCTTTCAAATCAATCTCAGAAAAACGGGACAACACTACAGTGTTGCCACTTTTTAATTTCTACTCTTTTTTTGCCAGATTGTACATACAGTTGTGTGCAAAATAAATTAACTGTAACCTTTACTTAAATAATATTGGAAGTATTAAAAAAAGATTCATGAAAATCGTATTTTTTACTAACTCGCGGAAATTCTTATAAAAACGTAACAGCCTACGAAAAAAATACAATTGTGTACTATAATTGTAATTTAGTATCTTGCCTATTATTTCCAATCAAAGCTTTACATCTAAACTCGTGTCATTTTTCAGTGTCTTCTCGGTAATTTCCCTTAATATTTCTTAGGGGAAATCCCTGTGCTTTAACTATTAATGCGTCGAATAACGAGGAATTTATAATGCACAAATTAATAAATATTATAGGGACATTCCAAATAAATAAAAAATCGGCCAAGTGCGAGTCGGACTCGCGCACGACGGGTTCCGTACCATTACGGAAAAAAACAGCAAAAAAATCACGTTTATTGTATGGGAGCCCCATTTAAATGTTTATATTATTCTGTTTTTAGTATTTGTTGTTATAGCGGCAACAGAAATACATCATCTGTGAAAATTTCAACTGTCTAGCTATCACGGTTCATGAGATACAGCCTGGTGACAGACAGACGGACAGCGGAGTCTTAGTAATAGGGTCCCGTTTTTACGCACTTGCGCTATAGCTGTTGGAATTATTAACATTTAACAGGACAGGACTATAATAATAAAAAAAATCACTACGTTAATTTTGTTTTACCATATTTGCTTAGAATAAAGAATAAGTACCTATATCAAGAAAAGAGTTTATTATTTTTATTGTCTTCGGTTACCGCGATAGTTACTCATGAAATAAAACTATGAAAACGGATTATATCGCGTATATTGAATTTATAATACATCCCGACGTTTTGTCACCCGTTGACCACGAACGCTGTAAAGAGTTCGAAACGTCGGGATGTATTATAAATTCAATATACGCGATATAATCCGTTTTCATAGTTTTATTTTATTATTTTTATTTAAACTATTTTTAGGGTTCCGTACCCAAAGGGTAAAAACGGGACCCTATTACTAAGACTCCGCTGTCCGTCCGTCTGTCTGTCACCAGGCTGTATCTCATGAACCGTGATAGCTAGACAGTTGAAATTTTCACAGATGATGTATTTCTGTTGCCGCTATAACAACAAATACTAAAAACAGAATAATATAAATATTTAAATCCCATACAACAAACGTGATTTTTTTGCTGTTTTTTTTCGTAATGGTACGGAACCTTTCGTGCGCGAGTCCGACTCGCACTTGGCCAGTTTTTTTATTAAGTTTCTATAAGTGAAAACCTATAATTGGCTTTGTAATTCAATTATAGTTTTGGATATGTAAAGCGCTGTTGGTTTTCCATGTACCAAAAAAATAATTGTGAGCATTTCAGCCACTCCGATATATCTGATCTGATGGCAACTATACCTATACATACTGCATGTATGAATACATATGTATTCATGGCGTTAAACTAGAACTTTCAATTTAAGCTTATTAGAATAGAATAGTTTTTATTAGACAATAGACATACATTAAAAGAACATAGTGAAAATAAAGTGTAACGAAATGGCCCCATCCAGCATGCTGCTGGCGTCTTCCAGCGCTGATCTTCCGATGAGACCATCAAGTCACAATCACAGAAGACGACAGACAAAAAGAAAGCAACATTAAGGAAAGAAACATAAAATATGTCGAAAAATAAATTACACACAGTTTTAGTTTAGTTATTATAATATTAATTTAATTATGTATGATAACAGTGATACCCGACGCCGCAGTCAAACTAAATGTAGTTTTGTGGAGCTTTGTCTATGACAAAAATTTTGACTTCTCGTAATAAATAACAAAAAAAACTACTTAAATTATAAAAAAAACTGTACTTAAATTATGGTGTCCCCACTCTGGCTTGGTTATTGGATTAACGTTATATAACACAAGCTTATACGTATATATAACGTTATATGACATTGTGTGACAGAGACAACATATTAAAAACTATCAATAATATCATGTTTTTTCAACAACAATAAGTGAACTGTAATTTAATTAAAAAAACAGAGTAATGTGATCCTGCAGGAGTAGCCATCGCTTTAAGGGATTTTATTAAGAACCTGGAAAACAAAAAAATCACTAATTAATATGAATGTTAGCCGTTTAGATATAAACTATATATGTGTCGTTTTCAATCAAAAGGTACCACATTGTCGCTTACCATAATGACGCTCTGACAGGTTATTCGTATAAAGATACAATCAAATTTCGTCCTTATGGTAAGCGACAATGTGGTACCTTTTGATTGAAAACGTCATATATAAGCATGCTGCAGGCAATATATTTCAAAATTTCAAAGGATCTCAATTATTTGGGTTCTTTTTTATGCTCCCTCGTCATTATTATCTTCCTAGCTGTTTACCACAGATTATGGAAGCCTGAGGCTTACCCGAAAAAAAAAACGAAAATATTAAATTTCGTTATCTGCCTCTATATTGCTCTTGCCTATTCGAGCGATAGAGGCAGACAAAGAAATTTCGATATTCGTTTTTCGCGGTATGGCCTTTGGAGTCCACTTGGCATCTATTGCCAAAAATTGGTTTAAGCACTAGTTTTATGAAAGCGACAGCCCGAAGGGGAAACTAGGCCGTACTGGAAATACTGGAATCCGTCTGGTTTCTTCACGATGTTTTCAAGCGACTGGTAATTATAATTATGAAATTATGTAAGTGTCGTAAATAAGTTCCGAAAAGCTCATTGGTACCAAAGATAGATATGACTCCGTAATAGATGGATACAGTCTAAGGAAAAAACGTGCCTCGAAAATCAAGAAAATTTGATTCTCGTTCAGAGGGCGCTACTAGCTTTGGCCTACAGTCGTATAGATGGCGTTGACGGTTTCGTTTGTTATTTAACAATTTTAACGCATATCAGTGAAAGAACATGGGTCAAAATCATAAAAATAATTAATGCAAATAAAAAAAAACATTTATCTATATTTAAATACATTCTATCGTATTTTTATAAATCTTCATTTTTAGTTTTAAAGTGTGTCGACAGATGGCAGTGAATTTACTGGGGTTACAAAATTTACTATGACAGTACCGCTCTAGTATAAGTTACTCTATGTTGGTACGAACTGGGGTTTGAACTCGCGACCTCTTGAACTACCAACGCTTTCCGCTGGGCTACCAACGCTTATGATTACGCGTGGATTACGCTTTTTTCATGTTGTTATTATAGTTGTTCCCCCAATTCTTAAATAATAATATCGACTTAAACACTGAAATACATCACATAATATGTGTCCCAATTTTTCACGTATATGCAATCTTTGTAAGACAAGCCGTCTTTGCCCAACACTAACCACTAGGGGGCTTGGTCACTTTTTCTTTAGTTTAGTATATGACAAGTATTTAAGTTTATAATTGACCGAGCGTAAGCGAAGGTCTCCGTTTCAGCTTGCTTGCTTCTCCTCTACAGCTCACAAGGTCTACAGCTCACAGGGAGACTAGTTTATACATAGGTGTGACCAGTGCCGGCGCGAGTCCTTGATCAGGGTAGAGCGAAATCGGGTTTTAGCGCCCTTCGTTGAAGTTTTTTACCCAAAAGCAAAACGAACCGTATTTTTGGGCCCGCGTCACACTCGCGTCTTTTAAGACTTAATTTTTTTTCTCATTTGCCATTTTGGCGCCCTCCTTGCTATCCGGCGCTTAGAGCGGCCGCTCCACTCGCTCTACCCTAGATCCGGCCCTGCGTGTGACTATTTAAAAAACGCAAATCAAAATAGTTAATTAAATAATTTGATTTGTTCCCTAAGTTGTAATAGTATAATATATTATAAATTAAACAATAAAGTTACCGTAGTACGATGTCTTATCCCTTTAACATGCTCTTCTCTGTTACGTAATCCGCTTGGCACTTGGCATTTACAAACCACACAGCGTACTTTGCCCATGGCTGTTACTTCATATGGATATTCAATAGAACCAACAGTTTTATCACTTGATTCTTGTCTGTGTTGCGATTCGTTTACTTTTTCTTCAGTAATCTCTACTTTTTTCTTTTTGTCTGCTATACTGTGAGTGTTAGTATACATGGACATGCACATCTTATGCCATGGGTTCTGCTTATGTGTTTCCATTTCTATGTTTTCGATTTTACGATTACACAGAATACAATGGCTATATAATTCGTCTATCTGAAATATACAATGACATAATTAGTATAATTACTTAATTTTACTTATTATGGAATTATTCCCTACCTCCATTTAATTACTATTCCCTATAGAAAATATGTAATTAAATTTTAAAAATCTTTTATTAATGTGTATTAAGGCGGTTCCCTGAGCCAGAAGGCGAAAAATCTCCTTATATGATCATGTTTTTCTAAGAGGCGTTGATATTCGTAGACGTGGAAAATATATATGTAGTTCTTGACTATATTATCTTTAACAACATAGCTTCCGATACACGAATTATGACACTTCGCTCGATACAATTAATTCCCAAAGTAACCTCTAACGCGGACTTTTAATCCTACTTTACTCGGTTATTTATTATGTGATACTATAAACAAAAAAAGAAGGAAAAACAATCTTAACATAAATAGTAATTTCATAGCTTTAGAATTTTGATATTGTAAGGTAACGTTTTTAAAATAAATAAAAGCCGACAAAATTCGATCAAAAATGACACATGGCGCGTATGTTCTTTCCCGTTCTTTCTTGCGAAATGTGACAAAGACAGTTGCAAACCGATGGAACGGCCTTAAGCGAGGTTTAGACTAGCAAGAACTTGCATGCAATTTACGTTACATTGCTGACTAGTCTGACTACTAAGGTAAACTGCATTCAAAATGTTTATCAGATACCGCAATGTAATGAAAATTGCATGCAAGTTCTTGCTAGTCTAAACCTCGCTTTAGATACTTGTTGTCTTCTTTTCTTGCTGTTGTTGTCTGTACATGTTCGTACTTGTGTTGTGAATGTTGTGATCGTCACGAATAAACCTAGCACTAACTCCATTGATAGAATGGATGGAAGACCACAACCTAAAATTAAACATATCCAAAACCAAAATCATTCAATTTAGGCCGCATCAAAAAAACCCTCTAGACTTAAAAGTAACGTTTAACGGCATGGACTTGGAATGCGTAGGGACAGCAACACTGTTAGGGTTTGATATTGACACTAATATGAATTGGAAAAAGCATATTGCCAAATTAAAAACAAAACTGTCATCTTTTATTTATGCATTGAAAGAGCTTAAGAGAACGACAGATTTCCAATCTGCGCTTACCGCATACTATGCCTATGCCTACTCATGGCTTAAGTATGGTATAATACTATGGGGAAATAGTACGGATGTGAAAGACCTATTTATACTTCAAAAAAAAAATGCATAAGAATTTTAGCTAATATTTACTGCCCAGAAAGCTGTTTACAATATTTTAGGGAATATAAACTTCTTACGCTGACCTCTTTATACATCTTGGAAATGGGTAAATTTGTTAGGGAAAACCCAAACCTGTTTACCTATATCCGAGATCAGCCGCGACGATATGAATCCCGATTTAAAAATAACCTGGCAACAATAACAGGCTCTAATTTAAAATTATACAGCTCAAGTCCGTACGCCATGGCAATAAAAGTATACAACAAAATAGATAACACTATAAAAGCAGAACAATGTAACAAAACGTTCTTGACTACACTTAAAACTTACTTGATTGACAAATGCTACTACACTCTAGAAGATTTTTTTACAGATCCGTCTGATTAGTAACACCACTATTTTTGTACACTAATTTTAAATTTTAAATTTGGATAATATTGTAGATAAGATTGTCTTCGGTTACCGCGATAGTTACTCATGAAATAAAACTATGAAAACGGATTATATCGCGTATATTGAATTTATAATACATCCCGACGTTTCGAACTCTTTACAGCGTTCGTGGTCACCCGTTGACCACGAACGCTGTAAAGAGTTCGAAACGTCGGGATGTATTATAAATTCAATATACGCGATATAATCCGTTTTCATAGTTTTATTTCATTGTAGATAAGGTTAAACTTAATGCTAGAAGGCATTCTCTACCAGTCAACCATGGGCTAAACCGAAAGATATTAGTTTAATAGTTATAGTTATTTGCCATTTTCAAAATTACCCCGCTTTTGGAGTTACCCCATAGCACCTTACTGTATTTTGCGTTAACAACGAAGATATGGTAAATTTAGGAATGTGGTTATTTTTGGTATTCATCATTAATTACTAAGAAAACTGCAAATTAGAAATATAAATAAATATAGGTAAATACCTCCCTTACGTAATGCCCATCGTTTCCAAAGTTCGCGATTATGCATAAATGTTCAAAATCATATTTATGGATTTCTGCTTCCTCATAATCTAAAAGGCAATCGCAAACTATGCATTTTTTATTATCACTGAAATATACTTTATCATAACTGTGAAAATTGTCACTATCAATGTTGATTAATGAATACTCATTTAACTTAATACTTATTTTAATTGATTCTTGATACTCGAAATAATCATTCTCATTAAGGAATTGGCGTAGTGTTTCTTCATAATGTTCTATACAATTCACATTAGTCGCCTTTTCTGCCGTGCTTTCCTCTGCGTTATTTTTAGACGTATCGGAGTTTAAAGACTGATTGTATTCAGTTTCATTAGTGCTTAATTCTTCATCTTCTTTACATTCCTCAGTCATATCAGTGGTTTCACTATTATCCTCAATTTGGTCTTCCACATCTGTTACTTCATCTATTACTTCTGTTGGTTGATTGTTCTTTGTACATTTATCAACCATAACGTTATTTATATTATCTCCGCCGGCTTTTTCAAAACTTACATCGTTTTTAAATTCATTAATTTTGCCGCTATCATTATTCTCACATGTTTTATTATTATCAAATATTTCTTTGTCTTCATCATGAACGTATACTTTCATCAGATCCCATAACAGGTTATCAAGCATCGCAGCGTTGCGATGTTCCTTCGTTTTTTCGTGGCCTTCACCCACTTCTATCGCGCAGTTGGTGCAAAAGCGTCCAGGTGGTTTGGCGAATGGAGGGGGCAGAGCGGAGATGAACGCGCGCATTCGCTCCGCCGCTACGCTCGCTATGCGAACGTTCGCTTGGTGTTTGCCGCTCGCGGCATGCTCGTAAGCGAATGCTACCGGAACTTCGATTGCACATATGTGGCATGTGTATTGAGTGGCGGACTCAGGTACTGAAAGCAGAGAGACATATTAGTCTTCTTAAATTTCAATTCAAAATTTACACATATCTAGGTCGATTTATCCCACAGTAAGCTCAATGCTTGTGTTGTGTGTAGCGGATACTAGACGACGATATATAGATACTAGCTTTTGCCCGCGACTTCGTCTGCGTGGAATCAGTAACAGCAGCTAGAGTAAGGGTCGGTTGTACCTAAATGTTTGACATCGTTAAAGAGTTCGCAAAAATTTTGTATGGAAAGTTTCATAGTAAACTGCCGCCGCGGCGCGCCGGGTGACGTTGGCGTTGTTCAATTTGTCAAGTGCGGATGGTGCAACTGGCACTAAGTTTAGCGCCTGGATAAAGTGTAATAGCAATCATTCAATTTGAGCATAAGCTTAAATTGCTTGACGTCAATTATCAGGCAATTCATTAATTCTCTCAATTTCACCCCCCGTTTCACTCTCTTTAGGAGTGATTTCCGACATAAAAACTTTCCTATCCTCCTAAGACCCCGCGTACAAGTTTTTGTACATATTCCACAATCTATTTTGAACTTTTGTTGAGTAACTAAGGGTTCCAAATTCAAAAACAAAACAAATGCTTCTGGAGGCTATGTCCTTCCCCGGGACTCAAACTACCTCTATGCCAAATTTCAACTAAATTGGTTCAGCGGTTTAAGCATGAAGAGGTAACACACAGACAGACAGAGAGACATTCGCATTTATAATATTAGTATGGATTTATTAAATATATATAAAATATCCTTTGCTCAGGATCAAATATTTGTGACAAACACACAAATATTCACAGAATTCGAGCTAAACACGGATAGATGGCCGTTCTAAATGTAAAACTACATAGTAGTTTTTGGCTGGCAAATAATCGAAGTCATGTTTTAAACAGTTGTCGTATAATTTTAAAATTCAAATCATTGTCACAACTTCTAAATTTATTTAATTCATTATCATTTACAATCAATCTCCTCAATATGTACCTGACTTCATCATGTGAAACTCGTAGTGTTTTTTCTTCAGGAAGTTGTTGTAAGAGTGTGTTGGCAGAGGCAGCAGCGCTAGATCCACATCATCCAGGCTTATGGAAT
Source organism: Cydia strobilella (assembly GCF_947568885.1). Lineage (NCBI taxonomy): Eukaryota > Metazoa > Arthropoda > Insecta > Lepidoptera > Tortricidae > Cydia > Cydia strobilella. Next base: position 3,187,718 of record NC_086066.1, on the reverse strand, counting down.
ATGTTGTCATCCTGTAACATAAATAGAACGATATTTTTATCTCAAACCAGTGATAAACTGTGAATAAAATTACTGTTTATTTATACACCAAGTGCACTGTTTAACTGGGAATACTTTTCTCCATTTTTACCAGTAGCTATTGAAAGAAATCCTAGTGGTAACAATTTGGTGGTAACATATGAAAATTAAAATTTTAAAGTCATTTATTTCAAAATATAACTGGGTTATATACTGGTAAGAAACATAAATTGGCAAAAATGACATTTTTGGTACAAGCTTTTATCGCTGACTGTACTTTTCTTTCCACAGGCAACTAATACTCAATGTGACAATTCTAAAAACCCCAAACACAATTAGGTTGCGTTGTTTTATCACAGAGTTCCTATGACCACCTCCTGTTTCCATCATCAGATCAGCTCGATGGTACCATAATATTGCATTGTCACCCGACTTACATATGTGTGCAAATTTTCAGCTTCACCGGAAACCGGAAAGTGGGTCAAATTTAACTTGCAAGATTTGACCCATACAAACATACATAGTTAGATAGTTACATACTAAGATACATTGCAAGTTAATAAAAAGCTTGTAAAAATAATATTACTTACAACACACCAGTTTAATAAAACCGGCCAAGTGCGAGTTGGCCTCGCGCACGAAGGGTTCCGTACTATTACGCAAAAAACGGCAAAAAATCACGTTTATTGTATGGGAGCCCCACTTAAATATCTATTTTATTCTGTTTTTAGTATTTGTTGTTATAGCGGCCACAGAAATACATCATCTGTGAACATTTCAACTGTGTATCTATCACGGTTCATGAGATACAGCCGGGTGACAGACAGACAGACAGCAGAGTCTTAGTACTAGGGTCCCGTTTTTACCCTTTGGGTATGGAACCCTAATATTCACCCGAAAACCTTATACAGCTAGAGAGGATGCATATTAATCCACCCTATGATATTATAGTCGATTAAAAAAAAAAGATAATTTTGATGAAACTTGGAACAAATTTGACTGGTAATCTTATCAACATGTACCCACATTATACACAAATTATATTCACTCAGTATTCATTTTATTATAAAAAGTATAAACTTCGAATATGTAGGTATGTACATTCAGACAACACTAATCCAAAGATATTAGTTAAATATTTTATATACCTTTAATTATTATTAGTACCTACCTTATTACGTCCACGAAAACCAACCGTTGCCGTTTTATTTCTGTAGACGAATTTTATTTTATATACTCAATTGTCAATATATGCACTATCACAGCTATTTACAACATGAGTAATAGATAAAAGTATGTAAGAAAACTGTATTGTAAGCACTAAAGCAGCTTGCGACCGGTAACTTTAAGAATCTGAGTAATCTGACAGTATGATAAATAAAAACAAACGTCAAACTTGGTTTTTTTTTTATTTTATGAAATATCATGACCATGGATACCGTCAAACTTGACATTGTCCAGTGTGACCAGATTCTTTTTTTAAATCTACCTAATAGCAGGGGTGCGAAAGTCCTCGCTTCGGCCAAACTCGGCTCCGTTCGGCTCAGCATTGCTCCGAGCAATTATTAGAGTTGGCACAACTTGACGTCCCTTTGCGTGCACGACCACAGATAAGAAAATGACTTGATTTTTGACAACCCTATATAGCCGAAAGGGATAGTGCTATATATTAGAAATGGACAGACCCTGAACCGCTGTCAAACTTCGATTTTGTAGGAAGTTTCCTTTCTGTACGGTAGTAGTAGTACTATTATTTCTACTGTGCTAATAGTATCTCCTAACGTCTCCGATAATCGCATGCGATTTGCATTATATTGCGCTGTCGCAGTACCTTCGCATACTGGTAGGGTGCTAAAACTGGCAAGTATATCAAGACTTACCATAAAACCTTCAACCTGTAAGGATGGATCCAATTTATTTGTCCAATGTGTATTGCGTCTCACATTTTGCTTAAAGAGAGTGTGAGACGCAATGACATTCTACCAAGATATTGGACAGATGGAATACCATCCTTTAGCGCTTCACGCACTTTCTTAATTCAGTAACGACAGGGACGGTGCAATATGTAGAAGTGAGATGCAGATATCTCTACCGTGTCTAACGTTTAGTTTAGTTGCCTCCCTGTCGTCAGTTACTGAGTTAAGGTGTGTGAAGCGCTTTATACTTAAAACTGTAATAGCTAGTTTAAAAAACACCGGACCTGGACTCGCCTACCGAGGGTTACGTACTTTTTTTAGTATTTGTTGTTGTAGCGGCAACAAAAATACATCATCTGTGAAAATTTCAACTGTCTAGCTATCACGGTTCATGAGATACAGCCTGGTAACAGACAGAGACGGACAGCGGTCTTAGTAATAGGGTCCCGTTTTTACTCTTTGGCAATAGATGGATACAGTCTAAGGAAAAAACGTGCCTCGAAAATCAAGAAAATTTGATTCTCGTTCAGAGGGCGCTACTAGTTTTGGCCTACAGTCGTATAGATGGCGTTGACGGTTTCGTTTGTTATTTAACAATTTTAACGCATATCAGTGAAAGAACATGGGTCAAAATCATAAAAATAATTAATGCAAATAAAAAAAAATCTTTTATCTATATTTAAATACATTCTATCGTATTTTTATAAATCTTCATTTTTAGTTTTAAAGTGTGTCGACAGATGGCAGTGAATTTACTGGGGTTACAAAATTTACTATGACAGTACCGCTCTAGTATAAGTTACTCTATGCTCTTTGGGTACGGAACCCTAAAAACCGTTGCTAGCTAAGTAGCTGAAAAGGAAAAAAAAAAACAAGCATACGGTACAATCATTTTATTACACACAACAAAAAATAAATTGGTAGGCAGTTATGGTGGTATTCCAATGAAGTGAGTCTAATGAGTAATTAAATAAATAACATGATCCAAATAAATCTAAAAATAAAAATAAATAAGCTAAAATTAAAATCATTAAAAAATTATACTTACCTGTCATAAAAATATATTTCAAATTGCCTCTGTTTAAAAAGCGTCTCTGAATCTGATGTTAATTAAAAAATAATATAGTCTCCCAAGAACGGTAAATCATACAAATTATATTGGAGTAAAACAACAAAATATTAAGGACTGGGAGCAATGAAATAAACTTATGAAATGAAATATTTTAACGCTTAACTTACAATAACTGTTTTACAAATTAAATTTGAGCTAATTTGAAGTGTACTGCTGTGAAGAATAACTGTTGTTGATGAAGACATAAATATGTATCGTTGGACTATGCATATCTAAACCCCAAGCCTAGACCCTCTTTAGGTCGCTGTTAATTAGTTATGCATATTTATGTCATATCAGATTACGATGCCTAAAACCCCTGACATGCTCTTCTCTATTTTGGACACCATTCGGCACTTGGCAATCGCAAACCATGCAACGCAGTGTACCTGTTGCTGATACTTCATATGGATGTTCAATTTTGGTACCAATGATTGTATCAATTAGATACATTTTTCTCATTAGATACTCGATCGCCATCTTGAATTTCACTATCGGGTTTTTCAATTGTGACTTCTTTTTCTGTATTTTCGGTCTTGCTGGTGTAGAGATCTTTCTTTATAGTGTGAAGTAAGACCCGCTTGTGCTTGTCCAGGTTTTCGTTTTTAATCTTCAAGTTGCATAGAATGCAATGGCTGTATGATTCGTCTATCTAAAAAAATAACAAAAATTTGTGATGATTATTTATAATATTTCATGTTACTATTTAGGAAGTACCAAAGTGCAGTTAAATTCTATATAATGGAAAATAAATAAAACTACTTTTTAGCGAATTATTTTTGAGTTTTTCATAAGTTAGCCGAGGATTTTTTTACGAGAAAGTGTAGAAGTAATACCAAACAGCTTTAATTTAAATAAATACTACAAAGGCCATGCCAGGATAAGCTAAGTGAGTCTGCCCCCAGCGAGTTTTGGATTGATTTGTCTTTCTATTAGTATTGAGTATGCCAAATTTCAGTTCCCCAAGCTTTATAGTTAAATAAAAAAAAAAACGAAACATGATCTTTCTTCAATATATTTTTTTTCTAGCCAGCCGATTTTGACGTGCGTCACGTATATTGTGCATGTAGTAAGGACAATTACATGATATTAATTTTGTGACATATTGCCATACAAAAACTATTTTTTTTTTATAAAAAATAATTTTTTTTAACTATTATAACGCCAGCGACACCTCTAGATTTTTGTAATTGTCCTTACTACATGCACAATATACGTGACGCACTTCAAAATCGGCTGGCTAGAAAAAAAATATATTAAAGAAAGATCATATTTCGTTTTTATTTTATTTTATTTAACTATAAAGTCTGGGGAGCTGAAATTTGGCATACTCGATACTAATAGAAAGACAAATCAATAAAAAAAAATTACAAGCCTAAAAGTCAAGTTCGAAATAAAGAATTTCAATTTTAAATAAACTCGCTGGGGGCAGACTCACTTAGCTTATCCTGGCATGGCCTTTTGTAACAAATAAAAATGCATTACTTTTCTTAGATAATGTTGATCATTTCCTAAGTTTACGACTCTACGCATATGTTTTGGATCGTATTTGTGTTCCTCAGCCTCTTCATATTTTAAAATGCAATCACAAACTATGCAATTCAATCTTCTGCCGTAATACCTCCTATCAAAACTGTGAAAATGATCACTGTAAATACTTATTATTTCATCATTCATCAATATACGTATCACGTTTGACCTTTCATTGAATTTGAAATCACATTTACTATCTATAAATTTACGAAGTTCATTTTCATAATCTTTTATATCATGATGATCGTTTGTTTCAAAATGTTTTACTGCTTTTATTAGGTCAAAGGGGCTGGTGCAATTTTCTATCACAACTTTAGCTTCGCCAGTTTTAGTAATTAGAACGTTCCGATCTTTCGCAGATTGAATACTATTAGGTTCGTCAGCGCTTGTTGTGCTTTTGTTAACTTGATTGATTTCAACATTCTCAACTTTTAACTCTTGATCTGCATCATGATTTTCGGAATGACAACTAGATTCACAATCCTTGATTGATTGATTGATTACTGAGGGGCTATGTTGTATTTCGGTGCCGTCTTCAATAACCTTTGCAGTAACGCTCATAGTAAACAATCTTTTACCAAATTTATGAGAAAATAACTCCTTGTGTGTTGCCACGTTTATGTTTTCTATTTTCAAATTGCACAAAATACAGTGACTATGTGTTTCGTTGATCTGAAAATAAAATATTGCCATTATGTTTGATTAGTAAAGGGTCTATTTTTTACATTCTAAGTTTACTCAATCTACTCATCTTAAATGTCTCCAAGACCTGGGTGATATTTAAAAATTATATTGTTATTTAAATGATTACATTTTGTTGTGAGTAAACGTAGGTATAAAAAATAAAATGTATATTAAAAAACTAAAACACTTGACGAATCAATAAAATCTATTACCTCTCTGATATAATGACCATCCTCTCCTAAGTTCGCGATTTTCCGCATATGTTTCGAATCAAATTTATGATCTTCACCATGTTCTTCATCGAAAACTGAATCGCAAACCATACATTTTATTGTGCCTTTGTCGCTCAGTCTATTATAACCGTGAAAACGGTCTCTATACGTTTTTAGAATACTGTCTTTTATCTTTATTTGTGCCATAATATAAGTTTCTTTGAATTCGAAAGAATCTTTGTCGTCTATATATTTGCGTAGTTCTTCTGCATATTTCTGTGAGTCATATTTTACTACATTTTTCTTAATTTCCTCTGGTTTCCTTTCTATTTTTTCTTCTTTCGGTTCTGTTGTTAGTTGTTCGATTTTTACCTGTGTAATCAATAAAAGAAATATTATTAGAAATTAGAAACCTATTCCAATAGGGTTGGCAACTGTCAAAGGTTTGCGTAGATGGCGCCGTCTTAGCTTGCCCCTTTTTCTATGAGATTTGGCGTAAAGGGCTGGCATCCAGGGCATAAAATTACATTTAAAAAACAAAAATTTGACACAATTCGGGATTGACAAGGCAATCTATGCTGGCGCCATCTGCTAAATACTTCGACCGGCCAACCCCATTCACTTTGTCACTTGTTGTTGTGAGAGCAGCACCATTGACTTTAGTTTAAGAAGTAAGTACTTACCATAATATTGTTAGTGATGTCATCTGTTAATTTTTCAAGTCTGTCACTGAAGTCTTTCCAGTTATCTTCGGATTGTTCATTTTCACTGAGTTCCTTCGAGCTATAATCAAATTCTTCATTATCACTGTAGTCCTTCGAGTTATTATCAGGGTTTTCTTTTATATTGCGTTTATTCGGGTTATCATTAAGTATTTCATTCTCACAGTTCTTCTGCATGTTATGTATGGGCTCTTCATTATTGCTGCAATTGTCTTCTTCATCAAATTGTTCATTTTTACTATATTCCTCTGTATTATCTTCAGGATTTTCGTTTTCACTATTTTCCTCAAAATTATCAACGGGTTCTTTAGTGTTGTATTCCACTAAGCAAGCATTAGATTTTTCATGTTTACAGTATTGCTCCAGGTAATCATTTGAGTTTTCACATTGTGCCTCAAATTTATTGCAGGGTTTTTCATTTTCACTGTGTTCTTCCAGGTTATCTTCGAGTTCGTCATCTTCACTGTGTTCCTCTAATAACATTTTGAGTTCATTATTTTCACAGTCTTTTTCCAGGCTATCATCGGTTTCTTCATTTTCACTATATTCCTCCGAGCTATCATCAAAACTGACTATAAAGTGTTCCTCAAGGCTATAATTTTTACTGTATTCTGCATAATGGTCGAGTTCTTCATTTTCACTGAGTGCTTCTAGTTTTACATTGCACATTTTGGCTTCTTTGTGTTCCTTTATAATACCAGAACGAGTGTTAGTGTACAAATATTCTTTTACGTTGTGAGTTGCTGATTGCTTGTGTGATTCCAAGTCTATATTTTGTATTTTTAAATTACATAGAATACAATGACTGTAGAATTCGTTTATCTGAAAAATATTTATTAAACATATGGTACGATTACAACAGACAACAAAGCATAATGTAGATATGTGATTAGATAAGAGTTATGTATTAAACTATAAATATGTTACCTCTCTTATGTAATGTCCATCGTTTCCCAAGTTAGCAACTCGACGCACATGTTCCAAATCATATTTATGGTCTTCAGCGTCTTTATCATTGAGAACGCAATCGCACACTATGCAGTTTAAACTGCCATCGTCACACGTTCTGTCATAGCTGTGATAGTGATCACTATCAATGTTGTTTATCATATAATCGTTTAACTTTATACTTATTTTAACTAACTCCTTGTAAACAAATGAATTTTTAACATTTATGAATTTGCGTAACTCTTCTCCATAGTCATCTTTTTCGTGTCTCAAATTATGTTCCTTGCTTTTTTTTTCTTCAATTTTGTTGTTCATGTCGATATTTTCAATGATGTTAACTATAATATTATCTTCACTAGATTTCTCTGAATTATCATTGACTTCACAATTTTTCTCAACTACTTTTCCCTCTTGTTCTACTATCTCTTCTATTCGTTTCGTTGGTTGACTGTTGGTAGCCTTGTCAACTAGATCGTTATTATTTATATCGTTCCCCTCTACTTGATTAATATTTACTTCATCCTGTTTATGATCATTAATTTTGCTGTTATTATTTCCGTTCGTTTGCTTACTTTGTAACTCACTATTACATTTTGATTCATCATGATCTTGAACGTATGCTTTCATCAGATCCCATAGCAAGCTATCAAGCATCACAGCGACGCGATGATCATTTGTCTTTTCGTGGTCCTCATCAGCCTCCTTAGAGCAGTTTACGCAGAAACGTGTACATGATTTAGTAGCGTAAGTTGGAGGGACAGCGGAGATGTACGCACGCATTCGTTCCGCCGCTACGCTCGCTATGCGAACGTTCGCTTGATGTTTTTGGCTTGCGGCGTGTTCGCTCGCGAACGCTACTGGTATTTCGATCGCACATATGTGGCACGTGTAGAGAATAGGGGGCTCTGGCGCTGTAACTTAAGATATTAAGTAATATATTATTTATTCGTAATGCAAATCAGAGGTATAGGCAGAGTAATGTACAAAGGATTCTGTGCCCTTTTTTTGCCTGATTGACCACTTGACAGACAGTAATGCCGATATAAAATATCGAGTGAAGTGATAAATTGATTTACGTTATCGTTAGCATCACTCTCGATACAGAAAATAATTAAATATATTAATTAAATTGTCCTGTCCAGATTACTAAGAAAAATACTAAGGTTGCAATATTACTTAGGTATATACTTAAGAACTAACTCCTCACAAGATCTTCACTTAATAGTATTTTTAGGTCAAAAATGTGTTTCGTAACTTTCGTATCATTGAACCCATCAATAGGAAATATTACGCGAAACTCTGCGTAGGGGGCGCCGTTACCACAATCCGAGGGTCTATCGCGAAACAAGAAAATCGAAATTTCGTTATCTAACATCTTTGTCACTCTTGCATATTCGAGCGATAAAGAGGCAGATAACGAAATTTCGGATTGGCGTTTCCCGGTAGGTCCTGTGTATGTAATATTTTATTATCTTTGAAAACTTGTCAAAAACCTGTTAACAGGTACAGTGTGTATAAGTTACTCTATGTATTAAATATATTAATAACGGGTTATTCACGTATTTTAAGTCGAAAAACGCTCGACATGTTATGATATGTCTGTGTCGCAAGGAAATTTTGTTATTAAGAGCCAACAGGAGCTGAGCGAATTCTCAATTTTGAGATTTCAAACTGATTATCTCCGTCGCGCTGACGGGGGCGGCGCCGCCATATCCCCGTGTGTGTGGTGCACGCACACAGACGCGCACGTCATTTGCGCTCACGGACCTTATGCCTGCAAGTCGCGTCGCGGTCGCGGCCCGCTATATAGGCATATCATAGGCTATAGCTAGTTCTTACAAACTTTTTCTGTTAGCTTAGCTCGCTACCACCACTGAGCGTTTACTTATTTCCTGTTATTGTGATATAACTTCTTTATAATCTTTAATTCAATATCCTTCTACAACCTGCAATCCAAATAACATTTTGACTTTTACAGGAGAGTAAAAAAACAATCATTTCTTTTCCCCTCACTAGCTCGGAAAGCCGTCTTTTATCCTTTAAAACAAGCGGGGAAAAACGCATTTTATCCACTAGTGGGGAAAGTAATTTGACCTTGGATGGAGCGTGTTTAAGTAGCTTGACAGATAACAAAACGTAAAACGCTCATAATAATGGTTCGTTCGATATTAACATAGAGTAACTTATACTAGAGCGGTATAACTGTCATAGTAAATTTTGTAACCCCAGTAAATTCACTGCCATCTGTCGACACACTTTAAAACTAAAAATGAAGATTTATAAAAATACGATAGAATGTATTTAAATATAGATAAATTTTTTTTTTTTTTGCATTAATTATTTTTATGATTTTGACCCATGTTCTTTCACCAAATAACAAACGAAACCGTCAACGCCATCTATTCGACTGTAGGCCAAAACTAGTAGCGCCCTCTCAACGAGAATCAAATTTTCTTGATTTTCGAGGCACGTTTTTTCCTTAGACTGTATCTATCTATTACGGAGTTATATCTATCTTTGATATTAATTATCATTAAATAAATGGTTTGAGAATCTAATAAAAATACCAAATTTGGCTTTATTTAATAATTTTGTCATAAACCTTAAAATTCCATAAGAAACGTTAGATTTTTTATAATGATGTTAAATATAATTCTGAACGCACAAGTTGAGTCGATGCAATTTCAAAACGCATCGTTGACATTTCATACGTCAGAACAGAAATGCTAAAAATTGTCAACAAAATTTTTACTGTTCATTTGTACTGATTTTTACGTGTCGGTGAGAACACCGACTCACGTAAAAATCAGAATTTCTAGTGTTTTCTGTTATAATATCGTAAAAAAATTAGTGATTCCAGTAATGAAGATGATCTAACGCCTGTGGATGTTGCACTTTCCTCGCTATAGTGAGGGGAAAAGTTTTGTGTTACACACGGGTGCAAATGTATTTTACTTCTCGTGTGTTGAAACACTCGTACGCTCAGGATTCTATTTTAGAACCACTCGCTTCGCTCGTGGTTCAACTATAGAATCCTTTCGCTTGCTCGTGTTTCAATTCCACACTCGCGGGTAAAATACAACTTTGCACCCTTGTATAACAAATAACTATTTCTCGTTTCCGTGCGGAAAGTATCAACTTTCGACACGCTGTGCTATTAGTACCTACATTGTGCAACGAGGGGGGTAAGTGAGATTTTGTAAAGGAGGAGTTTACAATATTCTTACCCCCGGAGTTACACACAATGGTTTTCGTTACACTTGTGATGAAAAACTAAACTTTCAGGGAAATAATTATAAAATACGGTGACATTTCAAATATTCGTCCGCCATATTGTCATTTCTTGACAGGTTAGGCATCTAAGGCACAGACCTTCGGCATTCAGCCACGATTGAAAATTTTGTGTAAAAATATTTTAAACGGCTATTAAATTAATCCAATTAAATATTATAAACAAAAATACTAAATTATAATTGTCAGTATTTTAGAAGTAAAACTCCCTTACACACCCTTATAATTTAAACAAAGTATTTTACTTATAACTTACTTGGTTCGTACTTCGTATGAATTAGTGACATATCTAATTAAAAAAAGAAAGCTATAACTCCCGCGGGAACAATATAGGCCTTTTGTTTTCCCTTCAGTACACCTGCATGAAATAAGATCTTTTCGAGCAAGTGTGATGAAAAACAAATTTGTCGCTCTCCGGCTTCGTTGATTAGAAAAAAAGAAAGCCTCAGGTTAGATAAAATTATCATAACAAAGAAACATGTGACATGAGATATTTCTTACGTTGATGTAATTATACAGTTTTATTAATGGTCCGTTTTTTATTTATGAGTCAGATTTTGATTAAAATAGGTATGTTTGAAGAGCTCCTAATCCTGGTCGGAATGAATAAGAAACCCCAATTTGGGACAATAGTCTAGTCTACAAAACGTTCAAGGTGGTTAAAAATATAGTGTAAGCTGTTCGCATTAAAAAACCGCAAATCGATGTACAGGTTAGCCGTTTGGTACACGTATACTAGAGGTCAAAACAAAATTATCGACCCGCAGTTCCTAAAAAAAAATCCCTTGGGAGGGGAGTGCTGAAACTTTTTTTTGTATAAAAAATCTTTTTTTTTTGTATAAAAAAACTTTTTTTTTTAAACCTATCGTATTCTTCTCTTATCTATCATACGAAAGGGCTTTTTGAAGCGATTCTGAAAATATATCACATCATTACATTTTAGCCATTTTTCTTAAATTGAAACAAAAAGAATTTTCAAAACATACCAAGTTTGGGCTCCTCCAGATACGATATGGCTGATTTTTTTTTGTACAATATACCAAAAATGATACGTGATTTCCTCATATCTAACCCAAAAAAAGGAATTTTAAAAATAATTTTATTTAGTTTTTTTTTAAAATACAAAGTGACACAGTTAGGTTTAAAGATCTTTATTTTCTCATAAGAATACATAATATTCACTTACACGAGAATTAATTGTTTTTTCACGCAAAATACATTTTATCGGTGAGCGCACACTTAACCTATAACAAATAACTTAATATCGTAGGTATTAACATATATGACTTAAACTAAAAGTATACAAATTAAACTAAATTAAACAAAAAACACTTTTTTTTGTTTTTTTTTGTCGGGTATATCAATAACTTATAAACAGAACAATTAGCAATGGAATGCGAGCGTAGTTGCTACGGCCCGGACCGGCCGTTCTACTTCAATACCTATTTTACGAGACTTATGGAACTGTACTGCAGATACGGTACATATTAATCATACAAGGATACGTAATATCCATATATCCAACGGGAAATACCTCTTTAACCCTTTAACTTGACCCCAAACTTGGTATGTTTTGAAAATTCTATTTGTTTTAATTTACAAAAAAAAATGGCTAAAATGTAATGATTTGGTATACTTTTAGAATCGCCTCAAAAAGCCCTTTCGTATGATACCACACACGATAGGTTTTAAAAAAAAAAATGTTTTTTTCCATACAAAAAAAAATGTTGTAGCACACCCTTCCTAAGGGATTTTTTTAGGAACTGCGGGTCAAAAATTTTGTTTTGACCTCAGTATGCGTGTGCCAAACGGCTAACTTGTACATCCATTTGCGGTTTTTCTTTGAAATTGGGCTTGTACGGCTGCCACTAATAGAGATACTAACTCCTAAAAATACGTATGATACCTCATTAGATTCGGAATGATGTCTAGAAAAATGTATTCGAAGCATTCCCACATAAAAAAAATTCAAAAGCTATTAACAAAAAACGCAAACGTACCATTACGCAAAAAACAGCAAAAAATCACGTTTGTTGTTTGGGGAGCCCCACTTAAATATTTATTTTATTCTGTATTTAGTATTTCTTGTTATAGCGGCAACAGAAATACATCATCTGTAAAAATTGCAACTGTCTAGCTATCACGGTTCATGAGATACAGCCTGGTGACAGACTGACAGATAGATTGACAGACAGTCAGACAAATATTATTTTAAAGGTATCAAATATTCTTTTAAAAATTAGAAAAAAATATGGTGCATTTAAAACATATCATGGAATATACTACGGTTATAAGTTGATAGTATGTAAAGTTATTTTTTCAACAAGTTAGACAATTATTAAGTAACCACATTTTTCTTTGTTGTAAATAAAATAAAAAAGAAAATAATTGGCGTAAAAAGTATTTCGCCTCGTGGAGCCCTTTTCATATACATACTTAATAAGATCACGTCATAAACGATTTAATAAAAGTAATACTTTATTTAAAATAAATTTTAGAATAATAGTGAAAATTGTAAAATATAAAACAATATTTTAACCAAAGTATTACTAATTCTTTTTACAATCAAATGTATGAATACGTACTTAGAACTGATACTTTTCTAAATAACGAATAAATGGACTAAATTGTGTAATTAATTTTTAGTGCAAATCACCACAATTTGCTTCTAAAGAGCAAATCAGTGACCAAAAATTATATATGATTTTAATGTTTCGTTCATATATTCAGATTTGTGTATGAAAATGTGAAACTATTATTTCTAAAATAAATTATTCGTCCCTAATTTACACAATAATTATACCAAATTTGATCTCATAGCAACAGATATGTAGAAATAGAGGCAAACTGGACCGAAGAAGCCGACTTTTCCCCTCCCTTTTTCGCGGGTTACCAGGACTTAATCTCGTAGCTAGTGCGTCAGCTCAGCTTTGTATGAACCAAGGAATAATAAATAGTGTTAAACGATATCCCCTGAGGCCAAAGTGCATACTCACTTTACGTACTTCGCCTACTAAGAGGCAAATCGCGACTTTGAAAAGGTTTATCGATCTTATCACATCACTAGATTATCGACATTTAATGTCGACTATTGCCCATCACTTTTCTGTCTGTGTACGTATTTAGAAACTTGACCCCGCCCCTAAAATTAGTGCGATAAGAACAACTGCAGCTTAGGCGAAAAATCCTGCGTAAAAATCTCAAAAATCGAGGTTTTGTACTCGACTGTTTCCTCCTCCAAAACTTAACCAATCGTAACCAAATTTGGAAATCTAAATGATTATGAAATTGTCTGTGTCGGACTGTTTTGATTTTTTGGCTAATTGATACCAGTTTTGAATACCACGCCTCTCATTGCGGCATAGTCAGTGAGGCCATTTTTGGCCATGTGTGAAGGGCTCTAGCGCCTTAAAAAACAAAAATATCAAAAAAAGCAAAACACACCGACACAGATATTGACAATATTAATCTGTGTTGAAAAAATCATTGCTCTAGCTTCAAAAACCACGGAGGAAACAGTCGAGTACGTTTGTATGGAGAAATGACCACTCCTGTTGGCTCTTAAATAAAGTTACTCTATTGTTTACTAAAAAGGCTTGTGCTGCACTCTGGTGGCAGAACATTGCAGTAACATCCCCTATTTCAGTTTGTATAACTACTAGGACAAGGCATACCTTCACATGATGCAGTTTTCATCACTTGGAACTGGTAGATTTCCTTCTTCAAAAAGTTGTTGTAAGAGTGTGTGCGCACAGGCAGCAGCGCCAGATCCACATCATCCAAGCTTATGGAATATGTTGTCATTGTGTGTACGGCTTATTGTATAGGTTATAGATAATCCGTTGCTAGAAGGCACTTTGCTCGTTCTAAAAATATAATTATAATAAATTTAGTATCAGAAAAGAGGACGTCTAAGAAAAAAATCGTGCCCCGCAGTTTAAAAAAACCGGCAGACTCGGACTCGCGTTCCAAGGGTTCCGTACATTACACAATTTTTAACAATGCATTTTTTATGTGCAACATGTGAATTGTATTTAAAAAACCCGTCGGATGAAAAATTTAGTAATTAAGTCCAACTCACGCTTGACTGCACATTTCTAATAGGATTCCTGTCATCTATAGGTAAAGAACTATTTGGTGTATTTAAAAAAAAAATTAGACCCAGTAGTTTCGGAGTTAGAGGGGGGGGGATGATGGTCATTTTTTGCCTATTTTTAGGGTTCCGTACCCAAAGGGTAAAACGGGACCCTATTACTAAGACTCCGCTGTCCGTTTGTCTGTCTGTCACCAGGCTGTATCTCATGAACCGTGATAGCTAGACAGTTGTATTTATAATCTATATCATATTTTTTTAGTTCAATAATTATTAATAACATTTATCATATTTATGTACGAGAAAGTTCAGTCGTTTTTTTTATGTAGTACTATATATGTGGTATTTCACAAAAAGGGACCTTATTGTCGATGGCGCATACGCCATTATAAACGATGCTCCGATATAAATACAATGCCGCGCGAAGCTGTGCGGCGTAAGCGCCATCGACAATAAGGTCCCTTTTTATAGAAAATGCCCCATATACGACCGCTCCGAAACTGCCTTTTCATACAAACGTAGTCCTCATTTTCCTCCCTGGATATTAACAATATTGAAAATGTTTTGACACAATTTGATGTATATTGACCATAGCTATGCCCCTTCCTTTAATGTTTTTTGGATTTTTTACTACCTATTATAAGAGTTAGGAGCATTTTCAATTTTGTATCAAAATTGTTTTTCTCTCCTTAATTTTACAGCTATAGCTAGCATAAAATAGAAAAAATTCAAACGAAGGGGCATAGCTTTTGTTAAAAAGCATCAAATTGTGCAAATTGTTTTTTCATAATGTTTATATCCAGAGAGGAAAATGAGGACTATGTTTATGGAGGAGCTGTTGTCCCCTTTCCTCTTAAGGTTGAGTGCATTGCATTTTAATCTAAAGCAGGTACCTGCTTATTGTTAAGTATGAACAAAACGTTTTAATTTTTAATACTTACTTGTTACTTGTTTGTACAGTCAAGTGCAAATACCTTCCCAAAGTTTCAAAAATATGTGTACGCTCTTACACCTTACACAATAAAGTCGTGTTCACATATTTTTGAGCCATATTTTTGCCTTCGACTGTATATTCCAAACACTAAAATGATAGTAACAAAAAAATGCAAAATGTAACTCTGTCTGCTACGGCACGGCTAAATAACTGACACTTTTGATAAAATTTGGTGATGAAAAATAAAGTCCTAAAAATGCGCATATGCTAGGTACTTATTTTCGACAGTTAATTAACATAGCTAGTTACGTATAAAACTGTCAAACAATGGAATGTTTGGGGTACTGTTTATGACTTTTATTTAATTTTATGAACTTAGCCCATAAAGCATTAATGTTCTGAGCTATCTTCTTGCTCTGGGCTCCACGGAAGACCAGCGCTGTAGCATATACCAATATGTTAGAGCATATGCTGAGTGGTGTCCATTTGTAGCCTCTATAGCAGCATCAATATTGTAATCATTGCATGTTAGTATAAGCTACTTGTAATTTTACGTGTTAGTGTATAAGATCTTCTTCTTTTTAAACTTGTATAGTGCTGTATGTAGATTTTTACAATAAACGTTTTCTATTCTATTCTGTTCTAACCGTCTTTTTTACTTAGTTCTACATTTTAAAGGAATCTTTGTAACTGTAGCTATCATGAAAAATCACGCAGTTGCATAATCTCTGCAGGGCATGCTTTACAATTTTACAATTTTTTTTGTAAAATATATTACGTTAATGTTTAATTTTAATCGAGTAACATCATATTATGTTTAAATTATTGTTAAAGACGTTCAGTATTGATTCAATAGTACTCTGAAAATAATCATCTAAAGTATTATACATATAAATGATTTCCAGAGAAATAAAAATCGAAAAAAAAATCTACCTTCAACTAAAATACACTGATGACTGTGTTTATTTCACTTACCTTGTCCAGCTAATATGAAGATGCCTTTTGGTTTTTATTATCTCGTCCACATAAATAATACATTTATTAAATAAAACAAAAGAAGATTGCACAGTGCTCGACCGGTGATTTCTAATTTGATTTTGAAGTTAGACGTGATAATGAACATGACAGATAACGGTGACACCTGCTAATGTTACCATACTTTGGTAGTAAATCTACCAAAGAGCAATGTTTTCTACTAAGTATAAAATAATGAATTTTGTCTAATTAGAGTGCGCCTAAGCTGACTTTACACCGACTTGAGTAGAACAAAGTGAGGCCGTATCATTATAAGCGTGATGTTTTCATAGTCATATTATGCAACAGTGTTCCTATAGGGGTCCCTTTGTTTGACGTAATTATTGAAAATCATAATGTAATGATTGTCATATTATCATTAGTCATAATTCTGAAACCGTTAACTTTTCAGGATTTTCCTCAGGTTATCCTATAGATAGGTTAGGTTAGGTTTGTTTTATGGCAATCCTGAAAAGTTACGCGTTTCTGAGAAAAACCAAATTATGACTGACGAAAATGTGGACAAACAATACTTAAAACTATATGGGAAACAATAGACCCGTTTCTACAGTGTACAACACTACTGAACTTGCTGAGCTTGCTGTACTTGTTTACTTATTCAATAAATAATAGGGTTGGCAACTGTCAAAGGTTTGCATAGATGGCGCCATCATAGCTTGCCCCTTTTTCTATGAGATTTGGCTTAAAGGGCTGGCATCCAGGGCAGAAAATTCCATTTAAAAAACCAAAATTTGACACAATTCTAGGGATTGACAGTGCAAGCTATGCTGGCGCCATCTGCTAAATACTTCGTCCGGCCAACCCCTTTGTGAATGGACACCAGCATGAAGCAAAAAAAAAATAGTATTAGTTATACGAGCAATTTATTGGTCACGAAGAACTATTTTACAAATTAAAACTTATAACAATATCAGTTTTTTAATAATTTTTACAGTACATATGGTGCTACTTTCTCGCACTAATGCGTAAAGAGCACTTTTCGTGCATATGTCGAAAGTTTAAAGGGCCATGTGTACTGTAAAACGTTGTACGATACACGTGCGAATAGGTAATTCGCAACTCGTGTCTATTCTTCTTTTCCGCACTTGTATCGTAAATAACTATAATCATTCAGCAGACTTCAATTTCAGGTTATTCAAGTGTCTAAATCCCTTTACATGGTCTTCTCTATTTCGTACATCCTTTGGTACTCTGCATACGCAAACCAGACACCGCAGTTCCCCTTCTATTTCTTCATAAGGCTCACTTACATCAACCGTTTCATTATTTTTATCGTTTCTTTCAGTTGCGGTTGTTTTGCTTGTATTTTCGTTGTTTCTTTCGGTCGTGGCCGCTTCCTTCGGTTTGGCATTGCTTCTAACATTGTAGGTTTTTCGTAAATTGTGGTGCTGTGATTGCTTGTGTTTTATTACGTTTATGTTATTGATCTTTTGGTTGCACAGTATGCAGTGGCTGTATGCTTTGTTTACCTGAAATATGTATTAAAAATGTTGTAAAAAATTAAAAAGAGCCGGATATTAGAAAATATTTATCCGTGACTGTTCCTGTGCTTAGATGTACAGACGACGTAAATGATATGTTTAAATTTTTCGCCTTATTACAAAGGAGTAAGATGCAAAAGTGTAAACATATATTTTACATCGACGTACATGGCCGGAGAAATGAATCCACGAAAGTGATTCAGAACAAACTCCTATATAATGACCCAGTAATTACGAGGTATTTTCAAATATGTTGTGCCCGCAGTGTGATTGATGTACGGTTTATTTTTTTTTAATTTTTTAGCAATATTAAAAATAGTTTACAATAGTTCATAGAACTTTCAAAAACATAACGAATAATACATACCTCTCTCACGTATTCTCTATCCGTTCCTATTTTAACGACACCACTCATGTGATTCAAACTGTATTTGTGTGCTTCTGAATCTTTTTCATTGAAAGTGCTATCGCAAACTATGCATTCTATGTCACCATTCCTGTACACTCTGTGAAAGCTGTGGAAATGATCGCTATAAACGTTCACAGTGTCGTCATTTGTCTTTATATGTATTCTGGAATATGATTCTTTAATTTGGAATTGATTTTTAGTGTCCATAAATTTGCGCAGCTCTTTTTCGTAGGGTTCCCTTGCTGATTTTGCTTTCTGTGGTATAGTTTCTTTTCCGATTTTTGTCGAGGTACCAGGCTCATTTTGACCTGTTCCATTTTCTGTCACATCTGTAGTTTGAGGAAGTGTTTTAACCCAACGGCTTGATGCAGGCAAAACTGAATTAGCAGGTGACTTTTTTTCACTTTTGTTAGTGCTCATGTTATTATTAGAAGTTTCATCTTTACTAAAATCTTCATCTTTAGTTTCTGAGACCGTATCATTGGTGGTACAATTTGCAATGGGTTGCATGACTTTTGTTACTACATTATCTGGGATATCCTCTGATCGGAGTTTCATCGTTTGAGTTACTATGGCGTCATTGATATTATTGTTATCTTCAACAATTTTAAAACCTTTTTCATATTTCTTACCACTAAATTGTATTTTATCAACCTTGTTATCAGCATATTGATCTTTTGGTCCATCATTATCATCACCGACATATGCTTTCATCAGCTCACAGAGCAGATTATCATGCATCACAGCGACTCGATGTTCTTTTGTCTTGTCATGGTCTTCATCAACAACTGTCGCGCAGTTTGTGCAGAAGCGCCCAGTTTGCGTGACGAGGGGTGGGGGGAGTGCGGAGATGAGCGCGTGGGTGCGCAGCGTGGCCACGCGAGCGATGCGCGCGTTCGATTGATGCTTTACGCTCGCGTTATGCTCGTGAGCGAACGCTGCTGGCACGTTGATAGCGCATATATGGCATGTGTAGGTTACGTCTGTGAGTTCTGGACCTTCTGAAATTGAAATATGATCGGGCGGTTGAGTGATTGTAATATCACACATCACACAATTTAGAGGTCTACAAAAGATGGCAAAATGGTTAATTGTAACATGTAGCATCGCAAATAGTTTGATTTCGTGATATGTAGTGAAATTATTTATCTTGCAATTACTGTCATATAGTAGTTGGTGTAAACAGTAAGGCGGCCTTCACAATATATGCGGATCCGCACGCTGCTCCGGTGTGCGAGCGGGACATAGCTATCGTACGTAGCGCTGTCTCGCTCGCACATGTGATAACCGCGTAATACCTGTGCACTCCTTGATCACTTGGAACTGAAAGTGCTCCTTTTTCAAGAAGTCGTTGTTATGCGTGCGCGTGGGCAGCAGCGCCAGATCCACGTCATCCAATCGTATTGAGTACGTCGTCATTCTGAAACTGTGCAAAATAAAACAATTTAAACGGGTCACATTGCGTACAATATAATATTGCAGATGTTTTTTTATTTTATTTTTAACATTGTTTTTCTGCCTTAATTCAAACAAAATGAACTAAGTATATGGTATATATGTACCTATATAGTCAACTGGATTAAATGCGTCACTTGAGATAAATGCGTCTTTTAACAGTTATTTGTTATACAAGGGTGCAAAGTTATATTTTACCCGCGAGTGTGGAATTGAAACACGAGCAACCGAAAGGATTATATAGTTAAACCATGAGCGAAGCGAGTGGTTCTAAAATAGAATCCTGAGCGTAGCGAGTGTTTCAACACACGAAGTAAAATACATTTGCACCCGTGTGTAACACAAAACTTTTCACCTCACTATAGCGAGGTAAGTGAAACATGCAGACAAACGGCTCATAAAAAATAAGTCATCATCAATCAATCAATTACAATAATTATTTGTACACATTATTATCATCACCAGGTTAATTATAAACATCATCAATAAAAGTAAAAATTTTGTTGACAATGTTGACATTTCGACCATGCGTTTTGAAATTGCATCGACTCAACCTGTGCGTTCAGAATTATATACATTCAACATCATTATAAAAAAACAAATGTTTCTTTTGGAATTTTAAGGTTTATGACTTCATTAAATAAAAAAGTCATTAAATAAAGCTAAATTTGGTATTTTTATTCAATTATCAACCATACACCAACCAAACCAAATACATATAAGTTTGTGACCCAAAGACGAACATGTAATGTAAACAATGGGGGCCTCTTTTGGGGGTAAATGAGAAAATTTAAAAATAAAGTTTTTTAAACTATATACATATCAAATGAAAGAGCTCGTTGTGAGAATCTCAAATTTTTTTTTTGTAATTTTAAAATAAATAGTTTAGAAGTTATCTAAATATTTACGATATACCTTTATCTCCGAAACTACTGGGTCAAAAATTAAAAAAAAAATACACAAAATAGTTCATTACGTATAGATCACAGGAAAACCTATTAGAAATGTGCAGTAAAGCGCGAGTCTGATTTAATTACTTAAGTTTTGATCCGACCCCTACGGATTTTTCACACACCATTCACATAAAAAATACATTGTTAAAAATTGTGTAATGTAGGGAATCCTTGGAATGAAAGTCCGACTCGCACTTTTGTGGAATCGAATACCTGTGTCCCATAGCCGCCAGGCTCTCTGCAGAGAGCAGAGGGCGAACAATGAGAAATCCTAACAATAAACGTGTTGATTTCGTGTTGTTGTCTTGTCTGTTGTTTAGTCGGCAATTTAAACATTCCAGTCATTTCACACAGATGTGACTGCTAACAATAAACAACCGGACAAATGTGACGTTTTCAACCAAAAGGTACCACATTGTCGCTTGTCGATAAGGTTGATTTCTAATTGAAGCTATATGGAAATAGCGCCTTATTGACAACCGACAATAAGTACCCTTTTGATTGAAAATGGCACAAATGTGGACCCGTCCTCGGAACAAAGGTTGTTGTGTTTGAGTCACACGAACCTAGCCGCCGCCATACAATCGAAGTAAACTCACATTTTAAAACCAGTAATGTTTTTTTTATTAAAACAGTAAATAGAAAGTCCATGCATAGTTCGTAGAAAGTCCATGCATAGTTCGTAGAAAGTCCATGCATAGTTCGTAGAAAGTCCATGCATAGTTCGTAAGATACATAGTTAAAACTACATTCTGAAATGACATGAAATTTGACATACAAAACTTCTACTTGCTCTATTTATTTTGTACTTATAACAATTTTGACTACTAGTTAAATAAGTTCCTTTTTTCGAACTGTCAAAACGTTTTTGCTACTATGGAATTTATATGAAACACTAGCATGTGACGTCACAATCAAATTACCTACTCTTTATAGTTTTATACGGGTTTTAAAATAGAAATTGTGTAAAAATAACTGCTGTCTACGTTTCTCTATTTGGTGCTTTATTTCATGCATGGTGTTAAATAATTTATTTTAAATAAAGTCAAAAGGTACCACATTTAATACATAAATAAAGGGAATATACAAACCTGAACTATTAAGAACCAATTTGTCACCAGCACACAACCAACCACACAAACCACCGGATTTCAACTAACAACAAACCATATTGATAACGAAATTCTTGTTAACACTTCATAAATACAATTTCGAAATGACTCATTTCATTCAATATCCGATTACCCGATTACAGTCCGTATTGCTATGGAGGTAAATATTATCCGTGAACGGAATGACGCTTATGTCATTTTGGCTTTCGGCTCGCACATTACAATAACATTAAGGAATAGATTAACTGTACTTAGGATTTTAATGAACTTAATCCCTTTTCGAATGTCTTGGAATGTTTAGGGATCCTTGCTAGGGAACCTTACTTACCTTAGTCAAGTTTAGACTCTAAACCTTCTTTTCTAATCCTAGGTATTAAAATTACTGTTCGACCCAATTTGTCTAACCGATCTCTCATTTTAAAATTGGGACGATAAACGAAAACCGAAATTTATTTATTTGCCTCTTTATCGCCCGAATATGCAAGAGTGGTAAAGAGGCAGATAGGTTAGACCAAACTTCTATGAAATTACTTATTTATTTAACCTTTATTGCACAAAATAAAACCTTACAGTACAAAATAACGCCTATTGTAATAATTCAGCTTAATCGAATAATGGGAAGTGGGTCAAATTTATGTTGCAAGATTTGACCCGAACATACAAACATTACAAATTAAATAAAAGCTTATAACATACGGAACCCTACAAAATATAACATCACCTTTGTCTAATCTAATTGATGAACCTACCACAATTAGATAAGGACAATGGGCCCATTAGGTAAACAGTTTCAATTAATAATTGGGTATTAACACTTGCGCCTAATCAATTTACATCTCAAGGATCAATTTAATTATATGATTACTATTATAACTAAAAATTGTATTCTATTATTAACTAGCGACCCGCCCCGGCTTCGCACGGGCAGTTCAACTTATTTACACAAAACCTTTACAGATTATACATATAAACCTATCTATTAAAAAAACCGCATCAAAATCCGTTGCGTAGTTTTAAAGATCTAAGCATACATAGGGACAGACGGACGGACAGATAGCGGAAAGCGACTTTGTTTTATACTATGTAGTGATTCCACATTTTAATAACAATATTTTTTAGAGTTTTAGTTCAATTTAGTGTACAAAAAGACCTCACAAGAAAGCCTGTAGTTTAAGTGTTTAGTGTATTGCTAGCCCGCCCTATTTAAAAAACCCGGACAAGTGCGAGTCGGACTCGCCCACCGAGGGTTCCGTACGTTTTAGTATTTGTTGTTATAGCGGCAACAGAAATACATCGTCTGTGAAAATTTCAACTGTCTAGCTATCACGGTTGATGAGATACAGCCTGGTGACAGACAGACGGACAGAGGAGTCTTAGTAATAGGGTCCCGTTTTTACCCTTTGGGTACGGAACCCTAAAAATTGGAATGTGTAAACATCAAGTTAACAATACAAAACACCACGTCATCAGTTACGCCCAAAAGAATGCCGCACCTCTTATACTATTTACGTATCATATTTCGCTGACTGAACTGACGCTTTGTATTGCGATAAGGCTAGGCTAAATTCACTGGCTTCACTGCTTAGGGAGGGAATTTACTGCTTGAGTGTTACCATAGAGTAACTTATACTAGAGCGGTACTGTCATAGTAAATTTTGTAACCCCAGTAAATTCACTGCCATCTGTCGACACACTTTAAAACTAAAAATAAATATTTATAAAAATACGATAAAATGTATTTAAATATGGATAAATGATTTTTTTTATTTGCATTAATTATTTTTATGATTTTGACCCATGTTCTTTCACTGATATGCGTTAAAATTGTTAAATAACAACAAACGAAACCGTCAACGCCATCTATACGACAGTAAGCCAAAGCTAGTAGCGGTCTCTGAACGAGAATCAAATTTTCTTGATTTTCGAGGCACGTTTTTTTCTTAGACTGTATCCATCTATTACGGAGTTATATCTCTCTTTGGTGTGTTACTAATAGTTTTTTATTCCGCTGCATATTTTACTACCATTATTTTATAGAGTCTGTCAAGCCATTTTTGTCAGTAGAACAAGCGGCAAATTTAAAAAATGTAGGCGCTAAGGGTTATCGTCCCATAGAAAATTTGATTTTTCGCGCCTTTTTCTACTGGCAAAGTTTTTTGACCGGCTATATTTACACTATTGTTATTTTTAGGGTTCCGTATCTCCAAAGGGTAAAAACGGGACCCTGTTACTAAGTCTCCGCTGTCTGTCTGTCCGTCTGTCACCAGGCTGTATCTCATGAACCGTGATAGCTAGACTGTTGAAATTTTCAGATGATGTATTTCTGTTGCCGCTATAACAACAAATACTAAAAACAGAACAATATAAATATTTAAATGAGGCTCCCATACAACAAACGTGATTTTTTCGCTGTTTTTTCCGTAATGGTACGGAACCCTTCGTGCGCGAGTCCGCCTCGCACTTGGCCGGTTTTTTTACATGAAAGCGAGTCTCCTTGCGGTGGTTCTCAGCAATGTTTGATAGAAATCGATTCAGCATTTTGAAGAGTATCAGCTCTTTTCCAAGATGATGTAAGGCATTTTTGGCATCAATTAGTATTTTTTTGGCATATAGCGTAGCGTAGGGAGTTTTTAAATTTGTTTATTTAATAGTTATTTATTTATTTATTGATTTAAACTTTATTGCACAAAAGAAAAACTTAATGTACATACATTGTACAAAAGGTGAACTTCATGCCATGATACATTATTATAAAGATTTAAATTTTGAAATCTATAAATACCTAAATCAAACTTAAGACTAAACTTAAGCCTAGTCAAAAAGTCCCCCCCGAGTTGTCCCTGGCGCAAAGGTGCCCATCACACTAGCCGCGTTACCACATTGAATTGCGATGGACAACCTTTGCACCAGGCACGATCCCGCGCGGTCTTCAGACCCCTTCTCCCTAATGCGACGTAGGTAGTAGTACGTACGACGTACATTTAAATTGTATTATAGTGATCTTATTGTATTGTAAAAGGCATCTGTCCTTTCCAGGTGATGGGCTTCGGGCTGTTCTTAATGGACTCGGACGCCTGCAACATCAACCGCCTGGACCAGAAGAAAAAAATCCGCCTCGACCGGATCGACAGGATCTTCAAGGTACATATTTGAAACTTTAAACAACTTTACGAGCCACCTACACTAGCGTGTCCCGAGCGTCGGCGTCTAGTCAACTCTATAGCAGGGATGTTGCGAATATTCGCATCCGCATCCGCAACCGCGGAACTTCCGCATTATTTTCAACATCCGCATCCGCATCTGCACCCGCATAAAATCGATGCGGAGCTTAATGCGGATACGGATGTGGAACAGTTAGGTACAGGAACGTCTTAGCAGCGGCGTAAGTGCTAAGTAATTTCGTCATTAGCCAATAGGAATCTCGTTTCGTTTTTGTCATTCGTCGATCGAGCAATTTCGAGCACTTTAGCCTATGGCGGACAGCGACAAGAAGTGAATAATTTGTTTTATTTGGACTTTACTATACTAATACGATTGTGGGGCACCTATATTCTTGTTCAAATGCTGTTTCGTTTTTTTTTTTAAATAAAATCTACTAAAGTGTAAATATAAGACGTTTTTTATGTGCCTAATCTCGACATCCGCATCCGCATCCGCGTTTGTGAGCCTTTAAAAATCCGCATCCGCATCCGCAACCGCGGATGTCAAAAAATCGGCATCCGCAACATCCCTGCTCTATAGCTGCTGCTGGACGCAACATTGGTGCAACTAGTTAGTTAGTTAGTGCTTCTGGGCATTTTCCGCAACTCGACAACTATTGTGCCTATTTTGCGTGAAACGAGGTAGCGCTACTCTAACCACACCAGTTCCTCCATGAAGCCTAGCAATGTTTTCAGGTTGCTAGCTGCCTCTTTTAGTGTGCACGGAGTTCCTAGGTATTTGCTCCTGTATACTTCTACCTGTTTGCAGTCTAGGAGAATGTGGTTTGTTGTTTCCTGTTCCATGCACGCTCTGCACATGGGGATGTCTGTTATTCCCATATTGTGGAGGCGTTTGAGATAGATAGATAGATAAAACGTTTATTTGGATGCTGCAAAACACACAATTTTAGTGTAAAGTATAAGTAGGTACATTGCAGTCAGAACAAAACTTAAGTACTAAATTAAATTAACAAATTTTTTTTTACTTAAACACGAAATATTAGTTTTTAGTGGTTAGCTGCACGCTGTGTGCATTGCAGCAACAACAAAAGGGTTCCGACTCAGCTATACGCTCCACTCTATTGAGCGGAGCACTGATATTCTGCCGTTTGTTTAGTGTGTCCTGTAATTAATCCTACTATTTTATGTAGTTGGTGTCTAGGTGTTTTCGTTGGCGCAACTGCACAGCGACGTCATTTTCCATAGCGCTTACTAAATAGATGCCGACGCTCAATGGACGTGAGTGCAGGGTGGCCCTACAATGTTTAACTGACAAGCCAAAATTGCTTATATGTGGAACTGTCAAAATAATTAGCCACTATTAGACCGCGGGTCAGGCGCAAATTTCATCTGTCATCGCATCCCGGGTGTTTCTCAACCCTCATACGGAGCGGCAGCTGACGCCCATGATTCACTATATATCATCCTTAACCACTTTGCGAGTTATCGCGCGTTCATAGAAATCTGTTCCTGGCCCGCAGTCAATAAGGAGTTTATACGGAACAAAGACACTAGACATATGACGTTATTACGATTTATGTTTGACCCAGGTCAGCGGTGTCAAACTTTTTTGGTGACGGAACCCTTTTGGAAAGCGTAATATTTGACGGAGCCCCAAATAAAAAAAATTGTAGTAACATATTGAAGAGCTGGGTTTTGTTTTCTTTATTATTATTATTACAAGTATTCTCGCGAAGCCCTTACAGAGGCTTTGCGGAGCCCTAGGGCTTCGCGGAGCCCACTTTAAGAATGGCTGACCCAGGTACCTTTTTGCAATGGAAACAATTGTTAATATTTTTGTTTGTACAGAACTTGGAGGTGGTGCCTCTATTTGGCGATATGCAAATCGCGCCGTTTAACTACATCAAGCGTTCTAAGCACTACGACCCGAGCAAGTAAGTCAAGATTACATTATACATATCTCTGGAAACTCATGGACATGTGCCTTCTCGCCATCCACTGAGCACAGACTTCGTTTTTGACAAAGGTAAAAAAATCCAAACGGAGGTTTATCAGCAAGCCATGGAGCGTAGTATTCTTAAGCGTAACGTCAACCGTTCGCATTAGAAATACAATACTGCGTTCCAAAACGCGAATAACTGACGTATATTAAACTGCTGCCAAACTTAACCGTTTAAAGCGCAAAAAATAGCCAAGTTTCAAGCCTCCTCGTCGCCCAATTACCATTGATTCTGGTTAGGAAAAAAATACAAATAGAGGGTTAAAAGTTATGTTTTTACTAACCTACATTGAGAAATAAAGGGTTAAATGGGACTGGAAAGGACATGTTTGTTATCAAACGTGCGACAGAGGTCGCGTCTTCGTATTTACATATATCTGAACAAAGCCTTTTATTATCATAAGAATAAAGTGCGCGTTCTGATATTTAGGAGTACCTTGGTCGCTCCGATATATCTCATGACGACTGTACACTAATAAATGTAAGTAAGAAACAATTTGTTGTACGAAACATTAATTCAATGATATATCTAGGTTACATCAGTTATATAATAATTGAAAGTACAAAGGCGAAAATTTCCCTATGAGGGATCTCTTCCAGCCTTAGAGGATTAGCGGAGTAGCCATTAACAGGCGTTACCCTCTGTCGAAAATAGTCGGCCAATGGTTATACACAATGTATGGACTGACGTTTATATGACATGGCTATTTTTACGTTACGTATACATTCGACGTTCCCCTTCTCCGCAAAAATCGGCAGACTTTTGTACAATAAATTACAGACGGCTCCGTGTGGTTATATCCTCTAAGCTTCCAGCTAATCTAAATCTAATCTAAAAGTTACATGGAATGTTGAGCGTGCGAGATAGTTTTAAGCTAAACCACAGATTTAATAATATATACGCTAGATGACGCAAATATCACTATTTGTATTGAAACCAAGCGTGCCGACTTTTTCAATTTAATTATTTATTTCGAATTTTTGTATTATCGAATTATTATTTTTTTTTCATACAAAATTTACTCATAACTAATATAATCTTAAAATTACTTACCTGTGATAGGAAATATGTTTTTGCCTTTGAGTGCTCGCAATTTTTGGGCTGTTGCAATTAATTAAAACGCAACCAGGCATTTTAGTTTTCACGGACGTCCGGTTGCAACAACTGACGCGCGTGGACTGTAAAGAGCGACGGTCAACCTCGACGCTTGGTCGGGGTTCGGGCACGCGAAGTAGATGCATTTGCGTCATCTATGGTAATTTTTAATATGTATATTTGTACAATAAAGAGTTTACTACTACTACTATGGTATAATTAATCTGTGGCTAAAACTTTGTGTTTGTCAGGTGGCCGCTATCTTCGAGCCCCAACCCACCGTCTCCGCAAGCTGATCTGATGGTTCACCTGCCCCAGATCCGCGAGGAACACCAGAACTATATCTCCGAGCTGGCTCGCTACAGCAACGAAGTAAGTTCTACTAAGCTCAAATAATTGATCTATGTTCAGAAGGTTAAGGGTCTCCGGCAAGCTCGGTTCTCCATACAAACGTAGTTCCGCTCTCATTTTAAAACGACTAGCTAGATTGCTCTGAAATTTTGTACTTACAATAGGATAAGGTCTATGTCTGTAATTAGTTTATGTAGCGTCAGATACCATAGTTAAAAAAATACAGCGAATTAAAGTTTTTCATACAAAACTTGTTTTTGCTCTATTTCGATTGTTCTATAAACTAGAGCTATATAAACTAATTTTAGACCTAGATATACCTCATGCCATTGTATGCATATTGCAAAGTCTCCAGCCTGCGGCTGTCGTGAATATATTAGACTCTCGTACAATATTTCATTTACCCCCCCTTGTTGCACAATGTACTATAATATGTCTGTGTCTCACGGAAGTTTTGTTATTAAAGGTGACAACAACGTTTAAAGAGGCCGGCTCCGACGCAGAAAACAAGGCTGTAACCGAGCTCTGCCTGCGCGGCCTACAACTCCTGTCGTCCTGGTGCTCCGTCCTCACCGAGCTGTGCTCGTGGAAGCTGCTCCATCCTACCGACCACGCCAGTAACCCGCGCTGCCCGCCCGACGCCGAGGAGTATGAACGCGTGAGTTACTTGTTGTACAAGCGGTCTCTGAAACTCCTCTCATCTTGGTGCTCACGGACTTATGCTATTGGAAGCTGCTTCATCCCACTTATCATACCAGCAATCAAACGCCGCTACGAGTGTGAACGTGTGAGTTTCAAAAGACAAGTGCAAGATTTGACGACCGGTGTATATATTATATATATCGTTGTCTCAGTGTACCCATAACACAAGCCTCCTTGGGCTTATCGTGGGACTTAATTTGTGTAAGAATGTCCTATAATATTTATTATTTATTTTTAAGAGTTTCTGTATTCTCAAGGGACGATTTATGGTGTAAAATATTTTGTTTTATTCAGGTCTACAGCTCGTCTCATTTTTCATTTTATAAAGTTAACATTTTATAAGGTATTAGACGTAAACCAGGAATGATGATGCGATTGACACGCGCTTTAAAAATAAGTGAGATCACTGCATCCGCCAACATTCAATGTAAAGTTGTGCAACAAGTTAACTTGTCCACCGGATATAGTGTGGCACCAAAAAGCATCACATTTTCATTAGAATTCGTATTTTATTTTGGTGGCGCTTTCACATTCTGTAGCTGGCCATGTCGGTACATAGTTATGCGAACTACTAACATTTGATGCTCTATCCACAGGCGACCCGGTACAACTACACCTCAGAAGAAAAGTTCGCCATGATCGAAGTGATTGCCATGATCAAGGGTCTACAGGTGCTCATGGCAAGGATGGAGACCGTGTTCGCTGATGCAGCCAGGCGGTGAGTGATGATGATGATTATAATGGGGTCCTCAGAAGAGAAGAGAAGTGATTGCCATGATCAAGGGTCTGCAGGTGGTCATGGCAAGGATGGAGACCGTTTTCGCTGATGCAGCCAGGGGGTGAGTGATGATGATGAATGGGGTCCTCAGAAGAGAAGAGAAGTGATTGCCATGATCAAGGGTCTGCAGGTGGTCATGGCAAGGATGGAGACCGTTTTCGCTGATGCAGCCAGGCGGTAAGTGATACATTACATCCTCCTATAGCGTATACCTAATGGGGTAGCCGATAGTCCTTGGGGATACCCAAAGCACCCTTTGTAAGAATAGTGACCGAATGTGATGTAATTGATGTTGTTGCAGATCCATATATGCTGAGCTACAAGACTTCGTGCAACTGGTTCTACGTGAACCTCTCAGGAAGGCTATCAAGAATAAGAAAGACCTTATTCGGAGGTAGAGGATTTAAATTAACTTATAATGCCTGTTATATAGGGTTTATGCCTGATTTTAAATTAAAGACATAACAAGTCATCATCAAATGATACAGTCAATTTTCTGCACAAGGACAACGTTTTTAAAATACGCTGCTTTCTCTCACTATTTACGTTCACATCTAAAGTAATCTTATAGACCTAACGCATAAAACACGGCAAAACGGCCGATTTTTCTTATAAAATTATTTTAGTTGTAATCGTAGGCACTAAGGCGGCGCACGATATGTTTTATCTCTAACAATGTAAAGTAAAATACGGAGTGACATTACTTCATTGTCTATTTTATGACTCCGATGATCACAAAAGTGGAATTAGTAAGCATAGATAACCGTTTTAACTTGATCTGTTTTTCAGTATAATAGTGTCCGTGCGAGAGACCTGCGGGGACTGGGCCCGCGGTTGTGAGCCCCAACAAGACCCGGCGCTGAGAGGAAAAAAGGACTCCGAAGCTGGCTTCACCATAAAAGTGCCAAGAAGGAACGTTGGTAAGATATTGTATCCTCTCTCTTTCAGTATGATAATGTCAGAGAGAGATCTGCGGGGACTGGGCCCGCGGTTGTGAGCCCCAACAAGACCCGGCGCTGAGAGGAAAAAAGGACTCCGAAGCTGGCTTCACCATAAAAGTACCAAGAAGGAACGTTGGTAAGATATTGTATCCTCTCTCTTTCAGTATGATAATGTCAGAGAGAGACCTGTGGGCACTGGGCCTCGGTTGTGAGCCCCAACAGGACCCGGCGCTGAGAGGGAAGAAGGACTCCGAAGCTGGCTTCACCATCAAAGTGCCAAGAAGGAACGTTGGTAAGATATTGTATCCTCTCTCTTTCAGTATGATAATGTCAGAGAGAGACCTGTGGGGACTGGGCCTCGGTTGTGAGCCCCAACAAGACCCGGCGCTGAGAGGGAAGAAGGACTCCGAAGCTGGCTTCACCATAAAAGTGCCAAGAAGGAACGTTGGTAAGATATTGTTTCCTTTCTCTTTCAGTATAGTAGTGTCAGAGAGAGACCTGCGGGGATTGGGCCTGCTATTACTATAATTCTCGTGTTACACAGTACTATTTAGTTATCGACAAGGTCTTTGGATACTATTTCAAAGATGTTGTTTACTTTTCATTTTTCACCTTGTCTCAATTATATCAGATGTCGGCGCTTAAGGCCGTTCCATCGGTTTGCCGCTATCACTGTCACTTTTCGCAATAAAGAACGGGAAAGACCACGCGCGCCAAGTGTCAATTTTGATCGAATTTTATCGATTTTGATTAATTTTAAAAAGGTTGCCTTACGATATCGATATTCGAAAGCTGTCAAATTACTACTTAAGTTAAGATTGTTTTTTCTTCTTTTTTTGTTTATAGTGTCACATAATAGATAACCGAGTAAAGTTTGATTAAAAGTCCGAGTTAGAGGTTACTTTGGGAATTAATTGTGTCCAGCGAAGTGTCATAATTCGTGTATCGGAAGCTGTGTTATTAAAGATAACACAATCAAGAACTACATACATTTTTTCCACGTCTACGAATATCAACGTTTCTTAGAAAAATATGATCATATAAGGAGATTTTTCGCAATCTGGCTCAGGGATCGGCCTTAAAAGGATTAGTGACTTGAACATGTTTTAAAATATCTCATATTGCTTTCTGACAGGACCGTCATCCACGCAACTCTACATGGTGCGTACTCAACTTGAAGCCTTAATCTCGGACAAATCTGGTGGAAGACGGACCCTCCGCAAAGACTTGGACGCTGCCACCCTCGTGCAGATCGAGGCCTTCCACCGGCAGAGCTTCTACTGGAACTGTCTGCTGAACCTTTCAGGTATAGTTCAGCTCCTGGTGTATATACTGCTTGAACTGCTGGAAGATAGATTTATACTCCGAGCAAGTAGTTCAACAAAAAAATCATTCAAGTTTCATTTCAAAAAAACACCTTTTAAATAAACAAAACTTAGGTATTCCGTACGGGTACTTAGTTACAGATTACCGGATGTAGTCTGTAGGACGTTCACTACAGTTGTATTTGTTAATATACATACGCACCAACACTCACCACACCTATACATCCCTACGACACATCTATTCTATTCAGACATTATAATGGCAATTTTATTAGAAATAGGCCAATTATTCATTACTATTATAACATTATAATTTCTACATTGATAGTCTGTTAGTGACCTGGGTTCTGGCAGAATTACCAGTGCTTCGCTCGAAAGAGCGGAGTGTATAACTGAGCCAGAACCCTTTTGTTTTGCTACAACGCACACAGCAATTCTACGGTTTATTTTTTAAAGTTTTGTTTTTTATCTTAATGTTGCTTTTTTGTATCTCCTGTGTTTCTTCTGTTTTAATATGTGTGTATTGTGGCAAACGAATAAATGGTTTATCTATCTATCTAGTATCATTTCAACGTCCCACTTTATCTCTATTTTTTTTTAAAGCGTTAAGATTATGTGGACAACATTTTTTTTAATTCCATTTGATTTTATGCTTTAACATAAATAATTGAAATCAATATTTAATACACGCTGTGCAATGTTATGATTCTTGTAATATTGTTTTTATTAAGCTCAAAATGAGGATATGTAAGTGTAATTAGTTTATATGATTGCGATTTATTCACAGATTCCTTGCAAAAGTGCTGCGACTTGTCCCAGCTGTGGTACCGAGAGTTCTACCTGGAAATGACCATGGGCAGAAAAGTCAACGTAAGTGCTGTTTCACTTATTTATTGAAATAAGAAATAACCATTGTCAATTAAAAGTACAAATGCATCAAG
Organism: Cydia strobilella; assembly: GCF_947568885.1. NCBI lineage: Eukaryota > Metazoa > Arthropoda > Insecta > Lepidoptera > Tortricidae > Cydia > Cydia strobilella. Next base: position 3,154,517 of record NC_086066.1, on the reverse strand, counting down.
ATGCATGTAACTGCGTCGAAATATCGGGAGCTCGAAAACAATACAAAAGGTAATCACGGTCCATATCCCGGTCAATATAAGTCTAGTGAAACATAACTTGTTATAGGAAAAAAAAAACTATAACTGATTTTCCTTCCAGAAATGCATGGTCCGTCATCAGCATAACGAGGAGTGCAACGACCTTATCACCATGGAGAAGCGCATCCAGTTCCCCATCGAGATGTCCATGCCCTGGATCCTGACCGACCACGTCCTGCGCAGCAAGGAGCCTGGCATGATGGAGTGAGTCCCACACCAAAAAGTACAACAGTCAAAAGTACCGCACATACAGTTCATTTACAGTCAGAATCCTCGTCTGATTTAAGTCCTCATGCGGCTCGGCCGTCAGCTTCGCACGTAAGGCACCGCCGTGATTTGATGTTCCAGACCTTCGGCCTCGCAGTCGCGAACTTCGGTTAAACGATTGAAGCCGCCAAATAAAATAAAATAATCTGGAAATAAATACCCATTACATTCTACTTACTCAGAATTTCGTGTCTAAAAGCACACGGCTACTTATGAAATTATGTATATAGAAATTGAGTCCTAACGCATTCATATTCACATTTAAAACTAAAACAGAACCCTACTAATACCTTTTTATTTGTCTACAGATACGTGCTCTACCCGCTTGACCTGTACAACGACTCGGCCCAATACGCGCTGACCGTGTTCCGCAAACAGTTCCTGTACGACGAAGTAGAGGCAGAGGTGAACTTGTGCTTCGACCAGTTCGTGTACAAGTTGTCCGAGCAGGTGTACGCGCACTACAAGCAGCTCGCGGCCAGGTATACCAACAGGCACACTCCATCCCGAGTGATCCTACAACAACACACAATACACGCTGTGTTCCGCAAACAGTTCCTGTACGACGAAGTAGAGGCAGAGGTGAACTTGTGGTTCGACCAGTTCGTGTACAAGTTGTCCGAGCAAGTGTACGCGCACTACAAGCAGCTCGCGGCCAGGTATACCAACAGGCACACTCCATCCCGAGTGATCCTACAACAACACACAATACACGCTGTGTTCCGCAAACAGTTCCTGTACGACGAAGTAGAGGCAGAGGTGAACTTGTGGTTCGACCAGTTCGTGTACAAGTTGTCCGAGCAAGTGTACGCGCACTACAAGCAGCTCGCGGCCAGGTATACCAACAGGCACACTCCATCCCGAGTGATCCTACAACAACACACAATACACGCTGTGTTCCGCAAACAGTTCCTGTACGACGAAGTAGAGGCAGAGGTGAACTTGTGGTTCGACCAGTTCGTGTACAAGTTGTCCGAGCAAGTGTACGCGCACTACAAGCAGCTCGCGGCCAGGTATACCAACAGGCACACTCCATCCCGAGTGATCCTACAACAACACACAATACACGCTGTGTTCCGCAAACAGTTCCTGTACGACGAAGTAGAGGCAGAGGTGAACTTGTGGTTCGACCAGTTCGTGTACAAGTTGTCCGAGCAGGTGTACGCGCACTACAAGACAAGCAGCTCGCATTATTTGTACTAAAAACATGCGCACCCCATCCCGAGAGGTGATTGTAGTAGTAGCAGTAGTAGTAGTAATCACTTTATTGTACACAACACAGGTTTACAAAAATAAATTACAGTAATGGAAGTACAAAGGCGAACTTATCCCTATAAGGGATCTCTTCCAGCTAACCTTCGAGTAGATGAGTGGAAAACTATAGCCAGGTCAGATAGACAAACTTACAGGATGTACAAATTAATATTTAAAAAAGAAATAACACTACATTAAAATACATACTAGCATACATACATACAATACTAAATATATATTATAATATATATAAATATCACAAGTGTAAGAAAATAAAAATAAAGGTTAGTACTTAACCAGATCACGCTGATTGAAAAGCCAAAGCTTCTTCTGATTAGCCTTGAGTGACGCTACAGACTGGGACTGTTTGAGCGACAGGGGCAACTAGTTCCACAACTTCACAGCGCGAACCGTGAAAAAATTTGCATACGTTCGCGTCTTATTAGGAGGAATAGCAAGCGTGAGATTAGAACTAGATCGTAAGCGGTGATCACTGCCTTCAGCCAGATAGTTAAATCTTTCCGTTAAGTAAGATGGGGAACGGGGTCGAAGAGTATATTGAACAGCAACGACACGACATGCACATCTCTGCGTTGGCGGATCGGTAACCACCCGAGCTGGGAGCGGAATTAGGAGACGTGATCATATTTCCGGAGGCCAAATATATACTTGTTAAAACAATGCGCTGATGAACTCGCGATTCCATTTTGTCTCCTTATAAATCAGTCTTTTTCACTTGGAGTATTCCCGGATCTCTTAAAAACGGCCAAAATTAAACCAATTCATAAAAAAGGTAGTACGGTAGAACTTAATAACTACAGACCAATCGCGCTATTACCCTCATCGTCAAAAATATTTGAAACCGCTACGTGTACACGATTATATGATTACTGCGAAAAAAATTTAATCCTTAACGATAGTCAAAACGGTTTTCGGAAAAATCGTTCAACGGTCTTAGCTATGTACAAGTTAATGCAGCATGCTATTGAAGTTATAAACAATAAACAATACGCGATCGGAATTCTACTCGATATGACGAAAGCGTACGACCGTGTCCAGTATAATATCTTATTACATAAATTACTATATGGGATAGGTGTTAGGGGTATTCCGCATAATTGGTTTAGATCGTACCTTGAAAATCGTCAGCAATGCATAGAAATACAAAACTACGATCAAAATAATGGCGAATTAAATTACACACATTTGGATTTAAAATTCATGAAACATTCCATACCTCAAGGAAGCTCAATAGGATGTCTCCTGTTTTTAATAATATAAACGACCTTCCAAAAGCTATACAGCAGACGTGTACTTTATTTGCCGACGATATCTCCATCCTCACCTCGTGTACAGACGACTATAATATAACACAAGACTTAAGCACTTTATTAACAAACGTAGGTTATCGGATCACAATTTGGAAGTAAACTTTTCAAAAACAAAAATCTTACAGTTTAGACCTTATCAAAAAACTCCCCTTAACATAGATTTCACCTTCAATAATATAAAATTAGAATGTGTTGATACCGCTCCTCTTCTAGGGTTCGAAATTGACTGCAATGTTAATTGGAAAGCGCATGTAGCAAAAATAAAAACGAAATTGTCCCAGTTCACGTATGCCTTATGCGAATTAAAAAAAGCATGCGACCTCAACACCGCCTTAACTGCAAACTATTCCTACGCCCATGCTTGGCTTACCTATGGTGTCATTTTATGGGGGAATAGCACAGATGTAGAAAGCCTATTTATATTACAAAAAAAATGTGTTCGAATCTTGGCTAACATACATATACCGGAAAGTAGTAAGCCCCATTACATCGATCTAAAAATACTTACCTTAACATCAATATACATTTTGGAAACATGTAAGTTTGTAAAAAAATACCCACAATTTTATACCATACATTCAGACATACCCCGACGCTACGCCAGCAGGTTTGAAAATAAGTTGGTGCAGGTTATCCCCTCGAAACTAAAACTACATTCAAAAAGTCCTAACTCGATGGCAATAAAAATATTCAATAAAATTAGTAACGAAATAAAAAACACCAAGTCGGACAATGAATTCTTTAAAAAAAAATAACAGAACACCTGATTAAAAAAGCCTATTATACATTAAATGAATTTTTTCACGACCAATAATTATAATTAATAAAGTACCCATTATATAACCTTGTACAAAAACTTCGTTCTCCTCTTGAATAAACTGTTTGCTGTGCCCTACAGGGTGTCATGTTGTACACAATTCTATGTTAAGTATAGGTTAAGATACAATGTGATATGCAATAAAGATTATGAGTATGAGTACTTAATACACACATTTACATTTACGCGTTTACAAACATTTTGTAAACGCTCAAGTCTAATCCAGAAACCCAATGTCACCATAGTCCAGAAGAGGGAGCAAGAGAGAAATAGCAAGAGTCAGTTTAGTATGAAGAGGGAGAAAATTCTGCAGCCGTCGAAGAGAGTGAAGGGATCCAAAAACGTTTTTACTCACCTCAGCAACATGGGGAGCCCAAGAAAGCGTCTGATCCATGGTGATACCCAAATTTCGGACAGTAGAGGAGAAATGGATATTAGTCCCATCGAACAAAATGTCAGGTACCACCATGTCTGAGAGCCTGTCTACGTAGTAAGGACTGCCAATGACTATCGCCTGTGACTTCTGAGCATTAATTTTGTGACCAAATTTGCACGCCCAATCCCGTATGGACTCTAAATCATAATTAATCTGAGCAATTAATGAGGGAAGATCGTCTATACCAGCCGCTGCATAAATCTGCAGGTCATCTGCGTATAAATAGTATGATGACGTAAGTGATGTGGTGATACCATTAATAAAAATAGAGAACAGGAGTGGAGAAAGCACCCCTCCCTGTGGGACGCCAGCGGTGAGCTCACACCAGTCGGACAGTTTGTCATCTACTCTAACACGCTGGCGTCTGCCAGAAAGGTAACTACGGAACCAAGATAGTGAAGTTTGGGAAATGTTCAGTGTGTTGAGTGTGCCTAAAAGGATCTCGAAGTCTACCGTGTTGAAGGCATTGCTGAAATCAAGGAGGACAAGAACAGTAAGCTTTTTGGATTCTATATTAAACCGAATGTCGTCAGTGACTTTAACCGAAGCGGCAACTGTGCTATACCCGGGGCGAAATCCAGATTGGAGGGGATTAAATAAGGAATTTTTATTAAGATGAGATATTAGTCGACGGTTAATATAATATTCAATAATTTTGGATAATATTGGCAGAATAGAGATAGGACTGTAATGGGAGAAAGATGCAGGATTGGAGGTTTTTGGGAGAGGAATGACGTGGGCATACTTCCAGGATGCCGGAAACGTGCCAGTGGATAGGGAAAAATTAATGATGTTGGAGATGATGGGTGAGATGAAATCCGCCACGAGCATAAGCATATCCGCACTGAGGTTATCGTCACCTAGGGCTTTCGTTTTAATAGATTTCAGTATTTTAAATGTCTCTTGCGAAGAAATACAGCCTACATCAAAGGGAGCTAAATTAGAGTTGGTTGTAGTAGCAGCAAGAAGCGATAGGGTAGAGCGTTTAGTTAAGGGGTCAAGAGTAACCGGAGAAGTACTAAAAAATTGGTTTATACCATTTATGTCAAGAAAACTAGAACCAACCGATTGAGTTTTGCCAACCCCAAGTGTTTTTAAAAACTTGACTCCCTACAGACCTTGTTGCAGCGGTTACGTAATGACATACACTTCTGGCGATTACTATCCAAGGGATTTTGTCGAAATTTTACTCGAGCTCGATCTCGCTTGGCCATCAGCAGCTTGATTTCCGGCGTGAGCCACGGCGCAGGGAAGTGTTTAACGCGCGTAGGTTTCAACGGCGCGTGTTTTTCAAAGGTCCCAAGCAATATGTCATTGAAAGCCCTCACCTTCATATCGATATCTGCGAGATTCTCCAACCCTTGCCAATCCGCACTCGTTAAGATTGTCTCTGCGTCTTACAAGCAGGTCATAGTATGGTGACCATACAAGACATGGTCTACCAGGAATACACCACTCTTGTTCCAACGTTCTTGATCTTCTTACTACTTTTTAAATTTTTTGATATTTTTATTTCTAGTTTTAATCGTGTGTCTACAAAATTGACTATGACAGTACCCCTCTATCCTATATCTCTTTGCATTTTATGCAGTATGCTGCTGGACAAGCGTTACCGCGCGGAGTGCATGGCTCGCGGCGCGCCGGCGGGCCCCGCGGCCGGCCGCTACGCCTCGCTGCTGCGCCAGCGACACGTCGCGCTGCTCGGCCGGCACGTCGCGCTCAGCGCCTTGGTATGTCGCCATCATCATTGTATAGTATGCTGCTGGACAAGCGTTACCGCGCGGAGTGCATGGCCGGCCGCTACGCCTCGCTGCTGCGCCAGCGACACGTCGCGCTGCTCGGCCGGCACGTCGCGCTCAGCGCCTTGGTATGTCGCCATCATCATTGTATAGTATGCTGCTGGACAAGCGTTACCGCGCGGAGTGCATGGCCGGCCGCTACGCCTCGCTGCTGCGCCAGCGACACGTCGCGCTGCTCGGCCGGCACGTCGCGCTCAGCGCCTTGGTATGTCGCCATCATCATTGTATAGTATGCTGCTGGACAAGCGTTACCGCGCGGAGTGCATGGCCGGCCGCTACGCCTCGCTGCTGCGCCAGCGACACGTCGCGCTGCTCGGCCGGCACGTCGCGCTCAGCGCCTTGGTATGTCGCCATCATCATTGTATAGTATGCTGCTGGACAAGCGTTACCGCGCGGAGTGCATGGCCGGCCGCTACGCCTCGCTGCTGCGCCAGCGACACGTCGCGCTGCTCGGCCGGCACGTCGCGCTCAGCGCCTTGGTATGTCGCCATCATCATTGTATAGTATGCTGCTGGACAAGCGTTACCGCGCGGAGTGCATGGCCGGCCGCTACGCCTCGCTGCTGCGCCAGCGATACGTCGCGCTGCTCGGCCGGCACGTCGCGCTCAGCGCCTTGGTATGTCGCCATCATCATTGTATAGTATGCTGCTGGACAAGCGTTACCGCGCGGAGTGCATGGCCGGCCGCTACGCCTCGCTGCTGCGCCAGCGACACGTCGCGCTGCTCGGCCGGCACGTCGCGCTCAGCGCCTTGGTATGTCGCCATCATCATTGTATAGTATGCTGCTGGACAAGCGTTACCGCGCGGAGTGCATGGCCGGCCGCTACGCCTCGCTGCTGCGCCAGCGACACGTCGCGCTGCTCGGCCGGCACGTCGCGCTCAGCGCCTTGGTATGTCGCCATCATCATTGTATAGTATGCTGCTGGACAAGCGTTACCGCGCGGAGTGCATGGCCGGCCGCTACGCCTCGCTGCTGCGCCAGCGACACGTCGCGCTGCTCGGCCGGCACGTCGCGCTCAGCGCCTTGGTATGTCGCCATCATCATTGTATAGTATGCTGCTGGACAAGCGTTACCGCGCGGAGTGCATGGCCGGCCGCTACGCCTCGCTGCTGCGCCAGCGACACGTCGCGCTGCTCGGCCGGCACGTCGCGCTCAGCGCCTTGGTATGTCGCCATCATCATTGTATAGTATGCTGCTGGACAAGCGTTACCGCGCGGAGTGCATGGCCGGCCGCTACGCCTCGCTGCTGCGCCAGCGACACGTCGCGCTGCTCGGCCGGCACGTCGCGCTCAGCGCCTTGGTATGTCGCCATCATCATTGTATAGTATGCTGCTGGACAAGCGTTACCGCGCGGAGTGCATGGCCGGCCGCTACGCCTCGCTGCTGCGCCAGCGACACGTCGCGCTGCTCGGCCGGCACGTCGCGCTCAGCGCCTTGGTATGTCGCCATCATCATTGTATAGTATGCTGCTGGACAAGCGTTACCGCGCGGAGTGCATGGCCGGCCGCTACGCCTCGCTGCTGCGCCAGCGACACGTCGCGCTGCTCGGCCGGCACGTCGCGCTCAGCGCCTTGGTATGTCGCCATCATCATTGTATAGTATGCTGCTGGACAAGCGTTACCGCGCGGAGTGCATGGCCGGCCGCTACGCCTCGCTGCTGCGCCAGCGACACGTCGCGCTGCTCGGCCGGCACGTCGCGCTCAGCGCCTTGGTATGTCGCCATCATCATTGTATAGTATGCTGCTGGACAAGCGTTACCGCGCGGAGTGCATGGCCGGCCGCTACGCCTCGCTGCTGCGCCAGCGACACGTCGCGCTGCTCGGCCGGCACGTCGCGCTCAGCGCCTTGGTATGTCGCCATCATCATTGTATAGTATGCGATTTCGGGGTTGGTCCCATAGTAAAAGTTGCTCAGTATGATCCCAAAATATCCCTGGCTAACGGGAATGCACTTATTTTTTAGCCATCGTGTATTTAGTGGTCCATAAGGCCAGGCAATATCGATGTCCAATACTAAAGTGTTTATTCTTCATCAGGTGGCCCAGCGGATTAATGCGGACATGCACCGGGCTCTGGACGCGGCGGTAGCCAAGTTCGAAGCCGGTGACATCACGGGTGTTGTGGTAAGTTCACTTATCTTAGCTAACTTAGCGGTTTCACTCACGTATTTTTAGTCACTCGCGCGACATGGAAGCGACGCGCATCGCGAAAATGGAGGCTCTCCGAAACATGTCGCGCGAGTGACTAAAAATACGTGAGTGAAATTGGTAAGTTAGCTAAGTTAGTATGTCTCACGATAGTTTAAATTCGATTTCTCACATCTTACTACTATTTAAAAAAAATATGCTTTTAGGTTTGTGTCTGGATTTGTATTTGTAGATTTTTGATAGAAACTGACTCTTAGCTAGTCTTATCGGTAGTATCTTATGCGCTGGAACCAATATGCATTACAATTAAATCCGTTCCAATCTAACTGACTTCTTTTAGGTAATTATTTTAGGTTTGAATAGACATCTTTTAGGTTAAGCATGTTTCATCCTAGACTGCATCGGTACTTACTATCAGGTGAGATTGCGGTCAAATGCTTGCCTTTTTGTAATAAAAAAAAAATCATAAACCAACTAAAGTAACATTTATATTTTTCGTGAAGAGTTAATGACAATAAGTTTCCGATTTAAACCACAAGACCATAGACTCTTATCAGACTCTTATCTTTTTAGCAGATATCGCAATGTAATGAAAATTGCATGTAAGTTCTTGCTAGTCGAAACCTCACTTGAAACACACCCAACTTGTAGAAAAGGTGCGAAATTCAAATTTCCTATAGGAAGTCAACTGTTTCTACTGACAAGCTTGCTGTGCCCGAGTATAAATAATCCCATTGTTTACCAGGAACTGGAAGGCCTAATAGCCGTGAACCGTCTCTGCCACAAGCTCCTCAGCCGCTACCTGGCCCTCGACGACTTTGAGACCATCCTCCGCGAGAGTGACCACGGAGTACTAGCCCCCTACGGCCGGGTCACTCTGCACGTGTTCTGGGAGCTCAACTACGATCTACTGCCGAATTACTGCTACAACGCGGCCACTGACAGGTCGGTACCCGAGTGTACTCGAGCATAAATAGTTAAATACCCATTCTCTCTTCGACTTTATTTACCGGCCTCGCTTCATTCGGATCGCTAACTTGACCCGCATTTTCAACTTTTTTAAAGCTCATTATATAGCTGGGGTATTACTGCATTGTTCTGCCACCAGAGTGCAGCACTAGCCCCTTTAGTAAACAATAGAGTAACTTATACATAATGTGCCTTTAACAGTTTTTTGACAAGTTTTCAGAGATAATAAAATATGACATTGATGCATCAAGGCGGTTTGTGCACAGAGGACCTACCGGGAAACGCGAATCCGAAATTTCGCTATCTGCCTCTTTATCGTTCGAATATGCAAGTGGCAGAGATGTTTGATAACGAAATTTCGATTTTCTTGTTTCACGATAGACCCTCAGATTGTGGTAGTGGCGCCCCCTACGCAGAGTTTTGCGTAATATTTCCTATTGGAATGAAATTAAGTCAACCTGTAGTCAATCTGCCGCCGTGGCCATTTTGTATGAAATATTATTTGCTTATTTTGTGATGTTTAATTACTGTTTAAACCCTCAGGTTCGTGAAATGCCGCGGCATCCAGTTCGCAGCCAACGTGCAACGGGAACGGCCCCAGCAATATGGCCACGCACTGTTGTGGGGCTCCAAACAGCTCAGCCTGGCTTACTCGGCACAGTACGCGCAGTACGCAGGTAACTTCCATACAAACTCCCAGGTTTGTGAAATGCCGCGGCATCCAGTTCGCAGCCAACGTGCAACGGGAACGGCCCCAGCAATATGGCCACGCACTGTTGTGGGGCTCCAAACAGCTCAGCCTGGCTTACTCGGCACAGTACGCGCAGTACGCAGGTAACTTCCATACAAACTCCCAGGTTTGTGAAATGCCGCGGCATCCAGTTCGCAGCCAACGTGCAACGGGAACGGCCCCAGCAATATGGCCACGCACTGTTGTGGGGCTCTAAACAGCTCAGCCTGGCTTACTCGGCACAGTACGCGCAGTACGCAGGTAACTTCCATACAAACTCCCAGGTTTGTGAAATGCCGCGGCATCCAGTTCGCAGCCAACGTGCAACGGGAACGGCCCCAGCAATATGGCCACGCACTGTTGTGGGGCTCCAAACAGCTCAGCCTGGCTTACTCGGCACAGTACGCGCAGTACGCAGGTAACTTCCATACAAACTCCCAGGTTTGTGAAATGCCGCGGCATCCAGTTCGCAGCCAACGTGCAACGGGAACGGCCCCAGCAATATGGCCACGCACTGTTGTGGGGCTCCAAACAGCTCAGCCTGGCTTACTCGGCACAGTACGCGCAGTACGCAGGTAACTTCCATACAAACTCCCAGGTTTGTGAAATGCCGCGGCATCCAGTTCGCAGCCAACGTGCAACGGGAACTGAAGTGTGGGACGTCCAGGGGTATAATGACAACACTAGAGTTGAGTATAGAATGAATCTTTATTGGAAAATGTTGGCCTTATATACTAGTGAAACGTACACATGTTTCTTTGTTCCTGTTAATTGATGCGTAATAATCGAATTAAAATAGATTTCCTTTGTCTGTGTTCATCGGAGCGTGAATGCTAAATATGGGAGTGTGACGTATCCTCTCAGATGGAAGATAGGTATTGTACAAGGTGTGGCCTACGATGTGAGATAGGCATTGTACAAGGTGTGGCCTACACCACAGAACGGCCCCAGCAATATGGCCGTGCTCTGGCGTGGGACTCCAAACAGCTCAGCCTGGCTTACTCTGCGCAGTACGCAAGTAACTTGCACTGCTGAAATTTTGTTTAACTCCCAGTCTGCTGTTAAATTCGAATTTTAAAACTCTTACGGTTCGGTAAAGGTTTTACCAAACTGTTAAGATCGGAATATGAATTGCGCCGTCGTACCAATACCAAACGCACTCGCTTTACTCGCCCGCCTAAATCACACTCAGTCGGCATTTCCCTATATCCCTCGCTAGTATTTCTAGTTATGTAAGTATAGCTATTTTTCACCTCAGCAGCTCGAACAAGCCTACTTTCGTCACTCCAGGGAGTGAAACAACGTTAGTGAAGGCCATGAACTGCCATTTCATACTTTTTTTTTCTCTGTATTTTTCTGTGTAATTCGAAATACATTTTCGAGATGAAAAATTATGTGTGCAACACGAGAGCAAAGTTATTTTACATCTCGTGTTTTTGAGTTCCGAGAAAGCGAAAGATTCTAATCATCTTGAGCGTAGCGAGGAAAATAAACACTCGCAAGAAAAAGCAAGTTTCCTCTCTTGTTGCAGAAATAAGTTTTTAATACAGTTGCTCAAAAAGTGGTACTTTTTGTGGCTGCGTAGCGTGCGAGAAGCTCAATTTCTCGAACTAGTGCTTTTTACTTTTTAGTTCCAAACTATAGTTTCGAAACGCAGTTTTAATGTAATTTAGCTTGAGCAGGTACCGGGGCCTCACTCGTTACTCCTCGGTGTCGTTGAGCAACCCGCGCCGGGCCCGCGGCGGCCGCGGCCGGGGCGCGCACGAGTATGAAGGTATCGCGGGCTGCGGCAGCTCAACTATCAAGGGCTGTATACGTACTTTTGGTTTTGGTTTGGTTTGGTGGTATGATACTAATGGTACTAATGATATATTAATTTATTATTTTTTCGCAATTGTATTAAAAAACGTCGTTTACAACACGTGTGAAATGTGTTTTCACACTAGTTGTAAAATGTAGTAATTGTTTGTGCAGGTTTCGTGGGCACGCAGCACCTGCACGCGCTGGTGCGGCTGCTGGGCTACCAGGGCGTGGCGGTGGTGGCGGCGGAGCTGCTGGGCGTGGCGCGCGGGCTGCTGCACGGCTCGCTGGCGCAGTTCACGCGCGCGCTGCACGCCGCCATGCCGCGCCACTGCAAGCTGCCGCGGTACGACTACGGCTCCAACGGTAACCGACTATAACGATAATACGATCACCGCTTCCTATAACCAAAGATAATTAACAATGTCGGCCTTCGCTCCAACTTTTAGTTTAAACGGCGCCCCAGGCGCCTCGTATCTAAAAGCGCGCGAACCGCGCAGAATAATAAATAAAATAAATAAATATTATATGACATTCTTACACAGATTGAGTAAGTCCCACGGTAAGCCCAAGGAGGCTTGTGTTATGGGTACTCAGACAACGATATATATAATATATAAATACTTAAATACATAGAAAACACCCATGACTCAGGAACAAATATCTGTGCTCATCACACAAATAAATGCCCTTACCGGGATTGGAACCCAGGACCATCGGCTTCACAGGCAGGGTCACTACCCACTAGGCCAGACCGGTCGTCGTGCCTTACCTGACCTTTAAGTGTGTAGGGCGCCGCAGGCACCCTGCATCGAATGTCGCGCTTTGCCCGACCTTTAAGTGTGTTGGGCACCGCAGGCGCCCTGTATCTAAGCGTAGCGTGCTAAATGTTGGGCTTCGCCCGACCTTTAAGTGTGTAAGGCACCATAGGCGCCCTGTTTCTAAGAGCGCGCTAAATATCGGGCTTCACCCGACCTTTCAGTGTGTAGGGCGTGTAAAGTAATAATTTAAAAATAATATTCAACGTGCCCATGAGGAACCCGACAGATTTTAACAGTATATTCCTGATTAAATTTGAAGACTAAAATGTCCTATAATTTTTTTTGGAATTTCGGATAATTTCAGAGTTAAAATCAGTTTAAAAAAAACATCTTTTTATTGTTTCTTAGTGCTAAACGCTTTTTTGATTTCGATGTTGCCACAGTCCTTTGAGAAACTATAATATTGACAAACGACAATGTCTGATAAATTCACAAATATTAAAAAAGTTCGGCCCGTTTCAACTTCGTTAACTACTATGTGGCCAAGGGGCTACTAAACGGTTGCCGACCGCTGGTCTAGAATCCTAGCGCGTGACACGTTTACAGTGGATGCGTTAATAAATATAAAAACTATGTTTTCTTCGGCATTCTACAAAAATGAATGTAAACGTAGGTAAACAGTATATGAGTAGTTTTGTTTCAGGCGTCCTGGGCTACTACCACGCACAGTTGACAGATATCGTGCAGTACCCCGACGCGCGCACGGAACTGTTCCACGCGTTCCGGGAGCTCGGCAACATCATACTGTTCTGCATGCTCGTCGAACAGGTGAGACGGCGACACTGGAGCGACAGAGACGGCTACTACCACGCACAGTTGACAGATATCGTGCAGTACCCCGACGCGCGCACGGAACTGTTCCACGCGTTCCGGGAGCTCGGCAACATCATACTGTTCTGCATGCTCGTCGAACAGGTGAGACGGCGACACTGGAGCGACAGAGACGGCTACTACCACGCACAGTTGACAGATATCGTGCAGTACCCCGACGCGCGCACGGAACTGTTCCACGCGTTCCGGGAGCTCGGCAACATCATACTGTTCTGCATGCTCGTCGAACAGGTGAGACGGCGACACTGGAGCGACAGAGACGGCTACTACCACGCACAGTTGACAGATATCGTGCAGTACCCCGACGCGCGCACGGAACTGTTCCACGCGTTCCGGGAGCTCGGCAACATCATACTGTTCTGCATGCTCGTCGAACAGGTACTGAAATATATATATAAAGTCATAAAAATTGAAACTTGTGGCCTTAATAGGGAATATTACGCAAAACTCTACATAGAGAGCGCCACTAGCACAATCACAGGGTTTACCGCGAAACACGAAAATCGAAATTTCTGTTTCTGCCCATCTATCACTGTTGGAAATTCGAACGATGCCTCTATCACGAAATTTAGATTTACGCATTTCGCGGTAGGCCATTTGAAAAAAAAAACCGTCTTGATGCATCACTGTCATAGTGAAAACTTGTCAAAAGACTGTTTAAGGCATAATATGTATAAGTTACTCTATGGTTTACATTAGATGCTAGTGCTGAAGGCTGGCAGCAGAACATTGCAGACATATAGTCTGTCAAACAAAGTATGTCAGTAGCTATGTAAAGCAAACTAAAGTAGGGCTTTGGTCTCTTTAACCTTTTGGACGCCAATGACTGAGATATCAGCAGGTCCAACGCCAAAGACGGATTAATCGGTCAAAGACCACAGAGCAACATAGACTTACGTGAATGTGCATAAAGTACAATTTCAGTTTTGACACTTGCGTCCGAGTGACAGCTTTTGTGTTTGACACGGCGTCGAGAAGGTTAATATACCTACATATTAGTATTTAATGGTGACAGCAGAAGTTTCTCCTGAAATAGAAACGACAAATAAGATGGCTGTCATTCACGATCCACATTCCACAGATAAAACACAGATGACAAGCGATTTTTGAATTATTCGAACACAGTGTTGCTAACCCGCGAATTTTCAAATTTGCCGCCTTTTTCTACTGACATGATTTGCTTCACCATGTATATCCCCTAATGCAAACTAACTTGATATTGACTACATTGACACTTGTCGCTAATAAATAAGTGTTGCTTCGTACAACTCACGCACACTCCTTTGCGCTTTTTTTTACCTTTTCTAATAAATTCTGTCACATATTCTTGTACGACCGCATTTGAGATTGATTATTAAAAATGTTTATATGTTTAGGCGCTGAGCCAGGAGGAGGTGACGGACCTACTGCACGCGGCGCCCTTCCAGAATATACTGCCGAGACCATTCGCAGCTGGTAAGCTAACACCCTAAAACATATACAGGTTGGCAAAAAATAAGTGCATTCCCCTTGCCAGGGATTTTGGGATTATACTGAGCAACTTTTACTATGGGACCAACCACGAAATCCCGAAAAAGAATTGACCGTCCCATAGAAAATGGACCAGCCAAAATGTAGGTATAAAACAGCCAAATTTTTTTTCGCGATTTCGGGGTTGGTCCCATAGTGAAAGTTGCTCAGTATAATTGCCCTGTATGTATGTATGATATTACTGATATCGCCCGCTGAGAAAAAGGACGGCTGCTCTTCGGGCGCACAATGACTCGCCAAACCAAATGATATATGATATTTTTTCTAAGGAAGTAAGATTGTAAACATGACTTTCATGTATTAAGTGGAAAGATGAAACTGTAATGTGCGTTGTAAGACTTGTAAGTATGTATTTGTCATGTGTGTTTTTTTTTTACTTAATTAATTGCTCACCAGTTGGCGCCACTGTTGATGTAGGTCCAGAAACACAGATCTCAAAATTCTACTATGCTTATTTTTATAAAATCAATACGTTATAATATACACAAAAGTATTTTAACGTCTAAATGTGCCATTTTTTCGACCTGTTTAATTTTGCATATATTTTAGTTGGCACTTTTTTTAAACCACTAACATTTATTGAGCTATATCTATTGTTTACCATGATTAATCAAAGATGGACAAAGATTTACCACGATTATGAATAACGAGTGAAAATTCCCAATAAAAAAGCTTGAAACCCCCAAAACTTCTATGCGTTTAACATTTTGAAAGACCTCCATCTACACTAGCGCCCCTAGCGGCGAAATTAAACGCGGTAGCCCTCATTGTAAAGATATTTTTGACTTCGACTATATAAAGATAAATAAATAAATACATTTTCAGAGGGTGAGAAGCCGGAGACGAAACAAAAACGCCTCGAGGCCAAATACACCGCGCTGCAGATCGTACAGAACGTCGACAAGTACGGCACTGCGAAGGTAAGACATGTTGTGGCCACAGAATAAATAATAGTAGTAGGTACAGAAGGTTCACTCTATCAAAACGCGTCTATTAAGACAGATATGACCGCTAGGTGGCGCCAGCGCGAACAGGAGTCCGTTCCGTAGCGGTCCGCGGCAACTACTATGGCTAGACACCAAAATTGGTGTGGGCCGCATGTACTTGTAGCGACGCGACGAAATCGCGGAGTGAGCCACGCCTGGCGTACTAGCATTTAAATGGTGAGCGTCAGGGTGGCGGGTGAACCTCAGCGATTTCAAAGAAATATTTATAAACATATTTTACTTTCGGTGTACCTCAGTGTACCTTTAATAGAATCTCGTTTACCTCTAAAACGAGATATTTAACAAGGAAGGTACACTATAAATACATACATTTTGCGTGAAATAATGCAAGAATGAATAACGCAAAACACACACGTACACATGTTATGCAAGCCATATCTAGTTTGTATAAAATGCTTTTTTACTCCCTTCCTTTTTTTGTGTTTCCACTTAGTTATTGCATGTTAATTGTACTTTTGTGGACATCTGTTATTGGCTATGTTTTCTGTTCACTATGATTTGTATTACTTTTTGTATTGCTGTTGATGCCCCAAATAAATAAATAAAAAATTCATAGGTTCACCCGCCATCCTGACGTCAGGACCTTATTTTGAGCCTAGCTCGTTTTAGGGGTAGATATTCTGAAATGAAATGAAATATGAAATGAAATGAAATATATTTATTTGCATTAAGTGTGGTAACATTCATGGTCATAATATGTAAAATTAGATCACACACTTAGCTAATAATAAGTATGCAAAAATGCAATGCAATGCAAGCAATGCTTTTTTTTAATGCCTTAACTATACAGACTAACAACTATAGGTATTTAAAATATTTACAAACATGCCATGATTTAAAAATTAAGTTAATACAACATTATATTACAAATTTCAAACATATTGTTCATGTTAAATGCTAAATAAATAAATAAGGACAACACATTTAATTCATCGTTATAAGATTCTATAAATTCATTCATTGTATAAAAACATTTTTCTTTCAACCATTTAAATAAATGCCGCCTAAAATGGGTTATCGATGGTTGTTGTCTTATTTCGAGAGGTAAATTGTTAAATATTTTTATTGACATAGAGTGACAATTTTTCCTCTGTAGCGCGCTTCTACATCTCGGCATAACTAATTTTGTGGGATCTCTGGGTCTGAGCCTAGGGTGTGTACTAACCGTTGTATATAAATGAGAATTTGTGTATACAAATATTGCGATTTCAAAAATGTATCATCCAGTGAGAGTCAAGAGGTTAATTTTTTTAAACAAAGGCCTACATGGTTCCAGACGTCCTTTCCCACTTATGGCTCTTACACATTTCTTTTGGACTAAGAACAC
Organism: Cydia strobilella; assembly: GCF_947568885.1. NCBI lineage: Eukaryota > Metazoa > Arthropoda > Insecta > Lepidoptera > Tortricidae > Cydia > Cydia strobilella. The sequence continues at coordinate 3,137,373 of NC_086066.1, read as the reverse complement.
TTGCCCTATATAGCTCGCATTACCCCAAATTATTAGACCATACCGTAATTGAGATGCAACATAACCTGCATGGTATGCTGTTAGGGCAACTTTTTCACCAGCTACCCGGTTTAATTGTCTTAAGGCATATGTGAATTTTTCTAATTTGGTGCAAATGTTGTCTATATGGTATCTCCACTTACAATGACTGCCTACCAAAATACCTAAAAATTTGGTGACATAAACCTCTTCAATAATTTCATCTTTACAATGAATATCTAACTTTGGAGTTTGTGTTCGTATATTGCAGAACTGATGTATTTCGTTTTATTAATGTTTACTAACAAATCATTGTCTTCCAGCCAATTACATATAGAGTCAATAGCAAGATTTATATTATTCATAAAAGCATTATCATTAATGTAATTAGAAATTACGATTGAAATGTCATCTGCAAATAAAACTGTCTTATGATTACATACTTTTGGAAGGTCATTTATATATAGTAAAAATAGCAGGGGGCCTAATACGCTGCCTTGTGGCACACCTGACTCATTAATTTTATGTGATGACCTGTATTGAATTACTTCATTATTTTCGTCTATTCTGCTTAACTCTACACACTGTTCTCGTCGTGAAAAGTAGCTTTGGAGCCATTCTAAAGTATTTCCTTTTAGTCCATATTTTTCACACTTAGCCAACAAGATATGATGATTCACAAAATCAAACGCTTTGCTCATGTCGAAAAAAACACCTGTTAAATGTTTACCCTTATCTATCTCTTCAGTTATATTTCTTATTAATGAATAGCAAGCTAAAGCAGTTGATTTTCCTTTTTGAAAGCCGTTTTGCTCCTCAGACATAAGTTTATGCCTATTACAAAATTTCGTAATTCTGTGATGCATTGCTTTTTCATAAATTTTGGAAAAGATCGAAATAAGTGTTATAGGCCGATAATTATTCATATTTTCCTTGTTATCTTTTTTATATAACGGTTTTACTATTGACTGTTTTAATTTTGTGGGAAATTTCCCCTGACTAAATGACTCATTTATCATATGTGCTAGTATAGGAGCTATAAGATTTGCACTTAATTTTATGATTTGAGTTGATATGCCATCAAAACCTACGGCTTTTGTATTATTAAGTGATTTTATGTGTTTAATTACTTCATCCGCGGTACAAGGAGCGATGAAAATTCTACCGCTTACAGGTGTTATGTTACCGGTATTCGGCTTTTTAGATGATTTAACCGAAGTCACATTCAGAAAATGGTTGTTGAATGCTTCTGCTATTTCTTCTAATCTATTATTCACGTCAACTGACTCAATACTTTCAAAGGTTGTACAGTCTCTTTTATCCTTGATCATATTCCATGTTGTTTTGATCTTGTTTTTGGAGTTAAACATAGCTTTATAATTAATGTTTCGTTGTGATTGTGTAATACAAGCTTTAAGTAATGTGCTGTACTTTTTATAATTTAATTTGTGTTCGGAAGTTTTATGTTTATAGTATAAGAATCTGAGATCTCTTATTTATACATTATTTCTTAATACCCTTTGTGATCCAATTAGGTTTTTTATATTTTGAATTCAATTTTATTCTTCGTACAGGGAAACATATATCATAAAAACGACTGAATAATTCGTGAAAATTGTTAAAAGCTAGATCGCCAGATGGCTCATTAATTACTTCAAGCCATGTTAAGCTAGCAATACATTTCAGGAAGGTATTTATATTTTCGACGCTGTAGTCTCTTCTTTTAATATACCAAAACTTATTATACGACTCTAGTGGTTTGGAAGTTTCGAATACAAGCACTTGACACGTTTCATGATCGGAAAGGTGTATTTTATAGACATAGCCTAAGGCATTTTTTATGTTACTTGCTATGTGGTCGATACATGATAGTCCACGTGTAGGAACAGTAATGTGTAAATTACAGTTATAATTTAGTAACAAGTTTTTTAAACGTTGTGACGTGTCATCTGATATTTCAGTATTTATATTTAAGTCACCTGTCACTATTATTTTCATTTTACGATTCCTCATTACCGTATAAATAAGTGCATCAAGTTTATCGAAAAATAAGTTAAGTTTTTTCTTATCCGGAATTCTGTATACACAGAAAATGACTAGTTTTTGGTCAGGTAGTTCAACTCCACAACATTCGAATACTTTTTCGGTAGATAGTTTGTTACACCATGTTATCGATTTATATTTGATGTGATTTCGAAGTAAGATGCACGACCCTCCTCGTTTTTTATCTTTTCTTGAAAATGTTGCTGCTAAATTGTAACCATGTAAGCGTATATTATTTTCACTTCGATACTTAATAAATGTTTCCGTGAAACATAGTACATCAATTAACTTTCCCGAATCTATAGATCTGATTTCTATAGATCGTTTTTAGGGTTCCGTACCCAAAGGGTAAAAACGGGACCCTATTACTAAGACTCCGCTGTCCGTCTGTCCGGCGGTCCGTCTGTCTGTCACCAGGCTATATCTCATCAAAGATAGATATAACTCCGTAATAGATGGATACAGTCTAAGGAAAAAACGTGCCTCGAAAATCACGAAAATTTGATTCTCGATCACATGGCGCCACTAGTTTTGGCCTACTCTCGTATAGAGGGCGTTGACTGTTTCGTTTGTTATTTATAATTTTAACGCATACCAGTGAAAGAACATGGGTCAAAATCATATAAAAAAAATTAATGCAAATAAAAAAATAATTTATCTATATTTAAATACATTTTAACGTATTTTTATAAATCTTCATTTTTATATTTAAAGTATGTCGATAGATGGCAGTGAATTTACAGTGGTTACAAAATTTACTATGACAGTACCGCTCTATCTTATTATATCCTCATTGATCTCATGAACCGCGATAGCTAGACAGTTGAAATTTTCACAGATGATGTATTTCTGTTGCCGCTATAACAACAAATACTAAAAAGTACGGAACCCTCGGTGCGCGAGTCCGACTCGCACTTGACCGGTTTTTTTTTAGCATTAGAAAGAAGGTAAGCTATCTTGAGGTGTATTTTTATTAAAAATCTCTTTTGAAAAATAAGTCACAGCAAATATGTTACAATTATAAATCATATACCATGTCGCGACTGACGAAAAGTGTATTTGTAACTAATATTATAAGTAGGAGTTGAAAATAGAGTTCAGGTTACTCTGGTGGTATCAGGGACCGGACAAGCCTTAGCGAGATAAAACCCTTTCAATGGGCGTCCCTTAAACACGGCCATAGAGTAACTTATACTAGAGCGGTACTGTCATAGTGAATTTTGTAACCCCAGTAAATTCACTGCCATCTGTCGACACACTTTAAAACTAAAAATGAAGATTTATAAAAATACGATAGAATGTATTTAAATATAGATAAATGTTTTTTTTTGTTTGCATTAATTATTTTTATGATTTTGACCCATGTTCTTTCACTGATATGCGTTAAAATTGTTAAATAACAAACGAAACCGTCAACGCCATCTATACCACTGTAGGCCAAAATTAGTAGCGCCCTCTGAACGAGAATCAAATTTTCTTGATTTTCGAGGCACGTTTTTTCCTTAGACTGTATTCATCTATTACGGAGTTATATCTATCTTTGACACGGCGAACACTTTGAAAGACTTTCCCTTTTGAACTGCAAGCCCATTCATTCATTCATTCATTTTCCTAGCTATTTCCAAGGCGTAATATTGATTGAACATGTCCCGCAGCAAAGCCAGCTAGCCCGCGAAGGGGACCTGCTGACCCGCGAGCGGCTGTGCTGCGGGCTGTCGCTGTTCTCGGTGGTGCTGCGGCGCCTGCGCGGCTGCCTCGCCGCGCCCGCCTGGCCGCTGCCCGCCGCCGCGCCGCACGCCGCGCCGCTGCACGCCGACGACACTAATGAGTTCCACAGGTACCGTGTACCGTGACCCACCACACCATATGTTCTCGGTGGTGCTGCGGCGCCTGCGCGGCTGCCTCGCCGCGCCCGCCTGGCCGCTGCCCGCCGCCGCGCCGCACGCCGCGCCGCTGCACGCCGACGACACTAATGAGTTCCACAGGTACCGTGTACCGTGACCCACCACACCATATGTTCTCGGTGGTGCTGCGGCGCCTGCGCGGCTGCCTCGCCGCGCCCGCCTGGCCGCTGCCCGCCGCCGCGCCGCACGCCGCGCCGCTGCACGCCGACGACACTAATGAGTTCCACAGGTACCGTGTACCGTGACCCACCACACCATATGTTCTCGGTGGTGCTGCGGCGCCTGCGCGGCTGCCTCGCCGCGCCCGCCTGGCCGCTGCCCGCCGCCGCGCCGCACGCCGCGCCGCTGCACGCCGACGACACTAATGAGTTCCACAGGTACCGTGTACCGTGACCCACCACACCATATGTTCTCGGTGGTGCTGCGGCGCCTGCGCGGCTGCCTCGCCGCGCCCGCCTGGCCGCTGCCCGCCGCCGCGCCGCACGCCGCGCCGCTGCACGCCGACGACACTAATGAGTTCCACAGGTACCGTGTACCGTGACCCACCACACCATATGTTCTCGGTGGTGCTGCGGCGCCTGCGCGGCTGCCTCGCCGCGCCCGCCTGGCCGCTGCACGCCGACGACACTAATGAGTTCCACAGGTACCGTGTACCGTGACCCACCACACCATATGTTCTCGGTGGTGCTGCGGCGCCTGCGCGGCTGCCTCGCCGCGCCCGCCTGGCCGCTGCCCGCCGCCGCGCCGCACGCCGCGCCGCTGCACGCCGACGACACTAATGAGTTCCACAGGTACCGTGTACCGTGACCCACCACACCATATGTTCTCGGTGGTGCTGCGGCGCCTGCGCGGCTGCCTCGCCGCGCCCGCCTGGCCGCTGCACGCCGACGACACTAATGAGTTCCACAGGTACCGTGTACCGTGACCCACCACACCATATGTTCTCGGTGGTGCTGCGGCGCCTGCGCGGCTGCCTCGCCGCGCCCGCCTGGCCGGTGCCTGCCGCCGCGCCGCACGCCGCGCCGCTGCACGCCGACGACACTAATGAGTTCCACAGGTACCGTGTACCGTGACCCACCACACCATATGTTCTCGGTGGTGCTGCGGCGCCTGCGCGGCTGCCTCGCCGCGCCCGCCTGGCCGCTGCCCGCCGCCGCGCCGCACGCCGCGCCGCTGCACGCCGACGACACTAATGAGTTCCACAGGTACCGTGTACCGTGACCCACCACACCATATGTTCTCGGTGGTGCTGCGGCGCCTGCGCGGCTGCCTCGCCGCGCCCGCCTGGCCGCTGCCCGCCGCCGCGCCGCACGCCGCGCCGCTGCACGCCGACGACACTAATGAGTTCCACAGGTACCGTGTACCGTGACCCACCACACCATATGTTCTCGGTGGTGCTGCGGCGCCTGCGCGGCTGCCTCGCCGCGCCCGCCTGGCCGCTGCACGCCGACGACACTAATGAGTTCCACAGGTACCGTGTACCGTGACCCACCACACCATATGTTCTCGGTGGTGCTGCGGCGCCTGCGCGGCTGCCTCGCCGCGCCCGCCTGGCCGCTGCACGCCGACGACACTAATGAGTTCCACAGGTACCGTGTACCGTGACCCACCACACCATATGTTCTCGGTGGTGCTGCGGCGCCTGCGCGGCTGCCTCGCCGCGCCCGCCTGGCCGCTGCACGCCGACGACACTAACGAGTTCCACAGGTACCGTGTACCGTGACCCACCACACCATATGTTCTCGGTGGTGCTGCGGCGCCTGCGCGGCTGCCTCGCCGCGCCCGCCTGGCCGCTGCACGCCGACGACACTAACGAGTTCCACAGGTACCGTGTACCGTGGCCCACCACACCATATGTTCTCGGTGGTGCTGCGGCGCCTGCGCGGCTGCCTCGCCGCGCCCGCCTGGCCGCTGCACGCCGACGACACTAACGAGTTCCACAGGTACCGTGTACCGTGACCCACCACACCATATGTTCTCGGTGGTGCTGCGGCGCCTGCGCGGCTGCCTCGCCGCGCCCGCCTGGCCGCTGCACGCCGACGACACTAACGAGTTCCACAGGTACCGTGTACCGTGACCCACCACACCATATGTTCTCGGTGGTGCTGCGGCGCCTGCGCGGCTGCCTCGCCGCGCCCGCCTGGCCGCTGCACGCCGACGACACTAATGAGTTCCACAGGTACCGTGTACCGTGACCCACCACACCATATGTTCTCGGTGGTGCTGCGGCGCCTGCGCGGCTGCCTCGCCGCGCCCGCCTGGCCGCTGCACGCCGACGACACTAATGAGTTCCACAGGTACCGTGTACCGTGACCCACCACACCATATGTTCTCGGTGGTGCTGCGGCGCCTGCGCGGCTGCCTCGCCGCGCCCGCCTGGCCGCTGCCCGCCGCCGCGCCGCACGCCGCGCCGCTGCACGCCGACGACACTAATGAGTTCCACAGGTACCGTGTACCGTGACCCACCACACCATATGTTCTCGGTGGTGCTGCGGCGCCTGCGCGGCTGCCTCGCCGCGCCCGCCTGGCCGCTGCACGCCGACGACACTAACGAGTTCCACAGGTACCGTGTACCGTGACCCACCACACCATATGTTCTCGGTGGTGCTGCGGCGCCTGCGCGGCTGCCTCGCCGCGCCCGCCTGGCCGCTGCACGCCGACGACACTAACGAGTTCCACAGGTACCGTGTACCGTGACCCACCACACCATATGTTCTCGGTGGTGCTGCGGCGCCTGCGCGGCTGCCTCGCCGCGCCCGCCTGGCCGCTGCACGCCGACGACACTAACGAGTTCCACAGGTACCGTGTACCGTGACCCACCACACCATATGTTCTCGGTGGTGCTGCGGCGCCTGCGCGGCTGCCTCGCCGCGCCCGCCTGGCCGCTGCACGCCGACGACACTAATGAGTTCCACAGGTACCGTGTACCGTGACCCACCACACCATATGTTCTCGGTGGTGCTGCGGCGCCTGCGCGGCTGCCTCGCCGCGCCCGCCTGGCCGCTGCCCGCCGCCGCGCCGCACGCCGCGCCGCTGCACGCCGACGACACTAATGAGTTCCACAGGTACCGTGTACCGTGACCCACCACACCATATGTTCTCGGTGGTGCTGCGGCGCCTGCGCGGCTGCCTCGCCGCGCCCGCCTGGCCGCTGCACGCCGACGACACTAACGAGTTCCACAGGTACCGTGTACCGTGACCCACCACACCATATGTTCTCGGTGGTGCTGCGGCGCCTGCGCGGCTGCCTCGCCGCGCCCGCCTGGCCGCTGCACGCCGACGACACTAACGAGTTCCACAGGTACCGTGTACCGTGACCCACCACACCATATGTTCTCGGTGGTGCTGCGGCGCCTGCGCGGCTGCCTCGCCGCGCCCGCCTGGCCGCTGCACGCCGACGACACTAACGAGTTCCACAGGTACCGTGTACCGTGACCCACCACACCATATGTTCTCGGTGGTGCTGCGGCGCCTGCGCGGCTGCCTCGCCGCGCCCGCCTGGCCGCTGCACGCCGACGACACTAATGAGTTCCACAGGTACCGTGTACCGTGACCCACCACACCATATGTTCTCGGTGGTGCTGCGGCGCCTGCGCGGCTGCCTCGCCGCGCCCGCCTGGCCGCTGCACGCCGACGACACTAATGAGTTCCACAGGTACCGTGTACCGTGACCCACCACACCATATGTTCTCGGTGGTGCTGCGGCGCCTGCGCGGCTGCCTCGCCGCGCCCGCCTGGCCGCTGCCCGCCGCCGCGCCGCACGCCGCGCCGCTGCACGCCGACGACACTAATGAGTTCCACAGGTACCGTGTACCGTGACCCACCACACCATATGTTCTCGGTGGTGCTGCGGCGCCTGCGCGGCTGCCTCGCCGCGCCCGCCTGGCCGCTGCCCGCCGCCGCGCCGCACGCCGCGCCGCTGCACGCCGACGACACTAATGAGTTCCACAGGTACCGTGTACCGTGACCCACCACACCATATGTTCTCGGTGGTGCTGCGGCGCCTGCGCGGCTGCCTCGCCGCGCCCGCCTGGCCGCTGCCCGCCGCCGCGCCGCACGCCGCGCCGCTGCACGCCGACGACACTAATGAGTTCCACAGGTACCGTGTACTGTGACCCACCACACCATATGTTCTCGGTGGTGCTGCGGCGCCTGCGCGGCTGCCTCGCCGCGCCCGCCTGGCCGCTGCACGCCGACGACACTAACGAGTTCCACAGGTACCGTGTACCGTGACCCACCACACCATATGTTCTCGGTGGTGCTGCGGCGCCTGCGCGGCTGCCTCGCCGCGCCCGCCTGGCCGCTGCACGCCGACGACACTAACGAGTTCCACAGGTACCGTGTACCGTGACCCACCACACCATATGTTCTCGGTGGTGCTGCGGCGCCTGCGCGGCTGCCTCGCCGCGCCCGCCTGGCCGCTGCACGCCGACGACACTAACGAGTTCCACAGGTACCGTGTACCGTGACCCACCACACCATATGTTCTCGGTGGTGCTGCGGCGCCTGCGCGGCTGCCTCGCCGCGCCCGCCTGGCCGCTGCACGCCGACGACACTAATGAGTTCCACAGGTACCGTGTACCGTGACCCACCACACCATATGTTCTCGGTGGTGCTGCGGCGCCTGCGCGGCTGCCTCGCCGCGCCCGCCTGGCCGCTGCACGCCGACGACACTAATGAGTTCCACAGGTACCGTGTACCGTGACCCACCACACCATATGTTCTCGGTGGTGCTGCGGCGCCTGCGCGGCTGCCTCGCCGCGCCCGCCTGGCCGCTGCCCGCCGCCGCGCCGCACGCCGCGCCGCTGCACGCCGACGACACTAATGAGTTCCACAGGTACCGTGTACCGTGACCCACCACACCATATGTTCTCGGTGGTGCTGCGGCGCCTGCGCGGCTGCCTCGCCGCGCCCGCCTGGCCGCTGCACGCCGACGACACTAACGAGTTCCACAGGTACAGTGTACCGTGACCCACCACACCATATGTTCTCGGTGGTGCTGCGGCGCCTGCGCGGCTGCCTCGCCGCGCCCGCCTGGCCGCTGCACGCCGACGACACTAATGAGTTCCACAGGTACCGTGTACCGTGACCCACCACACCATATGTTCTCGGTGGTGCTGCGGCGCCTGCGCGGCTGCCTCGCCGCGCCCGCCTGGCCGCTGCACGCCGACGACACTAACGAGTTCCACAGGTACCGTGTACCGTGACCCACCACACCATATGTTCTCGGTGGTGCTGCGGCGCCTGCGCGGCTGCCTCGCCGCGCCCGCCTGGCCGCTGCACGCCGACGACACTAACGAGTTCCACAGGTACCGTGTACCGTGACCCACCACACCATATGTTCTCGGTGGTGCTGCGGCGCCTGCGCGGCTGCCTCGCCGCGCCCGCCTGGCCGCTGCCCGCCGCCGCGCCGCACGCCGCGCCGCTGCACGCCGACGACACTAATGAGTTCCACAGGTACCGTGTACCGTGACCCACCACACCATATGTTCTCGGTGGTGCTGCGGCGCCTGCGCGGCTGCCTCGCCGCGCCCGCCTGGCCGCTGCCCGCCGCCGCGCCGCACGCCGCGCCGCTGCACGCCGACGACACTAATGAGTTCCACAGGTACCGTGTACCGTGACCCACCACACCATATGTTCTCGGTGGTGCTGCGGCGCCTGCGCGGCTGCCTCGCCGCGCCCGCCTGGCCGCTGCACGCCGACGACACTAATGAGTTCCACAGGTACCGTGTACCGTGACCCACCACACCATATGTTCTCGGTGGTGCTGCGGCGCCTGCGCGGCTGCCTCGCCGCGCCCGCCTGGCCGCTGCCCGCCGCCGCGCCGCACGCCGCGCCGCTGCACGCCGACGACACTAATGAGTTCCACAGGTACCGTGTACCGTGACCCACCACACCATATGTTCTCGGTGGTGCTGCGGCGCCTGCGCGGCTGCCTCGCCGCGCCCGCCTGGCCGCTGCACGCCGACGACACTAACGAGTTCCACAGGTACCGTGTACCGTGACCCACCACACCATATGTTCTCGGTGGTGCTGCGGCGCCTGCGCGGCTGCCTCGCCGCGCCCGCCTGGCCGCTGCCCGCCGCCGCGCCGCACGCCGCGCCGCTGCACGCCGACGACACTAATGAGTTCCACAGGTACCGTGTACCGTGACCCACCACATCATCATATGTGTCGTTTTCAAACAAAAGGTACCGTTGTCGCTTGTCAGAAGGACGCTCTGACATGTTTCTCGTATAAAGATACAAGCAATTTTCGTCCGTAAGCGACAATGTGGTACCTTTTGATTGAAAACGTCACATATATTAGGTACTATACATATATAACGCGATTGTCACGCCTATTCAGTGTAGATACATAGAAAACGGTTGTACCTTGTTTTGCAGAAAATTGTTTCATAGAATGTAATGTTACGCAGAATTTTAATTTCATAGAAAACATATTTTTTCTTAAAGGGTCGCACTTCCAACCTAGCCTACTTTTCTGTTAGACCTAATGGGTTCTATTCTACACAACTGTCCATATACACAACACATACATATTAAATTAAAATAAAATAAAATAAAGAACATCATAATTTAACACAATACAAACACACCAAGTGTTTTAGCTGTACCATAGAGTAACTTATACTAGAGCGGTACTGTCATAGTAAATTTTGTAACCCCAGTAAATTCACTGCCATCTGTCGACACACTTTAAAACTAAAAATGAAGATTTATAAAAATACGATAGAATGTATTTAAATATAGATAAATGATTTTTTTTATTTGCATTAATTATTTTTATGATTTTGACCCATGTTCTTTCACTGATATGCGTTAAAATTGTTAAATAGCAAACGAAACCGTCAACGCCATCTATTCGACTGTAGGCCAAAACTAGTAGCGCCCTCTGAACGAGAATCAAATTTTCTTGATTTTCGAGGCACGTTTTTTCCTTAGACTGTATCTATCTATTACGGAGTTATATCTATCTTTGGCTGTACCTAAAAAGTTTACGGTTTTTATAAAAAAAAAGTTTCTATGAAATGAAAATTCTGCGAAACATTACATTATATGAAACAATTTTCTGAGAAAGAAGCGGACACCTTATTACTCTCTTATATTGTAATGTTTAGATAGTTTTGTTCTCTGATATTTTTCACTGTAGCTATGATATGGTGTTGTATTAATTTTTGACGTTTCCGCTTAACTTGTACACTTGTTTTGAATCGCGCTAGTCTTTAAGCCATAAACAACAACAACATACAACTGTATGTTTCTTATGATATTGTACAATTTTAAATGTACCTAATAAAGTAAAATAAAATAAAAATCATGTTAAATATACGTTTTATTCCAGACTGTGGTCGGCTCTTCAGTTCCTGTACTGTATCCCGGTCACCGACACCCAGTTCACCGTCGAGTAAGTTGCCCAACTCTGTTACCGTGCCAATGAGGGCTACCGCGTTTAATTTCGCCGCTAGAGGCGCTAGTGTAGACGGAGATTTTTCAAAATGTCAAATGCATAAAAGTTTTGGGGGTTTCAAGCTTTTTTATCGGGAATTTTCACTCCTTATTCATAATCGTGGTAAATCTTTGTCCATCTTTGATTAATCATGGTAAACGATAGATATAGCTCAATAAATGTTAGTGGTTTAAAAAAGTGCCAACTAAAGTATATGCAAAACAAAATTAAACAGGTTGAAAAAATGGCACTAAATGTTACGTTAAAATACCTTATAAATATAAGCATAGAAGAATTTTGAGATTTGTTTTTCTGGACCTACATCTACAGTGGCGCCAACTGGTGAGCACAAAAATGGTATCTGTGAACGGCACGTCTGTACACGCGTCATGCGTCATAGTGTAAGTTGCTTAAAAATAGTACTGAGCGGCCGGCAAACGGCCGTCAATCTGGTGTCGCGGGGCGAGGTCACTCGAGTCGGGGCGGGGCGTTGCGTGGCCGTTCTGTATGATAATACTATTACTTAGCATCATAAGGAGACATTTAACATTTACCCATTTCTGATTTCATAATCTTCTTCCAGGGAACTGTTCGGCGAAGGTCTTCACTGGGCAGGGTGCACCATCGTAGCCCTGCTGGGGCAGCAGCGCCGCTTTGAGGCCCTGGACTTCTGCTACCATATCCTAAGAGTCCAGCGAGTCGATGGCAAGGATGAGGTGGTCAAGGGAATTGTAAGTATATCCACCTATCTGTCTAATAGGAACTATCTGTCTCATTTTAAAACGACTAGCTAGTTTGCTCTGAAACTTTGTATTTACAATAGGATAAGGTATATCTATGTCTGTAATTAGTTTATGTAGCTTCAGATACCATAGTTAAAAAAAGACGTATTTAATTTTTTCATACAAAATTTGTTTTTGCTCTATTTCGTTTGGTTTATAAACTGGAGCTATATAAACTAATTTCAGTAATTCTCGGTGCGCGAGTCCGACTCGCACTTGTCCGGCTTTTTTGTTTTTCTGTGCTTTTGACTAACACATTATTTTGTTTCCACAGCCGCTAAAGCGTATGGTGGACCGCATCCGTCGCTTCCAGGTGTTGAACTCGCAGATCTTCGGCGTCCTCGCGCGCCACCTGGCGGCCGACGACGAACGTGCTGGGGTCGAGCATGTGCGGTGCTTCCCTCCCCCCAGCGCACCCCAACATGTCGTCAACTAAGGTAGTAGGCGAGTGGGGAGGGTGGGGGGTGGGCGACATGGGTCGATCATGTGCGGTGCTTCCCTACCCCGAGTGCGCCCCATCATGTCGTCAACTAAGGTAGTAGGCGAGTGGGGAGGGTGGGGGGGTGGTCGACATGGGTCGAACATGTGCGGTGCTTCCCTACCCCGAGCGCGCACCAACATGATGTCAACTAAGTTGAGGGGGGGCAGCGACATCTAGCGGGGGTCGAGCATGTGCGGTGCTTCATTCAACCATTAAAGTCGACGAGTAGAAAAACGATTTTTTTGAAATTAGTCGTTGAAATGACCGGTACTGACATTTTATCTGACTACATATATGACGTACGCACAACGACGACGTATGGTGATGGTGACGTATGATGTAAGTTGCTTGTAGAGACACTATCTCAGGGCTAAATATAATTTTGTCAGGGTTTACTTGAGTAAACCTCATAAACTAAACATAAACCTATTCCCACGAATAATGCCAATATCTTACGTGCTCACTAGCGCCACTGCTAAATAATTGTGATTATTTAAATTTAACGATAGATATTTAAAAAAGGGGGGCCGCTACGTACTGTGTTTTGTATTTAAGTACCTTTTGAATACATCAAACTAGTTTTTATGTTGCTGGATTCGTAGATCTATGAACTCAAAACAAAAACGGCCGTTTTAACTTCGGACGCTTAGATTGACGGATCCAGCAACGTAAAAACTATTATAATGTATTTAAAAGGTATTTAAATACAAAATACAGTACGTAGCGGCCCCCTATTTTAAATATCTATCTTTAAATTTAAATAATCACAATTATTTTGCAGTGGCGCTAGTGAGCACGTCGATGAGCTCTTAATGAAAAAATATATTGAAGTGTTCTTTTTATATCCATCGATAATTTGTTAAGATTAATGAAATCAATAGCCGTATATTTAAATAATTATTTAAATCCCAATTAGTAGTAGAATTTAGATAGTGTTTTAGAAAAAAGACAATTTGTATTCTTTAATGTAAGTAGCATTAAGATTATATTCATTAGCGCCACTTGCACCATCTCACTAACCCGGGGTTAAGCGGTTAAACCGTTAACCCAGTAACTAACTGTACTGGTAACCGTGGTAACTCCAGGTTTAACCGGTTAACCCCGGGTTAGTGGGATGGTGCAAGTGGCCCTTAGTGATTTAACTTGCTTTGTTTAGAAATTATATTTAATGCATTTATTGTTGCTTTAAATAAGTAAAATCAATACGGAACGTTGACGCCGCGCGAAATATCTATATTATGTATCAACACAAAAACTAGACGTGTTAAAACATGTTCTGGTTCATTTTATATTTAATTTCACTTAATCCTTTGACCGCCAAACACGTCAAGTGTCGCGCGCGGCTACAGCCCAATATCAACCTTCGTGCATAGCGACAAGGTTCACAATGGCGCCGCACACGACATGCGTGGCATTTGAAGGGTTAACACGTCCTAGTATCACCGTTTAACCATAGAGTAACTTATACTAGAGCGGTACTGTCATAGTAAATTTTGTAACCCCAGTAAATTCACTGCCATCTGTCGACACACTTTAAAACTAAAAATGAAGATTTATAAAAATACGATAGAATGTATTTAAATATAGATAAATGATTTTTTTTATTTGCGTTAATAATTTTTATGATTTTGACCCATGTTCTTTCACTTTGTGTTTTTTTTTCATTATTTGTTTTTTTTTTCATTATTTGTGTATAATACGGATCCTTAAACGGAGTCATATTTTTTCATTTTTTAGATCGATTTTTTTGCCTCCTCAAAATAATTTATACAAATAAAAAAAGCATTTATCCATATAAAAATACATCTTATGGTATTTTTATACATCTTAATTTTTAGTTTTAATCGTGTGTACATAGATGGCAGTGAATTTACTGTGGCTACAAAATTTACTATGAAAGTACCGCTCTGTCCTAGTATATCCTCTTTGGCCTTATGAAAACTCGCAGACCAAATATTAATTTGCAATTATGCCATAGATGGCTTTCTGTTCTCTGCTACAATTTTGGATTAATAAAGTGTTTAATGATGTATTTCGTTTATTTATATTGTTTAATTAAGTTATGAATAAGATTAAGCAATACGATCATGTAATTCCATTTATATCCACTTTTATAGAAAATAAATGTTTATTCTTATGTTGAATTTTATTTAGCAAGCTGTATGTATAGTAGGGGAGACTCGGCTATTTTGTACCGCCTGTTAACAGTGTTAACCTTTTCGACGCCGTGTCAAAAAAAACACACAGTGTCACAAAAGCACTCATCCAGACGCCACGTCAAAAGTGAAATTGAACTTTATGCATATGCACGTAGGTCTATGTTGCTCTGCGGTCTTTAACCGATTAATCGGTCTTTAGCGTTGAACCTACGGTGCGTATATATCGGTCATTGGCGTCCAAAAGGTTAAATCGTATCACATCTAGACTTCCCATTATTTTTTGCAAGCTTCAAAAAGAATGCAATGTCTGTCTGTCTTTCTTTCTGACCTGACCGATTTAGATAAAATTTGGTATAGAGATACTTTAAACCCCGAGAATGGGTAATATTTTTATCAATCATCATCATTCCACGCATACGAAATGGCGGGCTGAAGCTATAATAGGGGATATTACTGCAATGTTCTGCCACCAGAGTGCAGCACTAGCCCCTTTAGTAAAACCATAGAGTAATTTATACATACTGTGTACCTTTAACAGGTTTTTGACAAGTTTCAGAGCATGGAGACTATATAAAGGAGCTAAATCTCTATGTATGAAAAGTGTCCATCAAAAAACAGTAATTAGGCGGCGCCACCATACACCGAAATACTACCAAAAACAACCTACGTAATTTGGTCGGGTTATTTGTTGGTCCATGTTATACTCATGTCCCAGACCCTAACTAGCGCCACCGGAGAGATTAGGAACTATTATTTAGTCACTTTTGCAACAATTCTGCCATAAGAGATTGGCATCCGTTCTATATTATCCATATTTCAGAGATAATAAAATATGACATTGATGCATCAAGGCGGTTTGTTTACAAAGGACCTACCGGGAAACGCGAATCCGAAATTTCGCTATCTGCCTCTTTATCGGTCGAATATGCAAGAGTGACAGAGATGTTAAACAGTGGCGTAGCTTGGCGTGGGCGAAGGGGGCCGTCGCCCGCGGCCTCGCACCCCAAGGGGGGCCCCGCGCGAGGCTCCTTAGGGTACAGTGAAAGAAAAGGGCCTCGCAGATGCGATTTCGCCCCCGGCTAGATTAGTTTACGCTGATGTTAAATAACTAAATTTCAATTTTCTTGTTTCGTGATAAACCCTCAGATTGTTGTAGTGGCGCCCCCTAAGCAGTTTCGATTAATATTCCCTATTGGGTGGGAGGTTTTTCATCTCCCGTAGCTACCAAATAGAAGTAAGACTTACAGGTTAGCAGGTTAGTTTAGTAAGTTGCAAATAAAAATCAAAGTAACTTTCGACGTATTTTTATTAAGACTTACGTTATAATGCTCTATACTACGTTCCTCGATTTACGGCTACAGATAAAAAACCTTATCGATATACATACATAATATATTACAACAGTTCTTAGCGGTACATGATTTAAAAAGAAATCTAGATTTCTACCGGTTGGATATGGCTGAAGCGATAAAAAGTTTTTTTTTTTTAACAATTATGGCCTGGATGCGAGTCCTATAAACCAAAAAATAATATTGAAATATGTTGTTTACAATATTAATATAAGGTTTATAATATTTTATCAAAAATTAAAAAAAGCGTATTATATTTTTTTGTTAAAAAGAAGTATTTGTTGTATGGCTTAAATAACTAAGCTAATTTGGAATAAATAAGTTATGTAACTTACTTCAGATTACAGTAATTTTAACCATCATCACTGGTGATCAATCACGAAACAAACTAGTTTTTGTCAAAGTACAGTCTAATTTCAACCTTAAATCTGAGAACTAAGGTTGACACATCTTACTAAGCCTGAAAAGGGTTAGTCTTAATTTTACTGTGATTAACACACTAACTTTTTTTCACTTCAGCCACAATTCGCGCCAAAAGTGACAACTATAAAACTTTTGACGTTTGCCGGCAAAACAAGCTACCCACAGCCTTTACCTAACGGTAAAATAAAATTAAACGTGAAATGCAGTACCCGCCTACACATTTATTATTAAAAATATATTTGACAAAGCGATAGCTACTCTATTCGCACCATTTTTCAATCTTATTGAACAACAATTCAAAGACAACGAAATATTTTTTTATTTTAAATGGTAACACTTTCTCCATAGATATAAAATAAATATATTTTTTTATTTCAATGAAATATTTTTGAGTACCCCGCTCTTATTTTAGAGGTAGGCACAATTTGTTTTAAAGCTTTTTTTGGTGTTGTCTTTGAAATGTTTTCAATCGGAGACGACATTTCAAAAGATCACGAAAAATAAACAAATGATCCATTTCAAAATACCGTTACAGCTGAGTATAGGTACTACACGTTACTCAATTAACAGTTCCTAAGATCATAGTCTATTCTATATTTTAAGAACCTATTAACATAAGCCGTGGTAGAGGGCCACTCTGCAATGCAATATTCATATAAACTCATATGTACACACATATATATGCCTTTAATTTTGTACTTTCTTCCAAAATGGGTTTAAACGAAACCTTTCACAAAAACAATCAGATACTTACCATTTTTTTATTATTTATTTAATTATTTTATACATAAATAAACAACTTATAAAGAAAATATGTTACAGTGTTATAAACTATTGTATTTTACTTATTGCAACGCGCCGGCGTCAGCGACACCATGATTTTTATTCTATTTTTTTTATTTTATCAGTCGTTTATGGTAAGCAAAAAAAACAGGCCAAGCTCTCTAGAATAGGCAATCAGCTTGAACCTAAAAACCTGCGATCTAATTTGAAACTAAATAAAAATGGAATCTTTCTATCACATTTTTTTTTTCATTTACACGGTGATTAAAAAGCGTTGGTTAGCGATGCTTATACAAAGTTAACCTTACACGTAGTGAAAAATAAGTTTAATATATGGGGCATTTTCTATGAAAAGGGACCTTATTGTCGATGGCGCTTACGCCGCACAGCGTCGCGCGGCATTGTATTTATATCGGAGCATCGTTTATAATAGCGTAAGCGCCATCGACAATAAGGTCCCTTTTTATAGAAAATACCACATATGACGTTTATTTAATCAGAAACAAAATTGTAAATCAATACATAGATGTCACTATCGCATCTATATTAATTTGATTTGTTATTTCGCCTGTTTAAATATGGTACACAAATCAAATGGTAAATGACACATTACGAATTGTTTCATTTTCTAAAACATTGTTCACCTTTCTTAAAATACCTATCGGAATGAAGCATAGATTGACAAAAACACAACATTTATCAATCATTTGTGTTGTATTGTTATTTGATGTTCAACACAACTTCACTGGTTTTCCATTAAACAAAAAACTAATACAAGTTTTCAAATCTGTAATACCTAATATGCCAGTTCACTTTCTCATTCTAACATATTCTTTGAGAGTAAGAGGCATACTGACATTGTTAAAGTTATCTTCAGTTGTTCACGTTTACATATTATTTAGTGTCGGACACTAAATACTTAAAATTTCATTCAAGAAAAAACTTATCAAGAGATTTTTTTCACTTAACTTTTACAAGTGATTTATAAAAATCGTACATGAGACAATAGTACATTATTGTCGAGGCTCGGAAGTAGCTACTTGCTGGCTGAGGATTCGTTTTAAACGGACGACCTTGGGAGTCCGTTTAATTGAATCCGAAGCCAGCAAGTAGCCTTCCAGCCGAGTCATATATAGTGCTTTTCTCAAAAATGGCGCAATAAATGCAAATATAATAGAAATATTTTACAGAAGCAACATTGTTATGTACATATTTTCACAGAAAAAAGTAAAAAGATTTGCTTTGCCGCCGTTTTATTTTTTTAATTAAAAATGGAAGTGTATTTTTCTGCTGAAAATACGCCAACCTATTTGAGACACCTAAATAGTCGCGGTACCAACATTATAATAATAAGTACTGATCATCTGTTTGGCTGTTTAATGGACCTATGCCTTCATTTGATATGGCCACTTCAACTTTTAAAAAGTTTGAAACTCGACAAATAATGGAATTTGTATGCAACATTGCAGTCCCGAAATCGAGACTGCAATGTTTTTAACTTTTTAATTTTTTGACTGACCATAAACTATGCACTTCGCGACCTACTTTTTAACCGGCAACGTCGACTTTGCCGTCCATTTTTGAGAAAAATAATTAAATACATATTTTGTAGATCCCTTGATAACTGCTCTTCATTTTGGTTATGAATTCTGTTGTTCTTTATGTTTATACGAAAGTTAATACAAATTCAGTAGCCAACGTGACATTCAACCTTTTCGCTTAAATCGTAAGGTCGATATTTGAATAAGGTTGTTATTAATTATCTTCATATAATATTTTTTTCATTTATTGGCTATATTCAGATGTTAGTACTTTTGTTAAACTTATATCCAGATCCAGGTATAAAATAAAACTGTCAATTGGACAGTTTTTTCCAAACAGGACAGAAAAACGAAATATTGAGTAGAAAAGTAACTTTTATTGAGTCGTGTTCTTTCATCTCAATATTTCGTGTTTTTTTCCTATATTCCTTTTTGAGTATAATGACAGTACCACACGCGACTCGACAGACACACATTCTGTATATGTGTCGTTTTCAAGCAAAATGGTACGACCATGGAGACTATATAAAGGAGCCAAATCTCTATGTATGAAAAGTGTCCATCAAAATACAGTAATTAGGCGGCGCCACCATACACCGAAATACTACCAAAAACAACCTACGTAAATTGGTCGGGTTATTTGTTGGTTCATGTTATACTCATGTCCCAGACCCTAACTAGCGCCACCGGAGAGATTAGGAAGTATTATTTAAAGCTGAAAGCGGTCACTTTTGCAACAATTCTGCCATAAGAGATTGGCATCCTTTTCTATACCATCCATAGGTACGACATTGTCGCTTGTCATAAGGACGCTGTGACAGGTTTTTCGTATAAGGATACAAGCAATTTTCGTACTTATAATAATAAGCGACAATGTGGTACCTTTTGCTTGAAAACGTCACATAGTTGTTTGCTGGTTCAAATACAATGCGTCTTATATCTATGACTAACTACAGTTTGTTAGTTAATCAAAATATTTCATATTAATCCACTGGGAGTTAGCAGTAATAGTTTTTATCCTAATGTTTTAGGAAAGCGTTATTTAGTTCGCATGTATTTATTATATTTCATAATTTGGTACCTATAATGGTGACACGATACAAAATACGTATTTTTTTTACATTTTCGAATGCGTCAGTCATTATTTAACGCGAAACGTATGAACGCTGTTAACTCATTATGAACGTGTACGCGTAGCTGTTACGCGTATCAGTGTCTGTCCATCTGTCTGTCTGCTACCAGCTCAACTGTCACTCGTAGTGCTTCTTGCGGTCCATGTCGTCTTCCGAGGACCGGTTCATCGGATGGTCTGTGGACAAGGTATTTTGTTAGATACGGTACAAAAACTTACTTAGGACAGAGATAATTAAGAAAATATAGAGTGCTCACTCCATACATCAGTTTTGTTACCAAAAAGCCATCCTCCTCCTGCCATCCTCCATGCCATGCTCCATCATCAGCGTCCTGGCCATGATCGCAGACCGGCTGGATTGCCCATATATGAGTCACTGTGTAAGTGTTCATGTACGGGCTCCAGCAAGTAAATGATTGTACAGTCGCCATCATATATATCGGAGCGGCCAAGGTGCTCAAAAATATCTGAACAAGCACTCTAACGCCTTGACAATAGAGGCGTGCTCAGATATTTGTGAGCACCTTGGCCGCTCCGATATATCTGATGGTGACTGTACATATATAATTTAGTGTGTTAACGCCTCGTCTTTGTTCGGGCATCTTCGGGAGCCGTCGCCGACGCAATGCATGGTGCGGGGCGCGGGGCGGCGGGGCCGGCATCGGCCATTCTCTCAGCAATCTTGCGACGGACGGACGAGCCCGTCCGCTTACCGTGATATTATAACACCTCTGTATCACCAAGTTATATTATACGTGCATGTACTGGACTACGAGCGTCATTTAGCTCACCTCATCCACGACCCCAAGATCTTCTCGTCCACCCCTACATGCGTGGACAGTGTGATTTTTTTTTTAAATTTATGTAATTTAAAGTTTATTTATAACTACTACTACTATTTTCATTGTAATGTTTAATTTGTACCATTGTGGACCATTGTTGTCTGAAGCTAAATAAATGATTATGAATGATTACGATTATCAAAGAGGATATAATAAGACAGAGCGGTACTGTCATAATAAATTTTTGTAACCACTGTAAATTCACTGCCATCTATCGACATACTTTAAAACTAAAAATTAAGATTTATAAAAATACGATAAAATGTATTTAAACATGGATAAATGATTTTTTATTTGCATTAATTATTTTTATATGATTTTGACCCATGTTCTTTCACTGATATGCGTTAAAATTATAAATAACAAACGAAACCGTCAACGCCCTCTATACGAGAGTAGGCCAAAACTAGTGGCGCCACCTAATCGAGAATCAAATTTTCTCTATTTTCGAGGCACGTTTTTTCCTTAGACTGTATCCATCTATTACGGAGTTATATCTATCTTTGCGATTATGAAAAAGACTATTATTCTCGTAGTCTACATCTAGCGTTAAGTAGCGGAACTATCAGTACTGCTACTCGACACTAGATGTCACATGTGTCGCGACTGACGAAAATTGTATTGCTCAACAATTTATAACTAATATTATAAGCAGAAGGAGTCGAAAATAGAGTTCCGGTTAAACCGGTTATATTAGCTAAAAATCGTTGAGCACTTTCCGTTTGCATCGACATCTATTGTCGAGTAGCAGTACTGATAGTTCAAGCTTAATATCATCGTTCGTAGACGTTTCTGCTTGTTGAAAATTAATTTACAGTTACAGAAAATTATTTAGCACATCGTAACTGGTGAATTTACAATATGACTTGGAACTCCGGTCACAGGGCGGACACGCTATACATCAAAAATCACTTGCGTTTCATGTGTGAACGGCACGTCTGTACACGCGGCATGCGTCATAGTGTGAGTAAGTTGCTTAAAAATAGTACTGAGCGGCCGGCAAACGGCCGTCAATCTGGTGTCGCGGGGCGAGGTAATTCGAGTCGGGGCGGGGCGGTGCGTGGCCGTTCTGTATGATAATACTTTTACTTATTCTGTGCTCCGGTGGCCGTTAAAAGAAGTGTAACCTGTTACGGTAGATGTCGCTAGGGCCCCCTAGACCCATATGGTGGAAAGATTCGCTGGCTCATAACACCTATGTATCACCAAGTTATATTATACGTGCATGTATTGGACTACGAGCGTCATTTAGCTCACCTCATCTACGACCCCAAGATCTTCTCGTCGACCCCTACATGCGTGGACATAGTGTAATTTTTTTTAAATTTATGTAATTTTAAGTTTATTTTATAACCTATTTTAATTGTAATGTTTAATTTGTACCATTGTGGACCATTGTTGTCTGAAGCTAAATAAATGATTATGATTATGAAAAAGACTATTATTCTCGTAGTCTACATCTAGCGTTAAGTAGCGGAACTATCAGTACTGCTACTCGACACTAGATGTCACATGTGTCGCGACTGACGATAATTGTATTGCTCAACAATTTATAACTAATATTATAAGCAGAAGGAGTCGAAAATAGAGTTCTGGTTAAACCGGTTATATTAGCTAAAAATCGTTGAGCAGACTTTCCGTTTGCAGTGACATCTATTGTCGAGTAGCAGTACTGATAGTTCAAGCTTAATATCATCGTTCGTAGACGTTTCTGCTTGTTGAAAATTAATTTACAGTTACAGAAAATTATTTAGCACATCGTAACTGGTGAATTTACAATATGACTTGGAACTCCGGTCACAGGGCGGACACGCTACATCAAAAATCACTTGCGTTTCATGTGTGAACGGCACGTCTGTACACGCGGCATGCGTCATAGTGTGAGTAAGTTGCTTAAGGCGATTCCCTGAGCCAGAGAGCGAAAAATCTCCTTATATGATCATGTTTTCCTAAGAGGCGTTGATATTCGTAGACGTGGAAAAAATATATGTAGTTCTTGACTATATTATCTTTAATATCATAGCTTCCGATACACGAATTATGACACTTCGCTCGATACAATTAATTCCCAAAGTAACCTCTAACTCGGACTTTTAATCCAACTTTACTCGGTTATTTATTATGTGATACTATAAATAAAAAAAGAAGAAAAAACAATCTTAACTTAAATAATAATATCATAGCTTTCGAATTTCGATATTGTAGGGTAACGTTTTTAAAATAAATAAAAATCAACAAAATTCGATCAAAATTGACACCTGGCGCGCATGATCTTTCCCGTTCTTTCTTGCGAAATGTGACAGAGACAGCGGCAAACCGATGGAACGGCCTTAAAAATAGTACTGAGCGACCGGCAAACGGCCGTCAATTTGTTGTCGCGGGGCGAGGTAATTCGAGTCGGGGCGGGGCGGTGCGTGGCCGTTCTGTATGATAATACTATTACTTATTCTGTGCTCCGGTGGCCGTTAAAAGAAGTGTAACGCTGTTACGGTAGATGTCGCTAGGGCCCCCTAGACCCATATAGTGGAAAGATTCGCTGGCTCTAAACGAGGTATTGGTGGCTCAGTTGGCAGAGCGCTGGAGTATCCAGAGGCCGAGATTTCAAGTCTGATCCAAGGCAGTAATTTCTCAATTTTTAGATTTCCGTACCCAAAGGGTAAAAACGGGACCCTATTACTAAGACTCCGCTGTCTGTCTGGCTGTCCGTCTGTCACCAGGCTGTATCTCATTAACCGTGATAGCTAGACAGTTGAAATTTTCACAGATGATGTATTTATATTTCTGTTGCCGCTATAACAACAAATACTAAAAACAGAATAATATAAATATTTAAGTGGGGCTCCCATACAACAAACGTGATTTTTTTTGCCGTTTTTTGCGTAATAGTACGGAACCCTTCGTGCGCGAGTCCGACTCGCACTTGGCCGGTTTTGAAATTGATTGTATACTGACCGTGCTGCATCTTGGGCACTAGCACGACGTTCCCGTCGGCGGCCTGCTGCAGCGAGTACTGCGCCGAAGACAGCTGCCTGCCCTCAGCGTCGCGGAGATTCTGAAAGGAAACACCCATTATTTAGATGCTAGTGTGTTTCTGCTTAATACAAAATTAATCGTATACTCTGTTTAAAGCCGTTCCATCGGTTTGCCGCTGTCTTTGTCACATTTCGCAAGAAAGAACGGGAAAGAACATACGCGCCAAGTGTCAATTTTGTTCGAATTTTGCCGGTTTTTATTTATTTTAAAAACGTTACCTTACAACATCGAAATTCTAAAGCTATGAAATTACTATTTATGTTAAGATTGTTTTTTCTTCTTTTTTGTTTAAAGTATCACATAATAAATAGCCGAGTAAAGTAGGATTAAAAGTCCGAGTTAGAGGTTACTTTGGGAATTAATTGTATCGAGCGAAGTGTCATAATTCGTGTATCGGAAGCTATGTTGTTAAAGATAATATAGTCAAGAACTACATATATTTTTTCCACGTCTACGAATATCAACGCCTCTTAGAAAAACATGACCATATAAGGAGATTTTTCGCCTTCTGGCTCAGGGAACCGCCTTAATATGATTAAGGGTCAGTTGCATTGCACCAACTGTTTGTCATCGTTAATGAGTTCGCTAAATTTTATTGTATGGAAAGTGACGTTGATCAGTCTGTCAAGTGCGGATGGTGCAACTGGCACTTAGACTGCCTCTCAGTCGTGAGCGTATGATGGTCGCGCATGGTGCGCACCTCGTCGACCAGCGTGTGATCTGGTCCAGTTCGTATACTCACTTGGAACACGTGCCTGTAGAGCGCCGCGAAGCGTTCCTTCACGCGCTGCCTCTCAGCCGTGAGCGTATGATGGTCGCGCATGGTGCGCACCTCGTCGACCAGCGTGTGATCTGGTCCAGTTTGTATACTCACTTGGAACACGTGCCTGTAGAGCGCCGCGAAGCGTTCCTTCACGCGCTGCCTCTCAGCCGTGAGCGTATGATGGTCGCGCATGGTGCGCACCTCGTCGACCAGCGTGTGATCTGGTCCAGTTTGTATACTCACTTGGAACACGTGCCTGTAGAGCGTCGCGAAGCGTTCCTTCACGCGCTGCCTCTCAGCCGTGAGCGTATGATGGTCGCGCATGGTGCGCACCTCGTCGACCAGCGTGTGATCTGGTCCAGTTTGTATACTCACTTGGAACACGTGCCTGTAGAGCGCCGCGAAGCGTACCTTCACGCGCTGCCTCTCAGCCGTGAGCGTATGATGGTCGCGCATGGTGCGCACCTCGTCGACCAGCGTGTGATCTGGTCCAGTTTGTATACTCACTTGGAACACGTGCCTGTAGAGCGCCGCGAAGCGTTCCTTCACGCGCTGCCTCTCAGCCGTGAGCGTATGATGGTCGCGCTGCGTGCGCACCTCGTCGACCAGCGTGTGATCTGGTCCAGTTTGTATACTCACTTGGAACACGTGCCTGTAGAGCGCCGCGAAGCGTTCCTTCACGCGCTGCCTCTCAGCCGTGAGCGTATGATGGTCGCGCTGCGTGCGCACCTCGTCGACCAGCGTGTGATCTGGTCCAGTTTGTATACTCACTTGGAACACGTGCCTGTAGAGCGCCGCGAAGCGTTCCTTCACGCGCTGCCTCTCAGCCGTGAGCGTATGATGGTCGCGCTGCGTGCGCACCTTGCGGTCGCGCATGGTGCGCACCTCGTCAGCCAGCGACGTGATCTGGTCCAGTTTGCGCTTGCGGCAGTTTTGGGCAGCCACCTGTCGACAGATAGAAACTGTTTGGTCATTTGCTCAATAACTAAAAAAACCGGCCAAGTGCGAGTCGGACTCGTGCACCGAGGGTTCCGTACTTTTAGTATTTGTTGTTATAGCGGCAACAGAAATACATCATCAAAATTTCAACTGTCTAGCTATCACGGTTCATGAGATACAGCCTGGTGACATATAGACGGACAGAGGAGAACGGAATACCCCTAAAACCCTAAAAAACACAGTATTACAACGCCACCTAGCGAGTTAAATATGTCTAAGAAGCTCGACAGACAAGATATATTTAAAAAATATCCAGTTTATTCATTTGGGAGACGTACTCGTCGTCGTCGTACTGATAATTCCGCTACTTGACGCTAGATGTCGACAACGAAAATAATAGTCGTTATGGTAAACAAAACTGATGTATGGAGTGAGCACTCTGCCTACTTAATTCTCTTTGCCCTTACCTTATTTTTGCCTCGGCGTCGGATGTCACGTATAAGTGACAACTGCGCTTTGCTCAAGTCGTGTTTTGACAACCACTCGTTGAGTATGGTCTCATTTTGAGTTACGTCGCTATTTTTCTTACCTTATTTTTGCCTCGGCGTCGGATGTCACGTATAAGCGACAACTGCGCTTCGCTCAGGTCGTGTTTGGACAAGCGCTCGTTGAACTCGTCCATCGGCAGGTTGATTATGTCGTGAACCTCCATGGGGATGCCTGTGGGGAATATTTTAGGTTAGAAACTAGAAGCGAGATGACATATTTCATTACGAAGCCATAAAGCAATGTTATCGCTCGCAGACGTTTCTGCTTGATAACAATTAAGTAGTTTATATAATTTGTAAAGCAAGTTATTATTGAAAGTTAGTATACCGTCAATCGGGGTGAATAGGGATGGCTGGGGTGAATAGGGACAAAATTTAAAAGGTGATTTACCTGACAATTTCTTAAAAAATATTAACACTAATTGTATCATACAAAACCTACGATTATTTTAAAAATGAAAATGAAAAATTATTTATTTAGGTAAATATTTAGTTTTGACAATACAGTTAATGGAGGCTCCTAGTAAGTATAATATACCTGTGACAGGAGATCCCGCTCTTCCCCGACAACATTTTCAATCAAATAATGCAATTTGTGTGGGTATTTTTTAAGAAATTGACAGGTAAATCAAATTTTAAGTTTAGTCAGTATTTGTACGAGCGCCCGCCGGCCGCGAGTGGATGCGAGAGCGGGACGCAGCACACGAGGCGAGAAGAGCGCGGGCGATCGGCCACCGGTCAGGCGGCCAGTCGCCGAGTCCAGTCTGACGCACGCGCATGTCGCTCAGAGCCAATTTTTATATTTTCGTAACTTTAATTCAAATTGTGAACCTAGTAATAAAATCTGTCATGTATTGCTGGTGTTCTTATTGTCCGCCTGGAGTCTGGACAGTATTCACCCCAGCCAACCCTATTCGCCCCGGTTGAGGGTACCGTAGTGTATTGGTGTGAAGTATACCATACATACCGAGCGCCTTGGCGCGCTTCTCGTCGCGCGACAGGTGGCCGGCGCCGGCGCACGACCCGCCGTCCGACACGCTGCCGTCCGTCAGACGACGAACTGGAAACCAACACACATATTCAATATACAGTGTGGAAAAAATGGTTTACTAATGTATTGCCAAAAATCGTTTCCCAAAGTATTACTTCCCAAACTATTTTACGCAAATTATCATTTGGCAAAATTTCATTTCGCAAATTTTCATAATCCACTTTTTTTTTTTTTTTTTTTTATGACCCAGGGGGAATCCTTTATGGATCCCACTGGCCCGGGAGAGGCCTATTGGGTATGTCCGACTCCCACGGACTAAACCCCCTGGGGTGTTCCGCCGCGCGCTTTGTTGACGGGGTTTCGGGAACTCGATTGTAGACCTCCGATACTTCATAATCCAACCTAATCTAACCCAACCTAGTACGTCATTTTCATTTCGCAAGTATGGGGTTGGGAAATGAAATGGTTGCGAAGTAAAAAACTTGCTAAATTTCATTTGGGAAATTAAACTGATGCCATAAGTTTGTTGGGAAGTGAAATTTGGGGAAAAATATTTTGGCTAAACGGCGGTATCCCGGAAAAAAATAATGAGCCCTGGAGGGAAAGTGGCTTAAACATTCTTTTATTTTTGAAATTTTCACAGATGACAGGTTTGAAGGCCCTTTCCCTCCAGGGTCCATTAACTTTTTGCACACTGTATGGAGTATTAGGAGTAGGATACACACACAGGACCATCGTTTTAAAAACAATTTAAAAAAATCTACGTATAATTTTGTTTGTGTTCTTTTTTTCAGTAGTCTTTATTATTAGTCGCCTACAATTAGACTTGCTATGCTCGCATGATAAGAAACTTTTAAACAGAGTCCTTGAGCGAGTGAACCGAGGTCCATAAGTCTTAGGTAGTAGGTTCGTAAGATGACATAGGCATAGAGTTGACTGATAAAAGGTATGGTCGCTAAGTCAAAACTGTGACTTCATGGCAAGCCGATTTCGCACGCACACACACTTATTTATCTGATTTGAGACATTTACAGTGTGTTTCGCATGTAAACACGAAGAAATATTTAGGTACGTTATGAAATCACAATTTTGTCGTAGTGATCCTATCTCTTTTTTTTTATATCATGGTCCAGATTTTGTTACTACATCTTATCAATTAGAAAGTTATAACTATCTTCTTCTATCTTTTAAGTACCGTCAACCGGGGTGAATAGGGATGGCTGGGGTGAATAAGGACAAAACTTAAAATGTAATTATTCGATATATTCGATCGTAAATATTCGATTGAAAATAATCGTAGGTTTTATATGATACATTTTTTTTATTGAGAAACAAACAGTCTTAAAATAAACATGAGCAACTTAGCTAATAGCTACAAATTGATTTTTTATAGACCTATAGTTTCCTGATTCACATATCGAGGTACAATTAAAAAGTAATGATAAATAGTGCAAACTTGTAGTACCTAGTAGCTGTACATAATCATAACAATAGTATATGTGTATAGTATTTGTGTGAGTATTTTTTAAGAAATAAGTAAAATTACCTGTAGTTTCGTCCCTATTTAACCCAACCCAGCCATCCCTATTCACCCCGGTTGACGGTGTCACTATGTGGTAATATTACCTCGTTTGTCCCTGAGCGCGGGCCGCTCGGGCGCGAGGCCGGGCGCGGAGTAGGTGTGGTTGTGGCGCACGCGCTCCGGCGGCGCGTGCGCATACCGCGCCGGCCCGGGCCCCAGTCCGTTCTGTTCAATCAAAATATATCTAATGAATATTAGGGGGGGGGGGGGACATCTTACACAGATCAATCTAGCCCCAAACTAAGCAAAGCTTGTACTATGGGTGCTAGGCGACGATATACATATTTATATAGATAAAAAACACCCATGACTCAGGAACAAATACCTGTGCTCATCACACAAATAAATGCCCTTACTGGGATTCGAACCCAGGATCATCGGCTTCTCAGGCAGGGTCGTCAAATATGGACGTTTATACAACAGTCCACACTTTGTTTAAGTTAGTTTAGGCATACTCGAAGCGCTGGTGGCTTAGCGGTATGAGCGTGCGACTTGCAATCCGGAGGTCGCGGGTTCAAAACCCGGTTCGTACCAATGAGTTTTTAGGAACTTATGTACAAAATATCATTTGATATTTACCAGTCGCTTTTCGGTGAAGGAAAAACATCGTGTGGAAACCAGACTAATCCTAACAAGGCCTAGTTCCCCCTCTGGGTTGGAAGGTCAGATGGCAGTCGCTTTCGTAAAAACTAGTGCCTACGTGAATTCTTAGGACCCCAGGCTCCCATGAGCCGTGGCAAAATGCCGGGACAACGCGAGGAAGAAGAAGAAATGAGCACGATTATGACCGCGACTTTTTCTTAAATCTAATTTGTTTACTCCGAAATCAAGCAAAGTTACTATGCAGTATCCGGCCGGATATAAAAATAAGGGCCGGATACCGGATAGTAGCCGAATATCTTATCTGTACCTGTAATAAAGCATGGCTGGAGTGCGCAGAGTTGAGGTCTAAGACGGGCGCCACGGCGGGCAGCGGCGCGGGCGCCGGCGCGGGGTGCGCGTGCGTCAACTGCCGCGCGCCGAACTCCACTGCGAAAAATGGCAAAAATTACATTTTTGGTACCGTCAACCGGGGTGAATAGGGATGGCTGGGGTGAATAGGGACAAAACTTAAAATGTGATTTACCTGAATTTGAATTTAAATTGTATTGAATTGCATTATTCGATTGAAACTTACTTTAATTTTATTGTTGTAAAATTGTATTGTTGTATTTTTCTTTGTATTAATGTATTTATGTTTTGACATCCATCTTGCATAGTTGCATATCTATTTAGGGTTGTCATAATTCAAGTCATTATCTGTGGTCGTACACGCAAGGGACTTCAAGTTGTGCCAACCCTAATAATTGCTCGGAGCAATGCTGAGCCGAACGGAGCTGAGAATGCCCTAAAAATCTATATGTTGTGTGATGTAATAGAGGATATTACTGCAATGTTCTGCCACCAGAGTGCAGCACTAGCCTTTTTAGTAAACCATAGAGTAACTACATACATACATACTGTACCTTTAACATGTATTTGACAAGTTTTCAGAGATAATAAAATATGACATTGATGCATCAAGGCGGTTTGCTTACAGAGGACCTACCGGGAAATGCGAATCCGAAATTTCGATCTGCCTCTTTATCGCTCGAATATGCAAGAGTGACAGACATGTCAGATAACGAAATTTCGATTTTCTTGTTTCGCTATAGACCCTCAGATTGTGGTAGTGGCGCCCCCTGCACAGAGTTTCGCGTAATATTCCCTATTAATGAACGACCACTTGTAAAAAAAATAGTAATTCTAAAATACGTCACATTTTGATTAAGTAATTCTTCCTAAACATATCATTTTTAGAAAATGACACGTCGAGACACTAGGCCCTTGGGGTAAGGGGGCACGGGGGCTCCACAAAGCGCTTAGCAAACGCCTGAGGGAGGCCACAGGTGACCCTCGCGCGGGCGGCTTTCTCGCGCAAAGATTGGCTATAGCAATCCAGCGCGGGAATGCCGCCTGCGTGATGGGCACCTTGCCTAGGGGGCAAAATTTAGAAGGGCCTTTTATGTAAGTATTTTTAAGTTTATTTTTACTTTAGTATTATTTAGTATTATTATTTAGTTTGTAATTTGTTTATTGTTTAAGTATCTTTTAGTTTTTTCTTAATTTTTTCTGTAATTTATTTTAGTTAAATAAATATATTTCACTTAAAAAAAAATATTTTTTAGAAAAGAAGTGAAAAGCGATATACTCTTCAGAAGGCAGACTTACCGTTGTGCATATGCATATTTTCGTGCGCGTACGCCTGCTCTGGGCATTCGTACTTGACGACCGCCGGCCGCGGGGTGAGTGTCTCCATAGATGGCGCTGGTTGGTTTTGTTCCTGTAAACAAAAATAGCATTAGTAATAAGTTTTTGCAAAGATGCGCTTACCATAAGGACGAGATTTGCTTGTGTGTGTGTGTGTGTGTGTGTGTGTACGTGTGTGTGTGTGTGTGTGTGTGTGTGTGTGTGTGTGTGTGTGTGTGTGTGTGTGTGTGTGTGTGTGTGTGTGTGTGTGTGTGTGTGTGTTATTCGTATAAACGAATAACCTGTCAAAGCGTCCTTATGGCAAACGACAAATTTAGAAAATAACATACCTATTAAGTAGTAAAAATACGGTAAAAACATATTTCTTTAATATTTTTTTAAATAGGGAATATTACTGCAATATAACACTTTAAACTCTCGCGTTTTGAACACATCTTTAATTATAAAAACGGGTCTACCGCGAATACCGCGAGTTAATTTCATTATATTTACCTTAAATTCCGACGTTTCAGCTGAGTTGCACCAGCTGTGGTCACGGAAAGACTGACGTCCCAACAAAATGTCAATAGAGATCTAAGTAAACACTAAACTACCCGAAATTAGTTTGTAAAAATGTTCAGGGTAGACACGGAAATTGCCACTACCCGTTAAACAATTTAAGGTAAAAACAATGAAATTAAATCGCGGTATTTGCGGTAGACCCGTTCGTATAATTAAATATGTATTACTGCAATGTTCCGCCGCCAGAGTGCAGCACTAGTGCACATCCTAAAACATAGAGTCACTTATATACTATGCCTTAAACTGTTTTTTGACTAGTTTTCACTATGACAGTGATGCATCAAGGCGGTTTGTTTACGAAAATCGAAATTTTGTTATCTGCCTCTCTATCGATCGAAAATGCAAGTGATAGAGAGGCAGAAACCGGACTTCCGATTTTCGTGTTTCGAGGTAAGCCCTGTGATTGTGCTAGTGACGCCCTCTACGCAGAGTTTTGCGTAATATTCCCTGTTAAGCCCAAGTAAAAGAGATCTGAACGAACTGTCATCCGGTTAATCATTTGACACGACAGGTATAGCGACCCTATCCCAGTATTTTCAACTGTGGTTTTTTATTCAGAGCCCACTGTGTCCCACTGCTGGGCAAAGGCCTCCCCCCTCTTTTTCCACTGGTCTCTGTTTAATGCTATATCCGGCCAGCCTGTCAAGAAGGAGTCCAAGTTATCCCGCCATCGCCGACGAGGTCTGCCGGATCCCCGGTTAGACTCGTGGGGCTCCCACTCCGTGGTTAACTTGGCCCACAAGTCATCCGGCATTCGGCAGACATGACCAGCCCAGTCCCATTTCAACTTGGCCGCTTTCCGAGCTACGTCTATTATTTGAGTCTTAGAGCGTAGCGTGGTGTTTCGGACTCGATCTCTTAATTTTACACCTAATATGCTGCGCTCCATAGCTCTCTGGCAAACCCCGAGTTTGGACTTCTGAGCTTCCGTCAAGGACCAGGTCTGAGCACCGTAGGTGAGAACTGGAAGTACGCACATGTCCATAAGCCTACGCTTGAGTGACAGAGGTAGGTCTCCCTTCATCAGGTGTTTCATTGACCAATAGCTCTTCCAGGCGTTTTCGGTGCGTCTTTGGACTTCTTTGTCCTGTCGCGCCTGGAAAGAGACTATTTGGCCAAGATAAAGGTATTCTTGGACATATGCGATGTGTTCTCCTTTTATCTCAATCCTACGTTTTGTGCTGTTAGTCATGACCTTGGTTTTTGACATTTCAACTCTGTGGTAACGTGCCTTTATTAAACTGCATTAGTAAGCGTCCACTGTCAGATGACGTTACTAGTCCGTACGCTTGTTAGCCACCGTATATCCGTACCTGGAAGCACCGTTTGCCGAACATGTGGTGTTTCTTCTGTGGTTGGTGCGAGCGCTCGCGCCCGTACGTGCCATCATAAGGCCGGAACTTTGAGCTGAAATTAAAATAATACTTAGTTTGTTGCACAAATTACGTATTAAGTCTTAAAGGATATTGTTGCCACAAAAACCGGCCAAGTGCGAGTCAGACTCGCGCACGAAGGCTTCCGTGCCATTACGCAATAAACGGCAAAAAATCACGTTTGTTGTATGGGAGCCCCACTTAAATATTAATTAGTTTGTTGCACAATTTACGAAACACATAAAGGATACCAAAAAAACCGGCCAAGTGCGAGTTTTACTCGCGCACGAAGGCTTCCGTGCCATTACGCAATAAACGGCAAAAAAATCACGTTTGTTGTATGTGAGCCCTACTTAAATATTAATTTTATTCTGTTTTTAGTATTTGTTGTTATAGCGGCAACAGAAATACATCATCTGTGAAAATTGCAACTGTCTAGCTATCACGGTTCATAAGATACTCGTCCAGCCTGATGACAGACGGACAGACAAACGGACGGACAGCGAAGTCTTAGTAATAGAGTCCCGTTTGTACCCTTTGGGTACGGAACCCTAAAAACGTTTGCGCGTGGTAGCCCAGTGTCATATCATATGGATGAGACGGCGCTATCGGATGCCGAGTCTATCTTTCTCGCTCTTACCTATGGAACTCCTGCGCAGAGTCGCTGCCATCGCACCACTCCCCGTCAGAAAGAGATGGCACGCGCTCCGAGCCCATGGATGAGACGGCGCTATCGGACGCTGAGTCTCGCTCTAAAATGTATGACAGTTGTATAAAAAATTAGAGAAAAAAAATTTGACTAGGAAATTTTTAGTGAACAGTATTCAGACACACGAAATACATTAGGTATATACACAACGAAGTTTAATAACATGTAGTCGGACCAAGTTAACTCTGCATGAGAATACGTCGTTTATAATGTCAGGCCTCAACAGATTTGGCTTGATTCTGAGGCCTAAGATACACTTGTAAGTTTTACCAGATAATTAAAAATACATAGAGTGCTCACTCCATACATCGGTTTTGTTAACAATAAGACTATTATTTTCGTAGTCTACATCTAGCGTCAAGTAGCGGAACTATCAGTACTGCTACTTGGCAATAGATATCGCGGCAAACGGAAAGTCTAATGTTCAACGGTTTTTAGCTAATATGTGTCGTTTTCAAGCAAAAGGTACCTTTTTTGTCGCTTGCCATGAGGGCGCTCTGACAGGTTATTCGTATAAAGATACTAGCAAATTTCGTCCATATGGTAAGCGACAATGTGGTACCTTTTACTTGAAAACGTCACATATTATTACCGGATTAACCGTAACTCTTTTTTCTACTCCTTCTGTTTATAATATTAGTGTAATGCCGCACAAAATCCGATGTCTGTCGATAAGGAGGTACTGAGGTACTGACCCGCTATCATCATGTGCGAATGGTTGTGCGGCGCGTGATGGCCGCCCGCGGCCCCGTCCAGCATCCGCATCGTGTACATGCCTGGAACAACACAAATTTCGACTTATATTATTCAGTAATATCGCGGAAAATCGGAACAAACCGGACAAGTGCGAGCCGGACTCGCCCACCAAGGGTCCCGGACTTTTTAGTGTTTTAATCATTAAATCATTTATTCATTTGCAAGAATGTACACAAAACAAGTTCTTACAATATAAAGATGTCCAATACATTCTGCTTAACAAAGCATGCAGAGAAGGCTTAGACTAAACTAAATGACAAATATTTTAAGTACCTAAGGAGATGATATTATTACACACATGTCAATTATCAGAATTCCAGAAAGACTATTATTGTAAAATAAAGTAACATTATATACTTCAATTAGTAGAATGTCAAATTTTGAATCACATATAATAATAGAAATATTCATTCAATAATTAATTTGCATTATAATCAAAATCAAAATATTTAAGGCTGTAGAAACAATTTTGTTGAAGCCATTTTGTCACTTTGTTTGTTGTTATATCGGCAACGGAAATACATAATTTGTGAAAATTTCAACTGTGACAGACAGACGGACCGGCAGACGGACAGCGGAGTCTTAGCAATAACGGAACCCTAAAAATGATTACAAAATGTACTTATGAACGCTGCGACAAGCGAACAACTCGCGAACGCAAAGCGAAGCGGCGCGGCGGGCACGCCGCGTTCGCATTCGCAACGAGATAGCTCACGTAGGACACTTCTATAAGTATCAAAGGATTGATTGACTCCGCGCCGCATCGCTTCGCTTCGCGCTACGTAGTACGCTGCGTAAGTCTCACGTCAACACATTTACAATGATGTAATTCATATAAAAACTTAACTAATTCTCGTACCACAATGTAATCAATTTAATTATTAACAATAGGCGGATGATTTTCTGAGCGATTATTTCCAAAAATATCGAACCAGACCGAACCGAACCGGACCGGTACCGAATACCGATAAAGTACCGAACCGGACTAATCCAAATGAAGCCTAGTTTCCTCTCTCGGTTTGAAGATCTTTGGTTTGAAGGAAAGATAGTAGTTGCATTCGTAAAAACAAGTGCCTGCGCAATTCCTTTGATTTAGGTTGCCGAAGGGACACCATGGTGCCTAGCCAAGGTGACAATCGCTTGCGCTACGATAACGAAACGCTTTGTGTCTATCTATCACTCTTCCATATTAGTGTGACAGTGACAGTTGCGTTTCGTTCGCTACGGAGCGTAAGCGATTGGCATGTTGGCTACCCAGGCCCCGTAGACAACATGCCAATCGCTAACGCTCCGTAGCGAACGAAACGCAACTGTCACTGTCACACTAATATGGAAGAGTGATAGAGAGACACAAAGCGATTCGATAGCGAAGCGCAAGCGGTCGGCACCTTGGCCGCCTGGTGTGACAATTACGTGATTACGCTATGAAGATGGCAGAATAAAATGAGATAAAATCAGCAGATAAATTTTGATAAAAAAAACTCACAAGTCAACTCCTTCCTCAATAAGTGTTCAAAAATCCACTTTTGCAGCATACTAATGCTCACTATCTTAATTTTGTTATGCACAATATAAAAGTCATGTCATTCGCATATACGCGCGTTCGCATGTGTGCGTGACTTTTGACTATTCAAATCTCAACCTTAAATGTTTACAAATAACGTTGGAATTTAAGAAATGGTGATTTTTGGTCATATAATCGTTACACTGATAAAAAATATGCTGACATCGAATGACTAGCACAAATGGGGCAGCAAATACGTCACGATTACGAGTGTTAATACAGAACAAACCTAGATAAGGGAGATAGTAAGCAAATTTGAGCGTTTTGCTTGTATGACTAGTTCGTTAAAATCACGTGATACCTTTATAAGTGTCATTGAGAGGACAATGACTAGGCGTAAATGGGTGAATCCATTTTTAGAACACTGATTTCGTGTTTTAGACTCCCTAGCAAAGAAAAACCGGCCAAGTGCGAGTCGGACTCGCGCACCGAGGGTTCCGTACTTTTTAGTATTTGCTTTTATAGCGGCAACAGAAATACATCATCTGTGAAAATTTCAACTGTCTAGCTATCACGGTTCATGAGATACAGCCTGGTGACAGACAGACGGACAGACGGGCAAACGGACAGCGGAGTCTTAGTAATAGGGTCCCGTTTTTACCCTATGGGTACGGAACCCTAAAAATCGATTTTTCAAAAACAATGTTGTTTTTTTTTTACTTTTTTGTTGCCACGGGCATTATTAAATACATAAGTATTTGAATAACACATTAAAATTACCAACTTGATCAGATAAAAATTACATTTTGCACGGTAACGCAGCAGAAAAATACAAAAATGGTGTGTACCTGATTTTTGTATAGAATAGAATAGAAGAGATTTATTCAGAAAACGCTTAAATTTAGGTATTACATAGACAACAGAACAATTTATTATTAATAAGCGTCACTGAAAGGGTCTCCACTCAGCTTAATGTCAAGATACCAGTTACGGATCTCGACGCTGGTCTTCCGTGGAAACCCTTCCGAGAGCGCGCAACTATACGTACATAATATTGTATGGGAGAAAACTTTTTATTGCAGCGTTACAGTACAAAATGTAACTTTTATTTGATCAAGTTGTTATTTTAATGTGTTAAATTAATACCTATGTATCTAATAATGCCCGTGTAAACAAAAAAGTCAAAAAAACAACATGGTTTTTGAAAAATCAATTTTTCTTTGCTAGGGAGTCTAGAGACACGAAATTAAGTGTTCTAAAAGATGATTCACACAAATATAAGATAACTGTCTTCTGCCTGTGGTTTCGTTTTCATATAATTACTTTAATATACAAATACGAATGCATATATTTCATTACTTTTCATCACACTCGCTCGGTAAATGTGGAATTGCACGCAGGCCTAGCGGGAACTATAGAAAAAGTTTTCCCCAGGGAGTTATGAAGTTTCTAGTATTATAAACAGTTTCTTGAATTCATATTTTCATAGCAAACATTTATGATAACTTTCACTTGTTATTGCAAAGTCCTTGCAAAGGTCACTTGTTCCGCCTAGATCCTTTATCATTATCACATCAGTGATTATGTATTTATATCTGTCATTTTCGACCGCGCCACAATATCACATCGATTGACAGGTGCCAGGTGGAAGAGGTCTTCCATCGATATCGACTCGGTAATTTTCACATTACGTATGACATATGACACAAACATATTTTTTTTTGTGTTTACTCATTTTAGGTGAATATATCCGTCTCGGAAGCGGCTCCTAAAACCACCATATGTATCAGTTCTTTCCCAAAATGATGTAAGGAATTTTTGGCATAAAAAAGATTTTTTCTGGCATATAGGTAGAGTAGGTTTTTTTTTAATTTTAAATTAAAAAGTTTAAAAGAAAAAGAAGACACAAATACCTGACAAAAGCCTCAGCCTGAAAATTTTGACATTTCCTGGACGATAATTTCTTAGCAGTAAAACAGCAGCGTTATGTAATTTTTAAGGATTATAAATATTATAATCGTTCTTAGGGTTCCGTACCCAAAGGGTAAAAACGGGACCCTATTACTAAGACTCCGCTGTCCGTCTGTCTGTCTGTCACCAGGCTGTATCTCATGAACCGTGATAGCTAGACAGTTGAAATTTTCACAGATGATGTATTTCCGTTGATGATGTGTTGCCGTTATAACAACAAATACTAAAAAGTACGGAACCCTCGGTGCGCGAGTTCGACTCGCACTTGGCCGGTTTTTACAATAAAATGAACTGAATTATTATTCTATGTGATTAATGTGTTAATTATTGTCAGAATAACTCTAAATAAATGTCAGTGGCGTATCGTGTACTTTTCTAGCCGTAGGCGAAACCACATCTGCGAGGCCCTTTTCAATGTGTATTCCCAAAATAAATAGGTTATCTTTGCGAGGCCCCTCTAAGTGCGAGGCCGTGGGCGAGGGCCCCATTCGCCTACGCCAAGCTACGCCACTGGATGTCGGAAATTTACAGTTTCAATAAGAATAAATGAAAGAGGTTAGCAAATAAGTAATGAAAGAACCAACGCTCCTAATTATTATTTTTTACTCCAAGGATGAGTCACATTTGTTATTATGTTATTTAATTGCTTGCTATCGATAACACTTGAGTCGATATTTAAATAATCACTAGCACTAGTACGTTTTGCCCCCGAAAAACCGAGCTATGTTCATAAACTGTCAAATCTTACACCAGACCACAGATCCGCCTACCAACTCATGATCGCAAAGGAAGTGGAACTGCCTTCTAGACAAAGAGAATTAAGAAGACATAGTCTACATCTAGCGTCATGTAGCGGAACTATCAGTACTGCTACTCGACAATAGATGTCCCGGCAAATGGAAAATCTAACGCTCAACGATTTTCAGCTAATATAACCGGATTAACCGGAACTCTATTTTCAACTTCGTCTGCCAGTTATATTGTTGAGCAATACACTTTTCGTCAATCGCGACACATGTGACATCTAGTGTCGAGTAGCAGTACTGATAGTTCCGTTACTTGACGCATGATGTGAACTACGAAAATAAGTCTTATCGGTAACAAAACCGATGTATAGAGTGAGCACTCTATGTCTTTTTAATTCTTTTTGCTCCTAGAGACGGCTGCCTTAGTATGCACTCATAGATAGCTGCACTCTACAACCCGGTCACAATATCTGTGTACCTGACCTCGTGACGTCATATCGGCGGTCTGGGTACGGTGTGAAAAAAAGTTTTTTCGAGAAATGTGGAGGTGTAGCGGCAACGAAGATGCTAACCGTACTGTCGCACCGGGGAGTGCGCGGAGAGGTGACAGGGGAAGCGGGAGAGGCGCCACATTCCAGCGAGGTGCACAGATATTGTGACCGGGTTGTACTCAGGGACCGGCCCGCTATCCCTTATCGGGGTTTTATAAGGGTATTGCATAAGGCTTAACTCACCATACCCTTTGCCAGACGAAACCCTTTGTTTTGCTTTTAAAAACCCTTATATAAAGCTACCACATTTGAGTAATCGGTAGCCCAAATACCCTTACAAAACCCTTATCATCCGCTCACCAACACCTTGCATATTGCTTATAAGGGTTAGCCTTATAAAGGGCTTCCCTTTTAGCATATAAGCGTGCTAATTTAAGTCGTCTACCTTGTTGATAAAGCACACATTACTTCGAATCCGAGCAATCGTCGGCGGCGACGGCGGCGTTCTTTGACTAGGCACGTATTTTCTTTCCTTTTCATACACTACCGTAGATATATACTAATCCTGTCTCTTTCACGCAAAGGGAAACCTTTATAAAAAGCGCTTAAAGATAAGGGTAACCCTTATTAAGAGCTAGCCTTATTTTTGGTTAGCTTTTCGGTAAGGGTTAGTCAAACGTAAGGGTATGAATGGGCTTGCAGTTCAAAAGGGAAAGTCTTTCAATGTGTTAGCCGTGTTTAAGTGTCGCCCATTGAAAGGGTTTTATCGCGGAAAGGGTTGTCCGGTCCCTGGTTGTACTCTATCACGATTTAGGGCAATTTGATTTATTTTTTATAAGTTTTTAATTTATTTTTTCCCCTTTGTGTCTTGTGTTTCGTGTAAATGGTGTGCGCACCAAATGTCGACTGACTCGAGCGGCGAGACGTGCTAATGAGCCTGATGTTCAAAATTAAAGCTAGAAGCAAAAAAACTTGACTCGATTCGATCTGGATATTTTTTTAATCATTATAATAATACAGTCGTAGTCAGGCAAATTAATTTTGTCAGTAGAAATCGGCGGGAAATTTGAAAAACAACCGCGCCAAGGTTCGATTTGCAGTAAAAAAATAGTTTTTCTACAGACAAATTGTTTGCCAGACTATAAGTGGATACGTCACATTTGTTTGTTTGTATGAAAACTTACCATCATATAATTTGTAGTAAGAATTTAAGTATTCAGCGGGGTCAGGGTATAACAGGTGACTCGGCAAAAATGGCGGCAGGTACGGCGCGCCGTACGCGAACGGAGACACAGACAGATTCATCGTAATCTCTGATTATCACTTCAATTATTAACTATTTCTACACTGTCACTTAACAAAACAACAGTCAGACATCCTTTAAAGCTGTTCACTCGTATATTTCACACACACAACTAATACAACTCAATATTTTCGATCCAATCTATATCGTTATCAGTACAAGGATTATGATAATCTTTTCTTTAGAAACACAAAACATCCATAGAAATCATTTTCTAACTCTCTTTTGTTATAGATTTAGGGAAATTTCTGTGACGTCATGATCAAATATTAGCTTTACAATCAGGCGTATCTCTTAATACCTTTGCAAATAGAGACATGACTTTCCTTTGTCTCATTTTCTTATCTGTGGCGCCCTTACGGGAAAGTCACAGGGGTCGTGGTATTGTCTATACTTGAAAGTCCAGAGACAATAGTTGTATCGTTTGAGAACGGCCACTGGGACCTTGGTAAGAGAGTCGCAGCTTACTCTTGGGCGACGCAGAGCGCAGCACAAGCGGCATGTACATTCAGAAGTATGCACCTTTCTACTCTTCAAAGTACGTTGTTTCAGGAAGTATGTCATATGTAGGCTTTTTGGTAACTTCGGTGAAAACAACCCTTGAGTTTTTTGACTAAACACTTTTATTACGAAGCTTTAAGGCTTCTTAAAAGTCTATATAATTCACAATAGTCTTTAAATTGCAATAGAGCAATTAAGTTTAAAATATTTAACACAATTTCCAACCCGAAATCGATTTGAAAACGGTCAAAAGTCTAAAACAAAGTTTTTCAAAACACAGTCCTTTAAAAAAAATGTTTTACGCGATTCACTTAACAATCTCATACATTACAAATAAGCGGTATACGTATGAAAAAACACCCATGTTGGACAATTAAAAAATAAACTATATCCTTTCGAAACAACCGAAAACGCCCGGATAAAACACCTTTATTTTTTTAAACGTCTAGAGCTCAGCCAGCGCGAGAAAAGTAAAATGGCTGCCGGTTGCGCGCTCTCTTAAATAAGAGGCGTCTAGCAAACAATATTATCTTATTTACTGTCTGTATACGCTGTTTACACACAAAAGGATTATTTACGTCTTTTTATATATCGACCTCAAATACGACTTTGAAATAGTAATAATTAATTTGGGCATTACATTTACGTGTGTGTAGATAGGCCGGCGCGCGAGCGGTGACTAAGCGGTAGTTTGTTTATGTTGACCGTGATTAGGCGAAATCGAGTAATATATACCTACAGTTGAAACAGCACTTTGGGAAAGGTTAACTACTCAACTTTTTTAACAAGTCAATAGACAAGATATGTGTGTATGTGTAGAATATGTGAATAAATTTTATTAGGTTAGGTTATTAATTATTGTATTTTGGAACATTTTTATTTTGTAATTTTTGATTGTCAACTATTTATCAGAATGTCAATTATTTTTATTTTATTTCTAGTTTTAACTTTAGTTTTAATTTTGTAATATCATAATTTAATCTAA
This sequence comes from Cydia strobilella, assembly GCF_947568885.1. Taxonomy (NCBI): domain Eukaryota; kingdom Metazoa; phylum Arthropoda; class Insecta; order Lepidoptera; family Tortricidae; genus Cydia; species Cydia strobilella. The sequence continues at coordinate 3,095,422 of NC_086066.1, read as the reverse complement.
TTATTTTACATTATATCTAGTGTTTGTTTGTATATTTATTTATTTATTTATTTATTTATTTATACTTTATTGCACATAAAATAAGTACAAATGGTGGACTTAATGCCTTAAGGCATTCTCTACCAGTCAACCACTGGGCCAAAAAGAGACGTTATATTGTTGTATGTAAGGTGCTTGTACTATAATTTATGTATATATTTATCAGAATATATTTTCTATATAGACAAGTCAACGCACATTATTTTAATTTTTTTACCATTTATCAATGGACCATACAAATTTTGAATTTCACGACGTGTTCACGACTATTTTTAGTGATAAAGTTAGCTTGTCAGCGATATTTGTCTAATATTATTAGTGTGTTGTCATGGCAACCCAAACGATTTGACAGTTTATAGACAAATATTATTAGACTAATACCGTTCCAGAATTGGCCCCAGATCCGTGGTAAAATTATTGTCGCGCTAGAATTAGAAAGATCATAATACACACCTGTCACTGATCTTTATCGTATCCGGTGGGTAAAACAGTCGCATGACTAGTTCTTGATTTGAACAACAAGTATATTCCCAAGTAAATATTATTGAAAAACATGAAAACATTGGAAACTTATGAAACAATAGATCTCTTTAACTGTCACATACTCGTAAACTTTATAAACATACGTCACGTAGTGTTTGGGTCATAAATATTTTTATAATAAATAAATAAATAACCTAGACCTACGTCTGCAGTCTGTGAGCATGTCATGGATAAAGCCAATCACTCAATAAAGTTTGATAAGCCTGGTTCTTGCCAAGGAGAAGCGATACATACCCAGAATACTGCGCGACACCATTGAGATTAAGAAATATCCAAACTTTAACAGGGAACATGGCTTTTCTCTACCACCAGCTTGGGATCCGGTAGTCCATCTGATAAAGGAGCAAGCGAGACATAGACTGTGAGACCTTTGTGTTGAATGATGCCGGACATTCTGAGTATAATATGTTTTGAAAAGATGTGTCCCGCCGAGTTTGTTGCCGGTCCCATATTGGGATATCCTCCTACAATTTAGGAGGGGATTAAATCTTCTACCGATCGTTCGCACAAAAGAAACAATGGCTTTGGTTTAACAGATGAGGGTCTTAGACGTAAAAATCATTTGGGAAGATGCAGACTATACCACAAAAGGTAAACTGTTACGAGTAAAGTATGAATGTGTCAGGATTTTAAGGGTGATGTCAGGATACCCATTCCATTTTTTCATATAGCAACCCTACCCCCGACCCTGCGCAAAAGGACCCGACCTACAAGAGGCTACTGCTTAAGAGGTGACTGCTTATCAGGCGGGCCGTTTACTAAAAATACTCAGGCCGTTAAAATACTCAGAGGGCCTACTGCGAACACCGAAGTTCGCAAATTGCGGGTATCTTTCTTTGTCACTCTAATTACGCCATAATTGGAGTAAAAGAGAAAGATGCCCGCAATTTGCGAGATTCGGTGTTTGCGGTAGGCCCTATAAGAGCTCGTGCGCAGGCCGTACATGCCAATTAGAATCGAATCAAGGTAACATGACAAATGCCCTTGACTAGATGTTAAACTAGTACGCAAAACCTTATCGGATATTACTTATTTGTAAGACGTAAACGTTACATTGTTATTTAACTTTGAACATTTATTATAAAATCATCCATTCAAAACTCAAACTTAACGTTTTAGTAATTAAATTCAAATTGTAATGTAGAATTTCATAAATAGCGCTCATTTTAAATATTGAAAGCGCCTAAGTAAACTGACAGACGATTCAAGATGGCTGGCGGGTGTGACCGGTTAAAACTGCTTTTGTGTATGAAGTGGCTGAATGACATAAGTTTGTAAGAAAATGTTGTAAAAACATTTGTTTTAACGTGTCGGTCGTTGAGCTCGGCAATTTTATTATGTTTTTAGGGTTCCGTACCCAAAGGGTAAACGGGACCCTATTACTAAGACTCCTCTGTCCATCTGTCTGTCACCAGGCTGTATCTCATCAACCGTGACAGTTGACATTTTCACAGATAATGTATTTTTGTGGTCGCTATAACAACAAGTACTAAAAAGTACGGAAGCCTCGGTAGGCGATTCCGACTCGCACTTGTCCGGGTTTTTTTTATTAGCCTACTTTGGTGTCCACTGCTAAGCAAAGGCCGATTATTGTTATTATAAAATTAAGTACTCATCATATATAGTTTGAATGTATAGTTGGAAGGTGGCCAGTAATCGACGATTTACCCTACGATGCGTTACTGAGACACTTTTAAAAACCTTGTCATTGCCATGACTCTTTATCATACCTATGACAACCCGATTATTACGGATAATATTAGGTAAACGATCCGCAAGTTATCACTAACACTGATATTGTAATGCAAAAAGGTACGAAAATTCGCTAGAAAGGTATGACTTGTCAATATTTCTATAAATTAATATACATTTTTATATCAGATAATTGTGATATTCAGGACATTACCCACCGAAATCATATAAAGTTATCACTAACACTGAGATTGTAATGCAAAAAGGTACGAAAATTCGCTAGAAAGGTCAAAAAAGAAAAAAAGGTAAGAAAGAAAGGTAGGTTGTCAATATTTCTATAAATGAATATACATTTTTATATCAGATGGTTGTGTTTTTCTGGGCATTACCTACCGAAATCATATAAAGTTATCACTAACACTAAGATTGTAATGCAAAAAGTTAGCAAATTCGCTAGAAAGGTATGACTGTCAATATTTATATCAATCAATATACATTTTTATATCAGGTGATTGTGTTGTTCTGGGCTTTACCCACCGAAATCATATAATCTATTATACTTGTAGATCCTCGTAAGGCCGTCAGTCCTACCCGTAGTACAAACAGCAACAATATTAACTCGACCTTATGCCTTTTGTTATAAGGTTTACAAACTGTTAGCAAAGAGGGATATAATAAGATAGAGCGGTACTGTCATAGTAAACTTTGTAACCACAGAACATTCACTGCCATCTATCGATACACTTTAAAACTAAAAATGATTGCATTTATTATTTTGATATGATTTGACCCATGCCCTTTCACTGATATGCGTTAAAATTGTTAAATAACAAACGAAACCGTCAACGCCCTCTATACGAGAGTAGGCCAAAGGTAGTGGCGCCATCTGATCGAGAATCAAATTTTCGTGATTTTCGAGGCACGTTTTTTTCCTTAGACTGTATCCATCTATTACAGAGTTATATCTTTGATATAAGTAAAGAACGAGCGGCAACTCCTACATCAGTTTTCTTACCAAAATGCGCTTTATTTCGTAGTCGACATCTAGCGGCAAGTAGCGGAACTCTCAGTGCTACTCGAGAATAGATGTAGCGGCAAAGAGAAAGTCCAATGCTCAACGATTTTCAGCTAATATTATAACCGGAGTAACCGTAACTCTATTTTAGCAATACACTTTTCGTCAGTCGCGACACATTCGACATCTAGTGTCGAGTAGCAGTACTGAGAGTTCCGCTACTTGATGCTAGATGTCGACTACGAAATAAGGCGCGCGCACTGATGTATGGAGTTACCACTCTTTATTACTTATATTTCTCTATGGTGATAGTGATCTATGTATTGTTATGTATGTGGGTATGTGTATGAATGTGGGTATGTTTGTGTCAGGTGTAGTAATTTTATAATGACGGTTGGTATTGGTGGTAGTGCCATCTGTGCGAGAATCAAAATTTCTTGATTTCCGAGGCACGTTTTTTCCTTAGACTTTATTCATCTTATACGGCAAACATGGTACATGTTTAGATAAATGAGTCCTGCATATGGCCATTCGAAATTAATTTGAAAACGAAACAACTTTACTAAAACAAGTACAGATGGCGCTAGCTGTTGCCATCGTAAGCGATATGAGGCGTAGTTCCACGCGTAGCTTCTAGATGGCGCTTGGCATGAGTAAGCTGCATAACGTCGTCGTTCCAAGCTATAGCCGCTAGGTGGCGCTTTCGATACATTAACTATCACCAATATCAACTCAATATATTACGTATCGAGTATTGTAGACACTAATGATATGATAGAGTGGTAATATCTTTACACGAATGATAAGGATAACAAATTAAACTAGCCAATTCACTAGGCACTAGAGGTTAGGTTAGGTTAGGTTTGACTTTATAGGGTTTCGTACCCAAAGGGTAAAAACGGGACCTTATTACTATATACCCTTAATTACTAAGACTCCGCTGTCTGTCTGTCCGTCTGTCACCAGGATGTATCTCATGAACCGTGATAGCTAGACAGTTGACATTTTCACAGATGATGTATTTCTGTTGCCGCTATAACAACAAATACCATTGAATGCCTAGAATGCCTTTAGGCATTAAGTCCGCCATTTGTACTTTATTTGTTATATTGTGCAATAAAGTTCAAAATAAAAATAAGTTTAAAATAAATACTAAAAACAGAATAAAATAATAAGTGGGGGCTTACATACAACGTGTTTTTTTTGCCGTAATGGTACGGAATCCTTCGTGCGCGAGTCCGACTCGCACTTAGCCGGTTTTTTTTTAATTCAGTTTTTGCAAATTTCAAAATGGCGGAGCCATACATTTATTCAGTTTGAAGTTACGCTCGCGAGGTCAACAGCTCACAGATCTAGTAGTTGTGCCCAGTCCAGTATAGTCCTAAGTCCATGTCAGGATAAGTAATAGTATTATCATACAGAACGGCCACGCACCGCCCCGCCCCGACTCGAATTACCTCGCCCCGCGACACCAGATTGACGGCCGTTTGCCGGCCGCTAAGTACTATTTTTAAGCAACTTACACTATGCCGCGTGTACAGACGTGCCGTTCACACATAGAAACGCAAGTGATTTTTGATGTATATCGTGTCCGCCCTGTCGCTGCCCCAATATTACAGGGTTCTATGTTTCACTTTTAACGAACTGAAATTTGAACTTTATCATAGTGACATTAAGTCGAATTTCAACTATCTTGAAAATGTAACATAGAACCCTGTAATATTGGGACAGCGCTGTGTCCATGCCAAGCTTTTATTAGTGACTGACCTTCGTTCATCGCCATGTCCATGAGCTGGAGGTCTTCGTCATTGAGGATGGACTGCAGGAAGCCATCCGAAGCTGGCGGGGGCGGCATCTCGCCGGTGCCATTCTGTACCAATAAGAATACAATTGTACTTAAACTTTCACAATGTTTACTCATTACAACATACTATAGCTTGCCCGCGACTTCGTCTGCGTGGAATAAGTAATTTGGGGAGGTTATTTTGATCCAATCTGCTTTTTATTGATTCCCCATATAAACTTCCACCCCCTTTTCACCCCCTTAAGGGGTGAGTTCTGGGATAAAAACTATACTATGTCCTTCCCCGAGACTCAAACTATCTGTATACCAAATTTCAACTAAAACGGTTTAAGCGTGAAGAGGTGACAGACAGACAGAAAGACAGACAGACACACTTTCGCATTTATAATATTAGTACGGATATCACAAGTTAAAAAATCGAATATCGTGAGTGTCGTGTCGATCCGGTGACATCCCTAGTGCGCAAAACGTTCAAGTTAATAAACAGGACCAAGTGCGGGTAGTTCGCAAAACTCGCGCGCCTAGAAGATGTTGATGTCAACGGGGATAACGCCGTCCTCGAAACGTCGGAGGTAAATTTAAAACTTATTTTATGCGGTTAAGCCCCGTTGTTGTGAATAATAATGTATTTTTCATCAATTTCTAAATCACTACGAACATCGTTGTAGATCTGGCAACTGTTCATCGGTGGTGACCAAAGGTAGATTATAAAATCAATTGAAAGTGAGAAATTTCCTAGAGCTCCAGGCTGTGGACCCATTTCAGGTGATGACCCGTTACTCTGACCAAGACTGTTGAAACCCTGCCAGACGCCCGGATCGAGCAATGATATTGTTTACTATTGGCCAGGGTTAGTCGGTCTATGTGGCTCCCCCTACAGTATCTCGGAGCTTGTGTACATACCTGGTAGTAAATGTTATCGTGCTGCGGGTGATGGGTCTCCGCCTTGTACGCGCCTTCAAGCGGCGTGGCTGCCGCGCCTGTAAGACGAATGTTATAAATAAGTATATTATTATTTCCACAGATTGATCTAATAGGGAAGTAAAAGATAAGGCTCTAAATAGGCCGTTCGAGTAAAATAACGGCCAAAGACGCCTAGTCTTATTAAGATGGCATATAGTTGAGAAATTGGGACGGGTACCGCCGTGGCGAGGTGGCCTAGGGGTTCATGGCGTTAGCCGCGATAGCTAAAGACGCCGGTACGAATCCGGCCTTCACACGGCCTTCATCACTGGAGGGCTTCGTCACTTTTTTAGGGTTCCGTACCCAAAGGGTAAAAACGGGACCTTATTACTAAGACTCCGCTGTCTGTCTGTCCGTCCGTCTGTCCGTCTGTCTGTGTCTGTCACCAGGCTGTATCTCATGAACCGTAATAGCTAGAAAGTTGAAATTTTCACAGATGGTGTATTTCTGTTGCCGCTATAACAACAAATACTAAAAACAGAATAATATAAATATTTAAATGGGGCTCCCACACAACAAACGTGATTTTTTTGCTGTTTTTTTCCGTAACGGTACGGAACTTGGCCGGTTTTCTTTAATATATGACATCTATTACAGTTTATGATACTGTGACGAATAACAAAGTTTGAACGGCTTTGAAAATAAGATATGATGGTGTCAGAGTGGACCGGTACATCAAAAGGAACTGTTGTCGTGGCTAAGATGACAAGAGTTTATCGACAAACATCAATCGAAAAGTAAACATGACACGGGATGATGCAAATAAAAAGTCACGTGATAATTTCTGTACATTGTTCAGTTTCAATTGCCGTTTTCTATTGCCACTTGGGTGGGTCCGCGCAAATCAGTAAGAAATAGAATAGATTATTGACTTCACATGATAGTTGTTTACATACAGGAGAGGGTATAAAAGGAACGGACGAAAAAAGGGCCCCCACTCAGCGTAATGCCATGGCAAGCCGCAGCGCAGATTTTCGGTAGGGACCTAACTTATATTAACTAACTTCAGACTAACAATAATGAGAACACAAAAAGAAGAAAATATAAAACAACAAAAACAACAAACAAACATTACAATTCTAAGATCTGAGAAGATTACAATTTACTGCCGTTACTAAGTTTAAACAGGTTCAATATCTAGATTTTGCCTAGTGCGTGAAAGAGATGAAGGAAGTAAGTAATTCAGAAAAATAAAAAGGTATATTTGCTGCTGTTAGGTATTCAGTTGAGCCTTGAAAAACGCCAGTCGAAATTTTGACTTGAAGCCGTTAATTGTCTTTAGCGTTCGAATAGGTGGAGGCAGGTTGTTCCAACATTTGGTAGCGGCATATCGAAAACTGCCGCGAAATGCGACTGATTGGTGTACAGGACAGACAAGCAGTAGAACTGCGTACTGTATCGATATGTCGGCGGCCGATCGTAAAATCAGGCAGATCACGAAATGGCATATCGTGAATCGTGAAAATCATTGTCTCGTTCCCTGAGTCGAAAGCGGGGCTCCTATTAGACCATTTGCCCTTCGGGCATCTGAAGCAGCCTAACGAAACTATCCTACCTAATCTATTGGTTTAATGTGACTACAAAACATTACACAGGAACTTTACACACCGCCGACAGATACAAGTTAGAAGAGGGCCTTAGTTGATTCAAGAAATTAAAAAAAGACTCACCATAAGCGTCAGGGTGCTTGTCGGGGATGGGCGCGATGGGGGCATGATAGTTGTGCGCGTAGCCACCTGCGCCGTGCGCGTGAGCGTGCGCGCTACAACACAAACGTAACATTTCATTACACAACAGTTGACAAAAAAATAGTAGGTTTACAGGTTTACACTACTAATGGTCGCTCCTAGCCCGATCACCACGTAAAAAATGCTCCGAGAGGACGCTTGTCAGCAGCGAGGCGAGGTCCTGCCACCGCTGCTCTACCGACATGGTCCGCATCAGCGACTGACCTACATGTACCGTCAGCACACTCACCTGATGTTGTGGTGCTGGTAGTGTTGGTATTGCTCGGGGGCGGGGGTATGGTCAGCAGCGAGGCGAGGTCCTGCCACCGCTGCTCTACCGACATGGTCCGCATCAGCGACTGACCTACATGTACCGTCAGCACACTCACCTGATGTTGTGGTGCTGGTAGTGTTGATATTGCTCGGGCGGCGGGGGTATGGTCAGCAGCGAGGCGAGGTCCTGCCACCGCTGCTCCACCGACATGGTCCGCATCAGCGACTGTAAGTATGGAGACCGTGAATCTTTACGGGTATATAGCATGGGGTCGAAGGTGGAGTTGAGAGTTTAGAAAAGTGACAATTTGTTTATAGAAAACGCTGATAGAACTAAAACTAGTGGCCCTGTGAGCTGTAAAACTCGCGATAAGCTAGAAAATTTTAAAATGCTTACTTAGTTTATACATTATTACATGGTCTTAAGAACCTACTGGTGCTTAAGTCCTTTGCCAATTTCCGCCATATTGAACTTTTCCAAAAAACGAAACAACAATAAAATTTAAATTAAACTATCGTGAGACATATTTCAAAATATTTAGCGACTAAAAATAATAGTGATTGAAACCGTACTGGTCTAAATATTTTGAACAATAAAATTCTACCTCACTACCGAACCTGCTCACAAAATTTCACGAGAATCGGTTGAGAAAGGCGACCTGCAGAGGAGAACCCCTTTTTGCCCTAGCTGAAACGGAGTCACGCTCAGTCAATAATGTATGGAAATTATCACGTAACTTTTAGTGGCCGTAGGTATCAGTTGTGGCATAAAAATTTGCTTACGCCGAAGGTAGTACGGTTTAGGCCAAAAAACTGTTGAACTTTTCGGCCGTGCCGACACTGTATTTTCGGTAGTGTCCTCCGAAGTTTCGGTTTCGCCATAGAAATTATGTTTCGGCAACAGATTTTTTTTAGTTTGATTCGATTCGCCTCGGTCCACCCTATCTGCAACTAACAGGCAAATTTGATGTATCTCTTTAACAACACTGTTAAAGGGTCATAAAATCATTATAACTCGCATATAAAATGTAAACATCAGTGGGGTATAATCTTACGGTAAAAGTTTATTAACACAATTTCCTTCGGCCTTGTACAGACAGGATAGTTAATTATATCTTCTGATTAGCCTAATAACATGTAACTGACCGAGCGAAAGCGAAGTCCTCCGTTTCAGATTGGGCAAAAATTCCTTCGTATGTCCGGATGCTCTCTTCTACGTACGGGTCGCATTTAACCGATTCTCTTGTGAGCAGGTAATTTTTATTTATTTATTTAGTTTTTGGAAATTTTCCAAAATGGCGCAGCAATGGGGGTTCGGGGGGTTACACCTCAGAGAGCCGCTAGTTATTTTGTTAAATACATACTTAACATAGTTACTACAGAGTCCATCTAAGCTAACTCTACTTTGACTTGGCAAGCGACAAAGTGTAACGGCGTCACAATGTCAATTTCTTATGGAAATATGACAAATTGACGATCGGTATTTGGCCGTTGCCAAGAAGATAAGCTAAGTCAGACTTCTCAGACTAGGTAGGTACAGATGTAATGCATAATTATTTTTCATCGTATTTTCACGGAAACGTACGAACGAATGTGTCTCGCTATTTCAATCAGTCTGGGTACAAAAAATACTGAAGTTGACTGAAGTAGCATGACAAAAACGAACGTTTCCGAGAAAATACGATGGAAAACAATTATGCTTACCATCAGGCGGGCCGTATGCTTGTTTGCTACCGACGTGGTATAAAAAAATTATGCACTACATCTGTATTAGTAAAAAAATACCACAGTAAATATAATACCTAGGAATATTGTATCCTATAGAATAGGAGTACCACCTGTAGTCAAAGGCCTGAAGCCTGAACTGAATTACATATATAATTTAAGTATACGTTTATTTATGCCTATACTATAGTTTTTAGGGTTCCGTACTAAAGGGTAAAAACGGGACCCTATTACTAAGACTCCACTGACCGTCTGTCTGTCACCAGGCTGTATCTCATGAACCGTAACAGCTAGACAGTTGAAAGTATCACAGATGATGTATTTCTGTTGCCGCAACGCTATAACAACAAATACTAAAAAGTACGAAACACTCGGTGGGCGAGTCAGACTCGCACTTTTCCGGGTTTTTTTTGTTAGCCCCAAAAAATCATACTTCATACGTATTATACTATTTCCATCTAAGTTCAAAGTTACCTACAACTTTTCGAAAATAGATCAAAACAGTAAAACCACATTATATTTTGTAAGTAGCGGAGAGATTTCACGTATATCCGCGATCGTACGTGTTGCAGTTAAATTCGAAAACCGACCGTTACCGCCATCTTGTGCGTCCGCCATTTTGTTTGTTTAGTTAATATTGACTCGGAAGCGCGTGTGTTTGTTTACAATTTTCGCGGTAAATATTCGAAAGCAACTGTTGGTCTCCATTTGTTGACCAAAGATCAGGCGATTATCCAGATTAGAGAAATTTTTAGAAATGTTAATCGTTATTTCGCCAATAATTTTATTTTTTTATTTTATAGCTTTAGAAGCGCTGGTGGCCTAGCGGTAAGAGCGTGCGACTTTCAATCCGGAGGTCGCGGGTTCAAACCCCCGGCTCGTACCAATGAGTTTTTCGGTACTTATGTACGAAATATCATTTGATATTTACCAGTCGCTTTTCGGTGATGGAAAACATCGTGAGGAAACCGGACTAATCCTAACAAGGCCTAGTTCCTCCTCTGGGTTGGAAGGTCAGAATGGCAGTCGCTTTCGTAAAAACTAGTGCCTACGCCAATTCTTAGGATTAGTTGTCAAGCGGACCCCAGGCTCCCATGAGCCGTGGCAAAATGCCGGAATAACGCGAGGAAGATGATGATGATTTATTTTATAGCTTTAGAGAGTTCTCTCACTCATCAACATTATCTAAAGAGCCCCATAAAACGAAATGTAATTAGTTTTTCTAAAAAAAAAATAGAAACCATAGACAGTATTCAGTATTATTCAGTAATTTCAGTATAATTGTTATTTAGTATTAGTTTTAATGGTTTATTATTATTATTTATAAATTGTATTTAACGTGATTTCTGACACAATGATTGTACCTATTGTTTAAGAGTTAAATAAATGAAATGTAACCATCCTAAAGAAATAAGAAGCCTCAAGTATTTGTGAACATCCACAATAAAGTTAAAACTAATTCAGCTTTTTAAACATAAAAACTCCGTGTCACTCGTGTGTACAAATAATTAAAAAACTCATTACCATAAACACGAAAAATGCCTTACTTTTCTTTTTAAAACGGTGTCTACACCTGTCAATACCTCATTGAGAAATATCAAGTGTTCTTTTTTTAAATTCTAAAGTAAAGGGTTCCAACATACAGTTTGTTTAGCACTTGGGTACATTCGTTTGGACACGAGTCTCTTTGTTTGTTTTTTCGAATGTTTTATAGAATGAATTATATCTAGGTACCTACTTTAGTCGTGTATTTTGGACGAGTCTGAAAAAAAATACCGATTTTTCTAAACGGCAGAAATTATAAGCCAGGTGCCTACTTAGGTACGATATTACAAATTTTCGATTCATTTTGCTATCTTGTAAACTATATCGTCTTAAAGTTACAAACAAATGATATTTGTTTAATTAATTTAGATGATATATCTAAAGAAAAAGTAGGGGTCGTGTCGTATCAAAAAGTCAAAGGGCTGGCGCAGGATAGGGAAAGCTGGAAGATACTCCACCGACAAGAGACATTTTCCCGAGGGGCTACAGTATGGGTTTCTTCAAAAAAGGAGTGTACAGGTTTTTAAAGTGTCGGCAACGCGCGTGTAATATCTCCGGTGTTGCAGGCGTCCATAGGCTACGGTAACTACTTACCATCAGGCAGGCCGTATGCTTGATTGCCACCGACGTGGTATAAAAAAAAGAGAATAACTTCAGTTAATGACACCTAAAGTTCGCTTGATAAAAAATTCAATTGGAGGTTTTGCAGTGGCCTCTGCCCCCATCTTCAAATTGACAAATCCGCTTGCCTCCATATTTCCGACTAATCTCTCATTTTTGTACAAAATTTAGCTTCTGTCCGCGACTTCGGTTTCGCGGGATGATGATGATAATTGATAAAAAACTATCTATATCTTTCCTCAGCTATAAACTGGTTTAGCGGTTTAAGCGTGATGAGTTGACAGATAGAGTTACTTTCGCATTTATAATAGACATTAGTAGGGACTAGTAGGGATTGGTATAAAAGCCAGACGCAACCTTAGTCTATGGTCGAAGGAACTCCAAAAGCGAGTGAAACTCTATGTGCAGTGCACTCGTGGCGCTCCGTCAACACGGCTGTTTGCCGTGCGTGGCGTGCGCGCGCAGAATGGGAGATGTTTGAGCAGCGTTCGAAATTTGAAAAAAAAAACGGTTTCTGTTTATGCTACCGGTTACGAGTACGAAGACTGGTACAATTTGTATTGGAGCTCTACGCAAACTGTGCTTAACAGTTGTTGCTACTGACTTTGATGCATATAGTTGTTTTGTGTATTGTAAGTTTATTTTTTCCATTTTTGATAGTCAAAATAACCCCGAATTGTTTGAAATATATTTTTCACCTCAGCAGTTCGAACAAGCCTACTTTCGTCACTCCAGAGAGTGCCACTTCATACTTCGGGGTCTATAAATTCGAAATTCATTTTAACCTTTAATATGTTCTCACTACTGAGGTGAAACATTATATGTGTCACACAAGAGCAAAGTTATTTTACATCTGGTGTTATTGAGTCCCTCGCTACGATCAAGAATCTTTCGCTTACTCGGGACTCAAAATCAACACTCGCAAGAAAAACCAACTTTCCTCTCTTGTTGCACAAATAACTATTCCTTTTCTACTTGCTCTGACTCTAATAGTAGATTCTTAGATACTATAGTCAGGTGACAACCTTACTATATTAAATATGGATGGCAAAGTGCAGTTAGCGTGGTCAGTGTCTATGAACGTCGTTTATGGCAGCATTCCACACTTTGGCGCTTGCTTGTCGGAGTTAGATTGGATTGACCTAACTCATCTCTTCTTCTTCCTGCCCTTATCCCACGTTATGTGGGGTCGGCACAACATGTTTTTCTCTTCCATTCTCCTCTATCTTTCGTCACCTCAGCACTCACTCCTTTCTTTCTCATATCCTCTTTCACACAATCCATCCATCGCTTTTTGGGTCTACCATACGCTCTCCGTCCATCAACATTCATCCCTAACATTCTTTTGCCTATATGGCATTCATCCCTCCTCATCACATGCCCATACCACGCTAACCTACTACTTCTTATCTTCTCCGTTACTGGTGCTACTTTCAAACTTCCCCTAATATACTCATTTTTAATCCGATCCTTTCTCGTCACTCCACACATCCATCTCAACATTCTCATTTCCGCTGCGTGCACTCTTCTTTCATCCGTTACTTTCATCGCCCAGCATTCTGATCCATACATTACAACAGGTCTCACGATCGTCCTGTAAATTTTACCTAACTCATCTTTTTACCTTTTTTACCTAACTCATTTGACCTAACTCATCTAATGTAACTTTACAGTTTCTAAAAGTTGAATGTTGACGTATTTGTCAAGTCGGCTCTGAATTTTATATCGGAGTGTCGCGTCATCTTATGACAGTGTGAATTGATAGAAAGTAGCTATTAAAGAGTATCGAATGCTTGCTAAATATTTGTTTAATTAACTACGTATATTGAGCGGGAATTGTAATCGAAACTACTAAACGCGTAAAAACAAAGTTTTAATATGACTTGAAGATTACTTCGTAAGTGAAAGCTTTCACGCTTGCATCCTTTAAGAGTCCGCAGCAAGCTCGGCCGAATTTCACCTTCCCATACAAACGGAGTTTCGTTCTCATTTTAAAACTAAGTGTGGGATTGTTTTTTTTTATTGTAATAATACGGATACAAGCTTAGTTATAAATGTTATTCATCGCTATGTATCGCTGGCGACATGATATATCAATGAAGTACTTCTTCAGAGTAACAGTATAATTCAAGTATCCATTACCGTTAACGGTGAACGGCTATTAAAAACTATCTTATACAGTCATCAGCAATAGTTGCTAAGCGGACGAGGTGTTCAAAATGATTTGACGCGACTTTATTGTTAAGAGAATATGAGCGTGTTAAGGTAATTTTGAACAACTAGCCCGCTTAGCAACTTCTGGTGCTGACTGTAACTAACTAGTAGTTGGTGGTTCAAGAGCTTGGGCTATATCAGCCTTAGCAATTGTGCGAAACCTCGCTTCGGGCAAACTCGGCTCCATTCGGCTTAGCATTGCTCCGAGCAATTATTAGGGTTGGCACAACTTGACGCCCCTTTGCGTGCACGACCACAGATAAGATAATGACCTGAATTTTGACAACCCTAAATAGCCGAAAGGGATAGTGCCATATATTAGAAAGGGAAATCATGGTTCGACCCTAAACCGCTGTCAAACTTCGGTTTTGTAGGAAGTTTCCTTTCTGTACGGTAGTACTATTATTTATTCTGTGGCCATACTCAACCTGTGGCCGCGCCGGGCTTTTATATGTGGCCCGCCAGGTTATCCTGGTATGGATACATAAGCTTGCCATCCGAACGTCACCTTTAACCCCTTAGCCCAGAATAAGTAATAGTATTATCATACAGAACGGCCACGCACCGCCCCGCCCCGACTCGAATTACCTCGCCCCGCGACAGCAGATTGACGGCCGTTTGCCGGCCGCTAAGTACTATTTTTAAGCAACTTATACACACTATGACGCATGACGCGTGTACAGACGTGCCGTTCACACATAGAAACGCAAGTGATTTTTGCTGTATCGCGTGTCCGCCCTGTGCCCTTAGTAACTACACCGACTTTGAAGTGACAAAGTGTGGGGTGCTATTAACATCAATTATGGTGGCTCCTTTTAAACTGTCACAACAAAATCTGCGCTATAACGTAATTCCGTAAGGAATTCGTATAGGAGGTGCAAGCTCGTACCTACTGCTCGCCCTTAGAGTTGGTCAAAGACGCCTAGTCTTAGTAAGATGGCATATAGTCGAGAAATTGGGGCCGGTTCCGCTGTGGTGGGGTGGCCTAGGGGTTCAAGGCGTTAGCCCCGATTGCTAAAGACGCCAGTTCGTATCCGGCCCTCACCACTGGAGGGCTTCGTCTTTTTTTTTTTATTAAAAAAAAAAAAAAAAAAAGCTTTTATTTCGGATTCATTACATCCATAGAATTACATATTATTTGAATTAAAATTAAAACAATTAAATATATATTATATGACATATATATCAGTATATAATTGGAATTAAGACTTAATTTTACGAGTTGTTAGACTTGTGAGTAGTCTTTAGTGTTACAGAGCGTCACTTAAAAGTACCTATGTTCTAAGGTTCTATAAAAAAAAATACGCCGCACTATACCAGAAGCGCTACTAATAAGAATTTGGTGTGTGATCTATATTTAAAATTCTTGTATCTTTGAAATTTCGTATTAGGTATTTACGAATATATGTACTTTACGATATAAAACCAGCCCCAAATAAGATGATATAAAATTATAAAAAATAGTCTGAGCAATCATTACCGTTACTAGAAAATTAAAACAAAATTTTGAATTTACCACTTTTCTCACTGACAGAAATGATTGACCACAGATTATAAAATTCACTCCGGTTTTTTTTAATTTATAGTTTTAAATAGCCTTTTCCGGTGCGGGATTAAGCATAGTCCACAGCCGCACCGACCTTGCGCGTCTCAAGGCGTCGGAATTATACATGTGGCAAATTACATCTCCGTATACGTTATTTGCTACACGCGACATTTAATGAACATGGCAGAACACGTGCCCGCCATTTTGTTTTTTTTTTCATAAATGGAACTTAGTGAACTCCTTAGGATGGGTACTAAGGTACAGTTTCTGACAGTTAGAGGTAGCGTCACGGACTTAAATTGTTGAACCATTTATTTATTTATTTAAACTTTAATGCACAATCTAATTAAGTACAAAAGGCGAAGGTATAGTCACGGACTTAAATTGTTGAACCATTTATTTAAACTTTAATGCACAATTTAATTAAGTACAAATGGCGGACTTAATGCCTTAGGGCATTCTCTACCAGTCAACCATAGGGCAAAACAGAAATTCTCGAATGTGGGTGCAGTGAGAAAAATATTTCGGACAACGTAACAACTGTAAGCAATTTTGGACATTAACAACATTATTATTAGGGTTCACTTACATTGGACATTTCATACCGTTAGTAATTGACAACCAAATTAGCTTGAACCTTAGATGGATCAACAATTAAAGTCTGTGATCGTACAGGGACAAAGGAGATGGTGGGATGATCTTTCAGTCAATGCGAGAATGGAAAATGGTTCAAGTTGTATGGAAATTTCCATACAAAAGTAGAAAAAATATGAGAGGGTTTAAATAATAACTTTTTTACTCCAGCACTCCTATTTGTAGATTAAATGACTGCCAGTGAGATTGAAATACACTTCATATTAAGTGCGGTCTGCGGGGAGCCGGCGCAGTGTTATAAGGATCCTAACATTCCTAACAGCAGTGTTCTTAGGGGTATTCATACAATACAAAACACTTCCTCATATCTTTGTCCTTTTTAGGGTTCCGTACCCAAAGGGTAAAAACGGGACCCTATTACTAAGACTCCGCTATCCGTCCGTCTGTCACCAGGCTGTACCTCACGAACCGTGATAGCTACAGTTGAAATTTTCACAGATGATGTCTGTTGCCGCTATAACAACAAATACTAAAAACAGAATAAAATAAATATTTAAGTGGGGCTCCCATACAACAAACGTGATTTTATCGGCTGTTTTTTGTGTCATACGGAACCCTTCGTGCGCGAGTCCGACTCGCACTTGACAAGTTTTTGATTTATCCTCCTAAGGCCCAGTCATACAAATTTAATGATAAATCCAAAATTTGCCACTGAAATTTGAACCAATAGTGCAGGGAATACAGTTGATTTCATTTTGTTTGTAAATTGAACGAAACAAAACAAATGCAACTGTTCCAAACGAATATGATTTAAACATTGAACTGAAGTAGTCCCATAGGTAGGACCTTGGGCCTTAGGTTAATAGCAACCGGCAGTAATTTTTAACGCATTGTACCATCGCCCACAGCGTTAACTGTCATGGACCTTATGCCTTTTGTTATAAGGTCCACCGATGGATGAACAGTGTTGTTGTACCAACCCAACAAACTACCATTTTAACCGCTTCATTAAAAGACTTACATAATTCAGCAATTATCCCTAATACCTAACTAAACCAAAGAGAATTCGGAAGACAGAGTGCTCACTCCATACATCGGTTTTGTTACCAAAAAGACTATTATTTCCGTAGTCTACATCCAGCGTCAAGTGGCGGAACTATCAGTACTGCTACTCGACACTGGATGTCACATGTGTCGCGACTGACGAAAAGTGTATTGCTCAACAATTTATAACAAGAATATTATAAGCAGGAGTTGAAAATAGAGTTACGTTAATCCGTAATATTAGCTGAAAATAGTTAAGCATTAGACTTTCCATTTGCCACGACATCTATTGTCGAGTAGCAGTAATGAGAGTTCCGCTACTTGATGCTATAATTATGTAGACTACGAAAATAATAGTCGTTTTGGTAACAGAACTGATGTATGGAGTGAGCACTCTATGCCTTCTTAATTCTCTTTGGCTAAACACACACTGGAGCTGTCCCTTGTCATTACCCGGTCAACTCAAGGTCCCAGGTTCAAAGACGGTAGCAATTTGACCACAATAGCTGTCAAATTGTTAATAATTATGTGGAATTGGACGTTTTTTCGCGTCTGGGAACCTCAAATTGGGGTATTAGTAATCGCTTCTGTATGATTGTTTATGTATGGAAGACTGGGGCAAGTTGGGACAGTCGTCATAATACACATGAAGTACACAGAGTGCTCAAAAATAATTAATGTCATTACCGGGTCTAACGCGATGAAATTTCATTATTTTACCTTTTTTCCGACGTTTCAACTAGGTTGCACTCTAGCTGTGGAACACTAGGTGTGTGCTCAAAAATATCTGCAAATGCCCTCTAACGCTTTGGCAATCAAGTTCAAATATATGAGCACATTGTTCGTTCGATATTATAGTAGTTATCTTGATATTTTGGTTAGATTAGTGTCTACAGTGTATAGACTGCCAGTTTGACTGAATATCAAATTTCAACTTATAAATTCATAAATAGTAAGATTTAAGCAAAGTTTGAGTATTTTTCTGTCAAAACTCATCATCAGCCCTATCTAATAGGTACATTTCTGGACTATCTGGATCAGTGTCTAACTCTGGAGTAGAGTAAATGGGATAACATTATTCTGCTGGTAACATTTTAACGGCCCTGGCTAAGATACATCGTGCATGGAACTTACATACTGTTGCTTTTACCCCGGGAAAACTAAATTTTGTTCTTCTTACCCCATCTTACCTATATTATACGGCATTGTTGTATTTAAAGGGGCTAAAAAAATCACTTCTTCAGAGTGTGCAAGTGTTATTTCAAACGTCATAATTTCATAGAACTTTGACGAATATGATAACACTTCCGCACTCTGTGCTATCAAATACGGTGCAGAGTTAGCTTAGACAGACTTTAAAACTGAACTGTATTTGCAAACACACATTACAACAATTAGTAGAAAGAAATAAAATAAAAACTTTTGTGAGACTTAGAAATATTTAACAGCCAACAGCTCCGAATAATGTGGAAAATCCTAAGCAGTTTAAAAAGTAATTACGCCATCGGCTATCAAATTCAAAGTAAAAAATAACAAAAAGCTGCACGCAAGCTCACCTGATACTCGTGTATGTCCATTATAATATCGTTACACTAAGACTAACAAAAAAACTAACTAACACAAAAATATTGCACTTATTCAGACTGTCCACATAAAGTGGTATTATTGCACAAATTTTTATCAGGTACTTAAACGAAAGTCACATTTTATTATCACATTCGCGCACTCGTTTCGAATTTAAAAAAGTTGTAACGTTGACATTTCCCGCGCATTGTTATTAGTATTAAGTTAACTAGGCTGAATGCGCCAGGAACTCGATGCCATAAAAAAAAAGTAAACGTCACTTTAAAAAAAGTTGGTGTCATAGTTTTTCGCGTTCCATATTTGAAAAGCGCGCGGATCGCGCAGCGTGTGGTTGGTCACTGTGTGTCTTTACCGTATCTTTGGACCGTTCGTGAAAAAAGTTGGTCAAGTGCTCTATGCCTCTTTGTATTACGGGTTCTGTGTTTAAAACATGTAATGAGGTTTTTTTATGTCGTCAATCAAGTAGGATTCGGAAGTTGTTGGACACGGTTGGATTTAGTATTTCCTGTGGAAATTAAACTAAAAACATGAGAGAATAAATATGTAAGTAAGGCCGTAAAAATTATTTAACTTTTGTGTTGTTCGTATTGTTATTTTAATATAATATAAGTATTTTAATATAAGTAAATAAAGTAAATAAACTCGAATTTATAACCAGTCTTTTTTAGAACTCTTATACTTGACGTAAAAAACGTGTGTAAGGCACTATATAATTATAACACACATAACTTTATTTGCCGACTTTGAACACAATTAATTAATCTACCTTCAAGCGTTAGGTACACCAAAAACGTTCAAATTTAAAACCTCATTAATTTTCCTTAGGTCATTAGATCTGTGGCCCGTTTCTCAAAAGCTTATAACTTGTAGGTACCTATTACTTGAAAAACGGTGGTCTTAGTGGTCTTACAAAATTTTATGAAAATTATAAATACTTACAAAAAAAAAACATTCTGATTGTTAGCACAAAACAGCTTTCTAGACAACTTTTAAAAGCTCCCATAGCCGCGGTACGCGGTACCCTAAAAAAAGCTAATACCTAATACTAACGTGTGAAATCGGCAGAATGGCCGCGAACGTCATTTTCTAACTGTTCACAACAAATACCAACATAACTCTGCCGGTGGCGAACTCCCGAACTATCAATACCCCATACCATATTCTAGGTAAATGAGACAGGTTGCGCCGAAGTGAACGGTATTGTTAATATCGTAAATAGTAAGGAGGCTGCTTTCTTTAGGTGTCTATGGTATAAAGTTGGCTATGGTACTATAGTCCGTTTTGAACGTAGCGTAATTATGTAGTGATGTGATTGAATTATATTAATGGCATGTTCTTATATTAAATCGGATTAATTAAATTAAGGATTTACAAAAATGCTATGAAATACAGTTGAATTCAACTGTTGTCAAAAATTAAACATTCTTTGCTGGTAAGTTCAGTACAAAATCTTAACCGATTTATGTATGAATCATACAACTTTGTACATCAATAATGAGTTTTTTGTCCTTTCGGTAATGATAGCCTTTTTTTTATTATGTTTCCTACAAGTATGTGAAGTGTACGGCCGATTAATAGATACGAAAACTGCGCCTTTATGTATTTTATCTCTGAACATGAACAATTTTTTTTTCATTAAAATGTAGGTCTTAAAATAAGCCTGCCCAAGGGCGCCGACTGCGCTCCAACTGCAACGTCGGCGTGCAGTTCCCATACAAGTTGCAGTCGGGTTGCAGTTCGTCTGTATCGGCCCTAATATGAGAGTAAAGCAACTAATTTAAAATTAGGCAAAATACCGTTGCATTTCGCCGTTAATTCACATCACTATCCGTCAATTCAAATTTAATTTTGGAACACCAGATTGATTGTCCGACCACAGACAAGAACTTACAAATATACTTTTCCTGTGTAAACCAACACGCAAATAACAACTTTAAACCTATGCGACAAGATTGAAAATCACATGACAAGCGCTCAGGTCGAAAGGCAAAGTTGATTGCTGCCAACAATACTTTTTGAAGTTACAATCATTTCTAAATTTATTTGATTGAGTCTCATTTGATTATTTTCTTTGGAAACGAAATTACTTGTCATTTTGTGTTTTTAATGATGTGATTTCTAATAATTGTTTTTTTTTAAATGAAAAGAGGGAAATTTAGGTTGTTTTTTTTTTATGGCATTTATAATGGATACTTGTTTGAGCTGTTAGATGCATGTTAGCGAAAAAACTAGAATTATCTAGTATCTATGTCAGACTATGCACAGAATATTGTGGGTTATGTTATCCCTGGTGTCACTTGTATAGTATAAATTATCTCAGACTTTTAGGAGCGGTCTTCAGCGCGTGTCAAAGCAACCATGTCGTTTAAAAAAACCGGCCAAGTGCGAGTCGGACTCGCACACCGAGGGTTCCGTACTTTTTAGTATTTGTTGTTATAGCGGCAACAAAAATATATCATCTGTGAAATTTCAACTGTCTAGCTATCACGGTTGATGAGATACAGCCTGGTGACAGACAGACAGACGGACAGACGGACAGCGGAGTGTTAGAAATAGGGTCCCGTTTTTACCCTTTGGGTACGGAACCCTAAAAAGCAACTATCGTTATAGTATTAAGGTTCAAATTTATGTGACAGCACATTCAGAGAACAGTCAGGGTGGTATTTTCTTTGGAGATAACAAACGTGTTATCTCCGAATGGGCTGTTTCATGAATTTAAAACCATATAAATAGAATGGTAAATTTGCTTTTTAAACGGGCTTTTTCCTGTTACTTATGTCGGGGCTATTAAGCATTAAGCCAGCGCGGGGCCTGTAGCAAATTCTATCATGGATTGTTTTAATTTTTCGGGCGAAGTGAACGAAGTGAAACTTAAGTTGTTTACGGCCACAATGCGTAGGTGCGCGAGGCCCCCAAACGCGCGGGGCCCGTGGCACTTGCTACTTTTGCTACGTGGCTAATCCGCCACTGAGTGTAACCACTTCATAAAGTAAACAATACCTTTTGTTTAACAGAGTAGGGCCCGAGCCCGAAAAAATCATCTGTGATAATTCATAATAATCATCATAATAATAATCAATAATACTCATAATAAATATCATTCGAATATAACTGAACTAAACTAAAGTTGTACCTAGAAACAAATTTAATAGCAATAATGTAATAACTAATAACAGAAATTGTATTTATCTTATTCCAGGTATATAAACCTGAATCTCATTTTTGTCCTCAATTGTAAAAATTCTTAATCCAGGTATATAAACCTGAATCTCATTTTTCTCCTCTATTGTAAAAATATTATTCTAGTTAACTCGCATGACATAAAAATGTACATCTGGTCTCCCGCGATACAGGCCTAGCCTAGTGCGGGGACTCCTGGAACCTCCGAATGTCAATTCAGTTATGCACCAACTCTTTTCTGTAATTTGTGATATGTACCTACTATGTACTACAATTGTATTCGTTCTGTGCAATAAAAACATTTTTTATCTTTATCTTTTTATCTATACTATAAAATAATAATAAAAAAACACATAAATCGTCCTTATATGAGCTTTCTACGGAATATCATTATAAATACTTATCACCTAGATCTAAACTATCCAGGATAGTAAACGGTTGATTACCACTATAATAAATCTCGTATCCCGCGTTGCGGTATGCGAGTTAATGGACGCGCGCGCAAATGATCCATGATCTATGGATCGTTATGCGCGCTTTTTGCGCGTGCGTTTAGCGTAATGGCGCTGTCAGCTGACGAGTTAATCTAACGGTTTTTCCTGAGGGACAGTCGGAATCGAAAAAGAGGGATAGAGTACATTTTTAATCAAGAGACATACTTAAAGGGATATCCAAGTGACGTGACGACTCAATCGTCATTAATACTTTACGATACAAGTGCGAAAAATAGGAAATTCGCAACGAGTGGCGATAAATTAAAACACGACCGAAAGGTTTTAAATCGACACGAGTTGCGAATTACCTATTCGCACATGTATCGTACAACGTTTTACAGTACATATGACCCTTTAAATTTTCGGCATAGTTGCGTTATCTGCTAATTGCACTAGTGCGGTAAAGTAGCACTATATGTACTGTTAAAATATCTGTGCTATACGTACAGAATGCTTAAGTTTCTTAAGGATTTGCCACACTGGATGCGTTCTGCGGTCAGCGGTTAGGTCAAACCCGCATTATGTATGAACAACATTGACAGCAACCTTTGAAGTTGAAGTTTGACCTGACCGCTGCCCGCAGAACGCATCCAGTGTGGCAAATCCTTTATAGTCGTGCAATCTTGGATAGGTACGTTGCTCACTACAGAGACTATTTGTTGGCTGATCAAGGGCCCGTTTCTCAAAAGCTTGTAACTTGTAATACAAGTGGAAGTCCCATTCTAACAAAAAAGCTGTCAAAAAGAGACTTCCACTTGTATTACAAGCCACAAGCTGTTGAGAAACGGGCCCCTGATCGTCATTTTCTACGGGGCTGTCACGGGGTCATGGGGTCGGGGGGGATTTTAGTGTTATTTCTATTTAGTTTTATATGGCGAAAATGGAATAAATAAGACATGTCCAGTCCAGTTACTTACTTACTTACTATGCATGGGCTTCTACACTGAAGGACGAAATACCTGCAGGCAAACTGTTAACACAGTTTTGCAGGGATCTGTCTAGATTTAAACTCTGTACTGTGTATTAACACACGGCGGACACGCTATACATCAAAAATCACGCGTTTCTATGTGTGAACGGCACGTCTGTACACGCGGCATGCGTCATAGTGTTAGTTGCTTAAAAATAGTACTGAGCGGCCGGCAAACGGCTGTCAATCTGGTGTCGCGGGGCGAGGGCATTCGAGTCGGGGCGGGGCGGTGCGTGGCCGTTCTGTATGATAATACTATGACTTATTCTGTGGTATTAATAAACAAATAAATAAATTTGTGGTTTAAGAGAAAGCGCGTAAGTAGAATAAGTGCCATGGCGCTCGAAACGGGATATTTATGACATGTCGCTGCGCTACTGGATTTTAATGGTTATTTTTATTACAAGGTTCACACGAGGGCAATGAGAAAATCCACTAAAGCCAATCCAATATTGTCATCGCCTAACTAAATGAAGACACTAGACTTATAACGACCGGGATACCTATTAAAAAAAAGAAAAATCGTGACGTGTGTCCGTCGGACACTAACATTCAAGGAGAACAGCCTTTTAGTCACAGAACGTTAGGTGTTAAGGAAGATTCTGGGACTCGTCAAAAGAGACGATGGCAGTTGGAGGATCCGAAAGAGGGGTCCCTTTGTTTGACATAATTATTGAAAGTCATAATGTAATGATTGTCATATTATCATTAGTCATAGGTCTATAGATAGGTTAGGTTAGGTTAGGTTTGTTTTATGGCCAATTATGGCAATCCTGAAAAGTTACTCGTTTCTGAGAAAAACCAAATTATGACTGATGAAAATGTGGACAAATAATACATTATGACTTAAAACTATATGAAAAACCATAGAGACCCTCCGAAAGAATGCCGAAATAGAACAACTCATATAATAGGTGAGACCAAGGCGCATCGTCTCCGCTGGCTTGGCCACCTCGAAAGGATAGGTGAAGATCGGGCAGCCAAAAGGGCCACTTGGGTCGACCAACTGGACGCCGTCCTGTTGGTCGTCCTAGATATCGTTGGGCGGATGGAGTGGAGGCGGATCTCCGTGAACTCGGCGTCGGAGAAAGCTGGCGTGATATCGCTCTAGAACGGAGCAAAGTGGCGTGCTCTTGTGTTGGAGGCCAAGACTCGTTTTGAGTCATCGCGCCAGCCAAGTAAGGAACTGGTGCATGCAGACAAAGCCAGTGTCTCATTAGGGGGTTGACCCACGTTTCTGAAACAATGCTCAGGATTCTATTGGGGCTGTCACGTATCCTGCTCAAGTATGTAGCACCTCTTTCGCATGATGACATGGAATCCATATATTCCGGGATCAGCAAACATCCCCGAGGCGCTACAGAAACAAAGGCAACCCTATCAGAACCATGTAAGCATTGTTATATTGTTATAATTAATAATAGATTGTTTTCTTTTTTAACATTTGCAATAATCATTCGGAAGTCAAAGTTTTTTTGTGACGTCCTTTCGAACCCGGCGAAAAATGGTCTGGTCTTACCCGGGTGTACCTTATACGTATATTTGTTTCTGAGTTCCCCAATGCAAAGACAGACTCCTGATGTTACAATATCGTATCTTTTAGTAATTGAACATCAAGGTCGTCAAAATTAAGGCTAAAATATTAAATTATTGGCAAAAGTCACATAACTTGACTACCAAATTTGTGTCAAACAACAATAGGAATTAACGTTGCCATTCGCCTCCGAAGTTCATTCAATTGACTCGTTACAAGTATTTGAACGAATGAATGTTTGAATGAATGATTTCAATTAACAATAACGTACAAGTAAAATCAGCAGTGGAGTTGAGAAAGTCGGAAACTGTACGAATTACCGTTTTACGATTATGTCGCGGCTAGACAGAAGAGTTTAGGTTTTCTTGGAAATAGCTTACAAAAAACTGACTTCAGTATGAAATAAAACTATGACGGGATGTATTATAAATTCAATATACGCGATATAATCCGTTTTCATAGTTTTATTTGATGAGTAACTATCGCGGTAACCGAAGACAATATTATGACTTCAGTATGTTATTATCCGACTATGACAAAACCAAAATATCTCTAGTCTCTTTCTATAAATGAGGATTCATCGATTAAAGCCCCATTTGTATGAGATTTTCGTTACATTGCGGTGTTTGGTTGATCGACTGAATTCATTGTAAAAATTAAGTTAAGTACTATACTAATTAAGTAGTACTTTATTTATTTATCAAGCAACATGGCTCATAAAAGCTGTGAAACATTAAAATTAAAAAATAAGAATAAAATTAAAATTAATTAAAATTTAAATACAATTACCAAAATTATATTGACCTATGGGAAACATTCGTTTTGAATGATTCACGGTTAGTTTCACTAGACTTATATTGACCGGGATATAGACCGTGATTACCTTTTGTATTATTTGTGAGCTCCCGATATTTCGACGCAGTTACATGCATCACCCGTGAACATGATGCATGTAACTGCGTCGAAATTCAATTCGCGGGGAAGGACATAGGATACTTTTTATCCCAGAACTCATTCCACAAGGGAGTGAAAAGGGGGGTTAAAAATTAATTACCCAAATTACTAATTCCGCGCAGACGAAGTCGCGGGCAAAAGCTAATAATGTATATGTCCTACAGAAAACAGTAGCGTGGAAGATTATTACTCTAAGGTTGTCTGGAAGAGTTGTCTACCATAGTTTATGTTATGTGCTTAATTTGTATGTCATGCTCTTTTTCATATTGGTGAGCAATAAAGAATGCTGTATTGAAAATATTTATCAGTACGGTTTTTACTCACTATTATTTTTAGTCGCTTTTGGAGACATGTTTCGGATTCTTTGGGAATCCTTCCTCAGGCACGAGTGTCCGCGGCGGTTGTACGTCGTGCACTGCCCGCACCGCCCGCCTCGTCGCTCGTTGCGCACGCGCTGATGGGGCGGGGGCGGGGGGCGCGGGGCAGTCCGCAGATGGAGTCGTCAAGTGAAGTATGTCTCACGATAGTTTAAGTGCGATTAATGCTGTATTGTATCGTACTATTCAAGTTTTTGAACACAAAAATCGTTTTGAGAGCGCGTTTATGTCTTTTACTTTGGCATTCTGTACTTGTACCTGTCCGCATTAGTATATAACCAAGTATAAATCCGAGTTAAATATTATTTAAAACTATGAAAACGGATTATATCGCGTATATTGAATTTATAATACATCCCGACGTTTCGAACTCTTTACAGCGTTCGTGGTCACCCGTTGAACATAATCCGTTTTCATAGTTTTATTTCATGAGTAACTATCGCGGTAACCGAAGACAATATTAAATATTATTTCCTATTTGGTTTGGGTCAGCACACATTTCAGAAAAAGGTCACTTCTGTGGACAATACAATAAAAGTTAAGGATCCTGGTACACAGAACAAAACGTTTTTCTTATTTGAGTCTTAACTGTACTGAAAAAATGTCTCAGGCCTATAAAGGATGTAGCATAAAAAAATACTTTTGATTCTATTAACTTTAAGATGTCTACAGGAAAGACGCGAACGTGTTAAGCATACAATAAAAGTATGACTCATTTGTTAAAACATTCTTCTTTTATAATTATAATTTCCTACATGTAACAACACTTTAATCAATTCTAAAGGTATTTCATATAAGCTTGACGTGTTTGAAGATCTCATTCAAGTGATTTTATACTTCGCCTCAAACAACAATTCTAAAATAACGTACGTAACGTCACGTTCGAAACGTCAGGCCATAAATAAACGTAAGTTTGTACGCGATTAATTCCCTTGTTAGTAGTAGTAGTAGTAGTGTAGTTTTTTATCGCGTATATATATATCTTGACTTGAAAATAATTGTAGTGTATAACTAGCCTTATGAACCGATTTTGCATGTACAACCAGCCTTAAAGTTTGTAGTCTATGATTGTTCATTATTTTAGTATGTGGGTATTTTTGCACTTTGTAATTTTTCCTCAGTCACCCGTTGACCACGAACGCTGTAAAGGGTTCGAAACGTCGGGATGTATTATAAATTCAATATACGCGATATAATCCGTTTTCATAGTTTTTTTTTTTGTTTTTTTTCCCGTGTTCGTTTTAAAATTATGAGTGAAAATCGTGTTAGTTTAAATCAATATAATTCTAAAATTATTTCATACTTTGACGTGTACTTCAAGATGAAGACATTTAAGACCCCATCCCAGTGATTTCATACTTCTCCCCAACTGACAGCGCGCCGGCAACATAATAAGTTTAATAACGTATAATGCTCGTGAATAGATCGTAATTGCGATCAACGGATCTATAGATCACCGATCGATAATAAGGATGCTGCATGAAAGTAGAGAGGTTTGTTTGCTTTATGTGCAGATTTTGTTTTTATTTTGCGGTTATATGCTTGTGTGTTAGTACTATAGTATAATTTTAAACTGGGACTTGTGGTAACTTTTATTTTAGGGTCGGCAACGCGCATGTTATATCTCTGGTGCTCGTGGCGTCCATAGGCTACGGGAACTGCTTACTATCAGGCGGGCCGTATGCTTGTTTGCCACCGACGTGGTATAAAAAAATAAACTATATTTATTGTATTTATTACTAGTGACCCGCCCCGGCTTCGCACGGGTTAGACAAAACCTTAACAAAATATAGACCTGATCCTTCCTCAGGAATATTGATAGGTGAAAACCGCATGAAAATCTATTCAGTAGTATTTGAGATTGCTCAATATAAAAATAAAGTACAAATGGCGGACCTAATGCTAAAGGAAAGGCATTCTCTACCAGACCAGCTAATCATCAGGCGAAACCATAGATATGGCGAAACAGAAACAGTAATAGGTGCAGGGCGTAGGCATTAAATAAACTACTCTTCATCTTCCTCGCGTTGTCCCGGCTTTTGCAACGTCTCATGGGAGCTTGGGGTCCGCTTGGCAACTAATCCCGAGAATTGGCGTAGGCACTACTACGAGTACTAAAATTATAAATTACCTAACTGTACACTTTTCAATGCTATGCTCGGGGTTTCTCTGCGTGATAGAATCAGAAATGATGATATCCGCAGTAGAACTAGGGTCACCGACATATCTCGCAGAATCGCAAACCTTAAGTGGCAATGGGCGGGGCACATTGCTCGCAGAACTGATGGCCGGTGGGGCCGGAAGGTTCTGGAGTGGCGTCCGCGTACCGGAAGACGAACTGCCTATGTCCAGCAGTGGACGTCTATCGGCTGACATGATGATGATGATGATGACACTTTTCAATGGCCGTTGAGTTCTCAACAGAGTAGGTAAATGTTCGTAAGCGACACTTGTGAATGTGATATGCACACTGCACCTTTACTAGTGATACCATTAAAATATTCGACTTTGTACCAAAACGTCCATGTTTCCACCTGCATATATAATGGTTGTTATTTCTCCAAATATTCGGAATCAAACCTCAGGGGAACACCCTTTTTGGAACGCCGATTCACAATAAATACATTACCAACAGTAGTTTAACTTTGTTTCAACGCGCGTTTATGAGAGGTGAGCTAAGTAGAATTTAAAAAAAACCGGACGAGTGCAAGTCGGACTCGCCTACCGAGGGTTCTGTACGTTTTAGTGGATGCCTTCTCATGGCTCCTCTACACGATGGCCCAGCGCTGGACCAGCGAGATGGCCATGCGATGGTTGAGAGCACACACTATGGAATGGGCCACGTGTAGATACGTAAGTACGCACCATACGACGAAAAACTGACACCGTGGCCATCCTATCGGGCCATAAGCCATCCGGCACCACTACCCTGTCTACACGCTAGCCCATCTTAGTGTGCCAGTATGATGGCCCATAGTGTAGAGGAGTCATCACAGACCGCATCGTAACGCTTTAGCCAGAACTACCATGCTACGCGGTCAGGCGTTTATTCGATGTTAAAATACTGCCAAAACCTATATGGTGTGTCACTAGAGATAGCGACAAAGCACAAAGATGTGACAAATGATGCATTGACAGATTTGACAGGCTGCGGCCGCCGCAGGTACAACATGACTAGCTTTTTTTAAAGTCGGTAATTGATTTCTTTATATTAATGTTTTTGGGTGGATTTTCAAGTGTTTTTGTTCAGGCTGGTGTGTAAAGTGTAATCCCGCCTCTTTTAGAATTTGATTTTAAAAACTAAATACTGTTAATTATTATAGGTCATGTTTATCTGATAAAGTAGATACAGACCGGTTAAATAATTTTGAATCTTGATGGACCTAATGTTGTGAGTATAAATTAAAAATAATTTGGTAAGTAACAATAATTTAATCGAATTTAAGCTGTTGTGAGACATATTAATATTAAATAATTTTACGGTTTAGACACTTGTTTTAGTCACTCGCGCGACATGTTTCGGAGAGCCTAGGTCTCCTTTCTTAAGCACTAATAGTGCGAGCAGCGTTCACGACGACCGTGTATTGCGTGCGTATTGAAACATGTCGCGCGAGTGACTAAAACAAGTGTCTAAACCGTGAAAATATTTAATAACAATTATTTAATCGAATTTATATGTGTATTCTACCAGAAAGCGGGCCCTACAGGAGTATCAACGCACAAGTGACACCTCTGGTATAACAAGCGTCCACACTTCTATTTTTATGTATTACTAGTTTTTGCCCGCGACTTCGTTTACGTGGACTTAGTAACAGCAGCTAAAGTAAGTATAGCGCCTGGAAAAATTCTCATAGCAATTATTCAATTTAAGCATATTATGCACACAAATTAGCAGGCACTTCATTAATTATCTCGAATCCACCCCGCTTTTTACTTTCTTAAGGGATGATTTTCGGGATAAAAACTATCCTACGTCCTCAACCTATCTCTATGTCAAATTTCATCTAAATCGATTCAGCGGTTTAAGCGTGAAGAGGGAAGACACAGACAGAAAGAAGACAGACAGAGTTTCGCATTTATAACATTAGTATTGATTCAGCTACACGCATAATACATCTTGATTACAAAAGTACCGTTAAACCAGTAAAGTTTGTCTCGGTACACCATCCGCAGTAGATTTTGCTTCGCAGTCAGCTATGCCGTATTCTTTTTTTGCCGCTATTTCCTACTAAACTTATTTTTGCATTTAAATTCCAAACTTCTGTCGGTGCTTCGGTGCCTTTTGAGCTTCCGTCCTTTTTAAAGGGCAAATGTACTAAATTGTTTAACTTTAGGACGCCAGTTCCCTAGGGTATACGAAGCTGTACGGAAGAAAATAAATCTATTGAAGTTCGGACCTTACTATACCCCGTTTTTGGGGTTCCGTAGCCAAAGGGTACAAACGGGACCCTATTACTAAGACTCCGCTGTCCGTCTGTCTGTCACCAGGCTGTATCTCATGAACCGTGATAGCTAGACAGTTGAAATTTTCACAGATGATGTATTTCAAACCTCAAAAGTAGTGGTAATTATCTTTCTCTTCCGAAATGCTAGGGTTTCTATATTATCTCATATTGCGGCACAATAATATGTTTGTAAATGACACTATAATTCAGTGCATATAGTTACTTAGATCTAATTTTGAGGTACAATTTCTAATCTATAACATAACGTATCTGTGCGCAAGATAATTAACATTACAAAGACATAATATAATATTATATAAATTACATTTACTTTATTATAATTTCGACTATAAATTAGAGACGGGATTTCGTTTAACTCGCATTTTTTTCCTAATCACAATAACAATAAGTATTAATTTTGCGTAGCAATTCTTGCAGGCCAATTCGAGTTTCAGTTATTCAATCTGTTTCCGACATGATTCTTGTATTGTATGTCAGTGTCAAAAGTGATATGTATTTCTTCAACCAAAAACGTCACTATTGACATTGACAGTTCAGTATAATATCGGAAACAGATCGCATAACTATAACTGGAATTGGCCTATAGTCTGGACAATTGGGTTATGGAATGATGACAGATGGTTTTCGGTTTCTGTTCAAAGTACATTTCTAATGTTCATTTGATTAATTGTTACTTTCTAAGAGATGGCGGGCGCATGGCCAGTGTAGTATTAGGACAAGTGATTTTGTGTGAAACTATGGTTTAATTTTTTTATTTTATTACACACTTTTATTTAGCTTCACTGCGTATATACCTACCTATCTTTGTATATATAGTGCTTCAAATCTTGTAACTAAAATTTAAACCACTTCCCGGTATCTGATTCAGTTGAAATTTGGAGTACTATCGTAATTCCGGTGACAATGCAATAATATGCTAACATGGAGGTGTTCTGATGATGCAGCCGGTAGGTAGCCAAAGGAACTCCTCGATGGAAAAACACAAACACATCAAGTTTAGACTCATTATAAAGGTCTCAAGAAGTACTCGATAGACATGCAAACGAGAATAAGTACAGTCAGCAATAAAAGTGTGTCACAAAAAAAAAATTTGACAGTTACTTGTATAATTATCTTTTGTAGTTCGATTCGAGAAACCAATTGTCATTTCATGCTTTTTTTTTTTTTTTTTTTTTTTTTTATACCACGTCGGTGGCAATCAAGCATACGGCCCGCCTGATGGTAAGCAGTTACCGTAGCCTATGAACGCCTGCAACACCAGAGATATTACACGCGCGTTGCCGACCCTTTAAAAACCTGTACACTCCTTTTTTGAAGAACCCCATACTGTAGCCCCTCGGGAAAACCTCGGCAGGGAGCTCATTCCACAGCCGAAGCGTACGCGGGAGGAAATTCCTCTTAAACCGCACAGTACGCGACCATTTAGATGCTAGGGTGTGAGGATGAACACCCTGCCGATGGCGAGCGGTGCGGTGATAGAAAGCGGCCGTTGGCATCATGTCAAACAATTCTTCAGAGCACAGCCCATTGTACAAGCGGTAGAACACACACAAGGAGGCGAAGTCTCTCCTTAGACTTAAAGGTTCGATACCGCTTGTGAGTTTGGGATCGTCGACGATTCGTACAGCGCGCCTTTGGACTGAGTCGAAGGGTCCAAGCTGGCATCCAGGTGCTCCTGCCCAAAGGTGACAGCAGTACTCCATATGGGGTCTGACTTGCGATTTATATAGCAGCAGTCTTTGCCCCGGAGTAAAGTATCGCCGTGCTTTATTGAGCACACCGAGTTTTTTGGATGCCAGATCAGCCTTCCCTTCCAGGTGGCTACGGAATTGGACGTCACTGGAGATGTCGACACCGAGCTACAATTATTGTGACGTTTTGGGATATCCCTTAGATATCCATTGGATGTCAAAGTAATATCTTAAGCAAATCTTAAAGATATCGTTCAATAGGACATTCGGATTAGGTAAATGTCAAATTTGAGAATTTTGACATGACTTTAAAATATTTCGTTTTCGTTTCTGTTTCATATCTAGTGGATATCTAGTTGATATCTAGATGGCCTAGCGGTAAGAGCGTGCGACTTGCAATCCGGAGGTCGCGGGTTCAAACCCCGGCTCGTACCAATGAGTTTTTCGGAACTTATGTACGAAATATCATTTGATATTTACCATTCGCTTTTCGGTGAAGGAAAACATCGTGAGGAAACCGGACTAATCTCAACAAGGCCTAGTTTCCCCTCTGGGTTGGAAGGTCAGATGGCAGTCGCTTTCGTAAAAACTAGTGCCTACGTCAATTCTTGGAATTAGTTGCCAAGCGGACCCCAGGCTCCCATGAGCCGTGGCAAAAATGCCGGGACAACGCGAGGAAGATGAAGATGATGATCTAGATCATTGTTCGAATTTTTTGTTTAGTTGTTTAACTAAAAATTCAAATTGTGATTAGCACTAGATCTAGAGATAGTTTAATTGAATTGTACAAACAAGTCTTGTCTGAGCAACCATAATTATCTAATTTCAGTAGTGGAAACTCTTTTAGCGTATATATTTAAATGTAATTATCTATATGTGTCATTTTTTGCTGTTTGTTTCCCATTATCAATAAAAAAAATAAAAAAAAAGAATTGGAACGTTAGTTTCAAAACCGATTATTTGGAACTTTTGAAAACCCAATTAAAACCTAAAACCTAACGGACATATCCACTTTCAACACGAGTTAACATTAATTACATATAACAATAGAATATACAAATGAAGCGATCATTCATATGTTAATTCATTTAATTTAACGTACGGCTGGCTGGGCTGGGTGATTGGTAGAAAGCGCGAAAACGAAGGTCGGCTGATGAAAGGGATATTTAGTATTTAGCGATCCATTTGGTCTGATTTGTTATATTATATATAAATCCATGCCGTAATCGGCAACAGCGACCCTAGCTAATTACGAGCGTGTGCTCTGATATGGCTACTTTTAAAAACTCTATCGCAGGTGGGGCAGTAAAGTTGACCGGAATTATAGTAAGTATAATTATAGGAGGGTTTCGGCCGGGACTTACGTATCTGAAGTTTCGCATCAAGTTCAATGAGACGAGCGTCATCAGAATCAGAATGCATTTGATGATGATGATGATGATGCTCTCCTGACCGATTTCGGCCACAGCGACTGTGTGCTCTGGAGTAGGCAATTTTTAATTCGCGTTATTAGCGTGTAGCTGATCCGCTCTCTGGTGCGCCCTTAGGTGGCTCACGTACCCTATCTTCTTGCTAAATACTCGAGCACATTTTGGGCACGTCAGCGCACCACCTACATAGTTGTAGCAAATCGAGGTTTGCATTTATTCGTTATAACATAGGTACATTGTATTGGTCTTATAGTTAGAGCATATTGCGAACGCTATGTTTTGCCGCTAGGCGTACGAATTTGTTTACCTATACAGGGTGGGCACAGGGATTTCGACAGACTTTAACCGTGGATTCCTGGCAGTGTTACGAAAGAAAAATGTTATATCAACATGGGTCCAAAATTGCCTAATTAATTTACTTAATTTCTGGAACAAAATAAATCAATTAACGATAGTACTAACTTGTGAACGTATCTTTAGTTTGAAAGAGTGAAAAAGACAACATGCGACACCAATATGACACTTTATAGTCTAGTTTATAGCAGGTGACAGGTAAGTTTACTATTTTTAACACTTCTGCTTTGCATGTGTGATTGTTTGTGTCTTGGTATGTATGATTACGTCACATAAGGGCGTGTTAGCCTTGAGTTTTTTTAACTTCGAAATTACTTAAATAATTGAATATCTCGTAAATTAGGCTTTCTATGGCATTGTTATATTACTTTTTTTTATCCAAATAGGCACTAGAATTCATGGTTAAAGTGTGTCGGAATCCCTGTGCCCACCCTGTATAAACTAAGTTAAACATGCGCCAGTCTAATAAGGTATTCATGCTTCAATATTGATTATTACAAAAATAATAAATAAGAACAGTTCTCAAACACACAGTCTTTGAGAACAGTCTTCAAAGTTCTTTACGTTAATCTTAACACGAGAACGACATTCTGGCCGCTGAGAAGCATACTTATGGATGGTATAGAAAGGATCGCAATCTCTTATGGCAGAATTGTTGTAAAAGTGACCGCGTTAAGCTTTAAATAATAGTTCCTAATCTCCCCGGTGGCGCTAGTTAGGCTCTGGGACATGAGTATAACATGAACATGAACCATATAAGGCAACAAATAACCCGACCAAATTACGTAGGTTGTTTTTGGTAGTATTTCGGTGTATGGTGGCGCGCCTAATTACTGTTTTTTGATGGACACTTTTCATACATAGAGATTTGGCTCCTTTATACAGTCTCCATGGAAGCAACACTTATTTATTAGCGACAACATACTCCTCCCATTTGTCAGGTGGTATACCACAGGCAGTTAGGTGAACTAGGCTAGGTTAGGTTTGTCAAAGTCAAAATCAATATAATCTTTATTCAAACAGGCCTAGCAACAAGCACTTTTAAATTGTCAAGTTTTAAATATTACCCTAATCTAAATATCAGAGGATTTTATTGATGAAGTGTGATTTATTGGTTGTTTGTTATATTGAACTAGCTTTTACACAAGTGTGTGATCAACTTCTACAAATTATAGTATGAATTAATATTTATGGTATTACATTTTTTTTATATGTTTTACGACCGGTCTGGCCTAGTCGATGGCCAATGAAGCCGATGGGCATTTATTTGTGTGATGAGCACAGATATTTGTTCCCGAGTCATAGTCATGGGTGTTTTGTATGTGATTTAGTTTTTGTATATTGTATATATATATCGTCTGATTAACCACAATACAAGCCTCCTTGAGTTTACTGTGGGCTTTAGTTATTATGTGCATAGAGTAACTTATACTAGAGCGGTACTGTCATAGTAAATTTTGTAACCCCAGTAAATTCACTGCCATCTGTCGACACACTTTAAAACTAAAATTGAAGATTTGTAAAAATACGATAAAATGTATTTAAATATAGATAAATGATTTTTTTTATTTGCATTAATTATTTTGATGATTTTGACCCATGTTCTTTCACTGATATGCGTTAAAATTGTTAAATAACAAACGAAACCGTCAACGCCATCTATACGACTGTAGGCCAAAACTAGTAGCGCCCTCTGAACGAGAATCAAATTTACTTGATTTTCGAGGCACGTTTTTTCCTTAGACTGTATCCATCTATTACGGAGTTATATCTATCTTTGTTATGTGGTATTACGCGGGTTATGAGAGATATTCGTATTTGGACTGAACAGAGTCACGGTTAAAGCTAGTATCCGAAACGATTACTTACATAAAGGACCACACCTGTCGCCTGTCCAAACACGTCATTTGTCAAACCGTCTGTCTATCCTGCCGACATCACAGGTAGCTTAAGGTACCACGTAGTGCAGTCAAGGGCTATAGTTTTTAGCCTCCAATTGAACTTTTCGGTGGGTACATAATACTTAGTCGATGAAAATCTGCGTGACGACGCAGATATAGATAGGGAACGTAGGGCGCTGGCGATAAGAGCGAATATGATAGCACATAGGTTCAGAGGTTGTACAGCTCAGGTCAAAATAACTCTCTTTAGAGCCTACTGTACCTCTCTTTATACCTGCAGCTTGTGGGCTAATTATTCGCAAAGATCAATCAGCGCCCTTCGGGTACAGTTCAACAACGCCTTCAGGGTGCTGTTGCGTCTGCCTCGCTTCTGCAGCGCGTCAGGCATGTTCGCGGACGCGCAGGTAGACGGTTTCTTTGCCACAATAAGAAAGCGCGCCGCCGCGACGCGTCGCAGAGTGCTTGGCAGTAGCAACAGTATCCTGAGTGTGATAGCGGGTAGGCTCGATAGTCGCTATATGCAGCACTGGTCGAGCCTGCATCGTTCCCTAGCTAAGTATGTATTGTAGTTGTAGATATCTAGTAAGTTAAGTAATAATTAATTGTATCTAACATAGTTTTATGTTCCTGCATGTTCGACTAACCTGTTATGGATTTCTATGGTCCGAAATAAATGATTTTTATTTTTATTTTATTTTATTTATTTATTTATAAGCATTGAATACCAAATTAGATAGAATCTTAAAAGTAGTATCCTGCCGAAGTTTGGGTTTCGGAATTTAAAAAAAACGCGAGTCGGACTCGCCCACCGAGGGTTCCGTACTTTTTAGTATTTGTTGTTATAGCGGCAACAGAAATACATCATTTGCGAAAATTTCAACTGTCTAGCTATCACGGCTCATGAGATACAGCCTGGTGACAAACAGACGGACAGACGGACAGTGGATTCTTAGTAATTGGGTCCCGTTTTTAACTTTTTACCCTTTGGGTACGGAACGAAATAAATTGTACTACCGTACAGAAGGGAAACTTCCTACAAAACCGAAGTTTGACAGCGATTCAGAGTCGAATCATTCTATCCCTTTCTAATGTATGGCACTATCCCGTTCGGCTATTTAGGGTTGTCAAAATTCAAGTCATTA